>NC_056745.1:578742327-579069368 GCF_019279795.1 Protopterus annectens | reverse complement strand
GACCCATGGTCATAGTTGCTGGCAGCATGTCGGACCTACTGCCTGTCGCGGTGTCCCGCGGGGCTCTGCCCTGGGTCCACTCTTTTTCTACATCTACATTTCCACAGTACAGGCACACACAGGGGTGTTATGGCTGACATTGTTTGTAGATGACTGCGAACCGGGTGCCATAGTGGGACGGACATCTGACACAGATATCCTTCAAAGGAGCCTCCCAGATATGTATATCTGCTGTCAGGGACATGACCTACAGCTAAATGCCAGGTAATGCAAAGTCATACCCGTCAAGGAGAACGAGGTCACCCCTGTCCGGCATATGGGTGGCAGTCCACTGAGCACGGGGGTAATTACCAGGGATCTGGGGACCCAGGTTGTCGGTCACCATTCGTTCAACACACACGTTGCTATCGTGGTTCGGTAGGACTTCTACATTGCCCACCTGTTCGTGCAGGGATTCACATCTAGATCAGGGTAGGTCATTGTCTCCTTGTACTCATTACGTGTTACACCTATGATTGAGTACATTGCCCCATTCGGAGGGTATCTGACCCGACACCTACAGCAACTGGGAAGGCCCCATAGGTTAATCGTCAGACAGATGCAGGGTGTCAGGGATTTGTGTTATGCTGCCCCACTGTTAGGACTCCTGCTCCATTCAGCCACATACCTCTTGTTCGGTGTTGACCTGTGCCTGACATACGAGGCCATGTCGACCCATATTTGATGACTATGCTTCACCTACTGGATCTACATCCCTCGGAACCACAAGGGCAGGTGACGTGAACCTTGACGCGGTCATTAATAGGATGTGTTGGAGTGACACATACGTCACCCAGACACTCACTATGCTGTGGATCTACATCACAGTACATGTGAGGCAGAGATCCTTGCTAGCCTTGTTCGAGGGGGATCTTGTCCGTTGGATGGGGGATTGCAGATATACCCCAGGGATTACATCATTGTCACTGCTTGACAGAGGTACAGCAATATAATAGGCATTTTATCTCCGGAACTGAAGGTTGGCAAAGGAATCCTAACTATGGCCTAGGGTTATGGCTGACCTTGGGTAGATAGCCTACCCTGTACCTATGGGCCTATGAACCTATGTTCATAGTTTGTCCCATTTACACTTGTCTATCCCCTATCCTCTTTCTCATGTGTATATTTCTGTGGCACGTGATTGACCTCTGTATTACCTGCAGGTATGCTGTCTACAGTGCACATACGTCACGGTTGATTACAGTGTATCTGTGTCCCTACCACTGTGATACTGAGGACTACCACACATCCTTCACAGCATTACATGCATATGTCCATTCTATTATTCTTTGGCCTATGGGGGGGTGTTAAGGCAATGGTTACACATGTCCCTGTTTGTGCGTGCGTCATGGTGTTCTTTGACCAGCCTCCGTTGCGGTTGTGGGATGGACGGTAGTGTTGGTGTGTGTTTGGCATGTGTTTTCACTGCCGGTACATCTGTGGGAGGTGTGGTTGGCACATGTTCCTCTTTGTAGGGGGCCCCATCCTGGAGTTTTGTGTCATGCATCTACACTTGGCACGTGCCATATGTCCTGTGCTATTCCCACAGTCGTGTATGCCTTCATGCATTACTACTGCGTGTTACTGGCTGTTTGTATGTGGTACACATGGCGATTGTGGTGGTTGGCTTGGCCTATTCCCATGCTATGACATACACATCTGTCAATTAAGTTGTTAAAATCAGACTGTAACACTCATTAGGCTTTTCAAAATGACAGTCAATAACACAGGAAGCTCAGTTTCAAAAAGTTTTACTAGTGTACACCAGGAGGCAAATAACTATGCAGTACAAGTATAGAGTTTTGTCTGACTCTATACAGGAAGCAGCTTTGTTTATAATTGTGTTTACAATCAGCTTTTGCCCACCTTAATGACGTGGTCAGTCACAGGGCATTTACATCACTATAGTCCACAATATTCTATTCATACGAAGGTGCTGAGGTAATGCTTATTAAAAGTTTTCCCATGAGAATAGCACAGCCTTGCAAGGCACCTGGTCAATTACAATGTCCTTCTGTAAATGTTGCTCTTTCAAGGTTCCAAGCCTGTTCAGATACAATAGTCAGTTCATTTCCTAATACGTTCCTTTGTCTCTCTGGTGAGCAGCTGTACTCTATCTTCGATAGAGCTCACAAAACCATCCTCCTCAGTGGAAGGAAGAAAGATATACATGTACATACATTTATTATTCTCTAACCCAGCAGATAATTAATGCTGAATGACATAAGCCTGCTGAACTGGTTACTGCCAGGGTCAGAGTTCAATCACACTGCAGCTAAGCTTCAGGCAATTACATGCAAGATCATTTCTACTGCCATATTGTAAAATAGAATAAAATGCATTATATACTATTTGCTTCTAAACTAGCACTTCATATATGTTTAGATATATATTTTTCTAACATTCTCCTTCCTTTTAATGCTTTTTATTCTATCCAGAAACATAAACAACATTATTTCATTCCCTAGCCTCTTCCTTTCTGGAACTTTTAACTAGGCAAGTCATTTGTTTTACATTTCAGAAAGAATTTCATTTGGTATTGACAGATTCAAATCCAGGTCTTGATACCTAGTCTCGGTTACGAATCGTCAACAAAGTCCCTAACTAATCCTTTCATACAAGGTATCCTGCAACAGACACATGCTCCCAATATGAGCAAAACAACACAAATGGCAATCAAGATATTCATTAGGATTGAACCCCATCCACAAAATGGATTCTGGAAAAGGTTCGTCAGTGGGTTTGGGCCTGGTTCCGCCATGGCTGATACCTGCTGTATTACCTCTAGGTGGTCGTTGATCTCGTGCTTATTATCTGGTATTTACGCACAGCATTCTTCTTTGATAAGCGCGCGCGTACCACCTCTCGCCGCCAGGGCGCAGTCAAGAGCCATTCGATTTTGCAGCACAACAGTTCTCATTGCATTCAGTTCATCAGTCACAAGTTCGAGAGTGGAAAGGTCGCATTGCTCATTACTTCGAGAGGTTTTGACAACTTCCTCAGTTCCCAGATTGATTTGACTGCTCCATAGGCTATGATTATTCCAGCCCAGGATATAACACTGTCACTCAAGTCCATATGAGTCAATTTTCCTTTATCTCTTACGGATGAATGATCTTTCCAACCAGCTTCGATTTTACCCACTGGATTAGTAGGTTTCTCGACTGAGTTCCCAGTTCTTTGAGCTATATCTCTTACATTTCGTATCTTACCCAGAGGCAATTCTGCAGTATGTCTTATGGCTGGAACCAGATAACCCAAAAAACAACTGCCGGACCAATTCTCAGGTAACCATTGATATGCTTTTTCCCACAAACAAAATAACAATTTTCTACTTTAGTACTGATCTGGGTTAACTCTGAATGAAACATTTTCCTGTCTATAACAGACAACTGTTTATACAATTCAGGATTTTTCTGCACATCTTTCAACGTTGTTCTCATTAAGCTTACATACTCCTATATCGTGCTACAACTAGTACTCTCATCTTTGGCTTTTAGATAACATTTGTAAGACACAGTTATGTTGCAATCACTCCAACCAACTTGGAGTGTATCATTTTTATAGAGACAAACAATTCCTTTTTGTGTAACAGGTAAGTACAGTGCCACTTTGTCCTGTGATCTCACAGAACCTGTATCACAAAGTAGATATTCACAGGTCTCATTTATCCCCAAGGGGACAGCAGACATCAAATGTCCTCCATATGCTGTAGGTATGGCAGTACAAACCCAGCAATTTGAAATGTTCATAGTCTCTACATACACACGCTTCATGGCTAGGTATGTGTTAAAGTTGGGATGCCAATCTGTGGCCAGTTCATCACGTTTCATCATTTATATCTGTGTAGTTATATGCAGGAAAGATCCCAGCAAAAGAAATGTCACCACAAACATGGTTGATAGGTGTATGATCAGTAGGACAGTAAACCAATGTCTTTGGGGTTGCTTTGTATTTTTATACACTCTGGCCCTGGTCATTCTATCTCTGTGGTATATCGGCTACGAAATGTTTCTAAAACTGAATATTCTTCACCGGTTTGCAATGGGTCAGGTGAACCCAGGACGACCTCTCCGCAACCTTTACTGCAGTGGGCGTTGCCAACAGTACCTGGTACGGACCTTCCCACGTTGGACTCGTCCAGTTATTTCTTTGGATAACTTTCAACCACACCCAGGATCCTGGAGTCAGCACTGCGTCGGCCGTTTGTTCTTTATCTGAAAAAGAGTTTAACTGAAAAACAATGTTATTGGTTAACAATCCTTTCATATAACTGGCTAATGAGCCATCGACCTCCAGCTCTGCAGGCATGAGAGCTTTCCACTGTGGCACATAATATGCCCTTCCAAATACTACTTCAAAGGGGTCAAACCCTTTACATTTGGAACTGTTCTCATGCTCAGCAATGCTAGAGGTAGACAGCAAATCCAATTCTTCTGAGCCTCACTCATCAACTTCCTCAACTTATTTTCTAAATCCCATTGTACCTCTCCACCAGTCCTGCTGACTGTGGGTGGTAAGCGCATTGATTCTTCATGGAAATCCCAAAGAATCTCCCAGGTTGTTGGATTGTCTGGTTCACAAACTGCGTTCCATTATCACTATAGATTCTTTCCGGTATGCCAGATCTAGGGATTATTTCTTTTACTAGGGCCTTTGCCGCTGTTGCTGCATCCGGATTCCTGGTTGGGAAAGCTTCTACCCACTTTGAAACATATCTATAATCACTAAACAGTATTTCTTCCCTTCACATTTATTCAGCTCTATAAAATCCAGACAAATAGTATGGAACGGATATGGTGGTGTAGGGAAACCCCCTCGCTTCGGTTGGAATGCTCCCTGTGCATGATGTTTACTGCAAATATGACACGCTGCACAAAATGTTTGTGTGTAGTTCGTAATTCTGTATGGTGGGAATATTCTGTTAACTTACTGTACCACCCCCCCTGTTGAGACATGGCTCTGCCCATGGCTCAACACAACCGCATATCTAATTAAATTAGACGGTAATACTGGCTTTTTCTCTTTGGAGACGTACAGTCCGTCTTCAAGGATTGCTCTAGCACGGGACAGGAATGCTATTTCCTCTTGCAGCTAAATTATCGCAACTGCATGAGGTACTCTCAAAGTGAGAGGGTGGAATAATACCATTGATGCCGAAGCCTGTACTGCCATAGCAGCTGCAACAACTGCCTGTACACAATGTGGCAATGACCACACAATGTGGCAATGGGTGCCACTGGGTCCAACTGTGATGAGTAGTAAGCTATGGGGCGTGTCTTACTTCCATGCTGTTGCATCAAGACTGATGTCATATATCCCTGCTTACAATCTACAGTCTGAAAACATCTCTTATGATAATTCAGGAGCCCTAAAACTGATGATGAAGCTATCAATCGTTTTAGTCTGCAGAAAGCTGTTTCTGCTACTGGAGTCCAATGTAGTATATCATGTGCTGCCATAGGTGTATTAAAGATTAAAGCAGCCAATACAGCCGATTCCAAAGCATAGTTTGGTATCCAGCGTCGACAAATGTTAGTCGTCCCCAGGAAGGACATCATTTCCTTCTTGGTAGTTGGCTTGGGTGCTTGTAAAATTGCTGCCTTCCTATCTTCATCTAATGTTCTACCCTCCTTGGATACCACATATCCCAGGTACTTGACCTGTATTCTCCAAAGTTGCAATTTATGCTTGTTTACTTTATGTCCCTGTTCTGCTAAATATTTCGATAATGCTATTGTAGCTTCCCTACATTGCTGCTGGGTAGGGGCCATAAGCAGGATGTCATCCACATAAAGTAGAACTTGACTGGCCCTGGATGGAGTAAACCCCGTCAGGTTGCTAGCCATCTCCTGTGCAAATATTGTTGGACTTTCACAGTATCCCTGCGGTAGCCAAGTATAGGTGTATCTGTTACCCTGAATGTAAAAGCAAACCAATACTGACTATCTGGATGTATAGGTATTGAAAAGAAAGCATTGCTTATATCTACCACGGTAAAATACTTCTGTTGCGGCTTCAAATCATTCAATATAGTGTGTGGGTCTGGCACCATCGGTGCCCTAGGTGTTATTGCATGATTTACAGCTTGTAAATCCTGTACCATCCGCCATTCCCTGTTTGCTTTTCTAACAGGAGATAGAGGGGTATTGCATGGTGAATCTAAAGATTCTGCCAGTATCCCTTTCTTGAGTTGTGCCGCTATGATAGGCTTGATTCCCTGCTCTGCATCCTTCCTCAAAGGGTATTGTTTCTTTTGCGGTCTAAATGCTGACTTTGGTGTAATGGTTACTGGACGTGCTGTCCGAATAAGCCCTACATCTGATTTCCCTGTTGACCAAAGAGTGCTTGGTATGTCACACATGGCTCTCTCTTCTTTTAACAGGAACACCAATCAGCTGTCCTCACTCTGCTGTAAGTGTACAGCTGGGCGTGCTTTAGCCAATTTAAGTTTTGCTTCTGTATTCCCTGTTGTGACAATTGTAAGTCGATTTGCCTTTCCCATCTTGTCACTTTTTCACCCAGGTCCACCCATCTGACATTTTTATGTTTGGTTACACTGACATGCAGTGGCCTGTTGGACTTATATAATCCCATGAATTCCTGAGGTAATGAACAACTCAGCACACTATTACCCTCAGTATCCCAGTACAAGGTTCGTAACACTAGTCTATTGGCAGGATGTCTGCACAATGTTTGCTCATATTCCTTATCAGGCCCTGGTGTGCTACAATAGTACAGAGTACAATGTAACAAATGCTGCTGATCACTGTGAAGGGAGCGTACCTTACTGATGGCTACGTTCATCAGTTCCTCGGTTACTGACCCTGGACCAGTCGTGACGAGGTCCTGCCTGTACCAATAATGGGATTCACCCTCCGATCGTACCACAAAAGTATCCATTTGCCTTTGTGCCTCCATACCCTTCATGGTAGGAACTACTGCTATGCCAAAGAGCTGCATAAGGTCTCTCCCCAGTAAATTTACTGGACATTTTGCAGAAAGTACTATTTTACTTCTCTGGGTCATACCTGACACAGGGTCAGTTATTGCTATATCATGGGAAAGTGGTTCCCTGTATAGCTGCCCATTTGCTGCTTTCACTAATATGTAGTCAGGTGATTCTGAGTGTTCCGGTAACTTTGAAGGGTGTATCAAAGTTCGTGATGCTCCTGAATCACACAGAAATCTCACTTCCTTCCCCTCCACCAGAAGTGTAACTTCCGGTTTTGTGTCCGCCAAATAGAGCTCCAGGCTCAACAAGGCTAATTCTAAAACTTCATTTTCCTCATTTTCTACATCTGTTTGCACTTCCTTTATTCCTTCTACTGCGTTTACATTTTCTCCCTGCCCATTAGTCTCTCCTGATGACTGTTGAACGTTATGACTGTCATATAGTCAATCCTCATCACTCCTATCCTTCCCTTCCGAGCTTTTTATTCAACCTGCAATCCCTTGCTAAATGTCCGCTCTTCCCGCAGTTAAAGCACTCACCTTTTCTCTTTCTTTCCTCAAACACCTCCGAGTCTCTGTCAGAGCGTTTATTGCCCTGAGTGTTTCTCTTACCCTTTTACCTGACTGTACTACAAAGACTTCTGCTCCGTCTTCAGCTGTGAAGACCTGCGTCTTCTTTTTCTTCTTACTGTTAAGATGTCTTTCAGCATGCCTAGCATACTCCAGTAAAGCTTGTAGCCTACTGGATTCGGTGATCTATCATATGCTTTGTAATAAAGCTACTGATAGGGCAATGCAACCTTTCAAAAATGCATTTTTCAACTGTTGTTCATATGAACTATCATATTTCTGATTTGCAGGAATAGGCATACCACTATGGTTATTGAAACATTCTAATAATCTACCATAGTATCCATCTACAGTTTCATTATCTTGTTGTATGCACTGATTAATACAGGTCCAATCTGCTCTAGGTTTCCATTTTTCAGTAATTCGGTCCGTAAGACCCTTCAACGTGGTGTCTAATTCTGCGTCACTATGTGGGAGTGGTTTAAGTTGCGCGTCACGAGCATTACAGACGCCACAAACCATGTGCCAGTCTGGACCTATAATTTGTCTAATCACCTTCTCAACTTCTTCCCCATTTAAGTGGTAACTCATTCGCATACCTTGTAAATGTTGTATAAACTTTTCATGATTACTTTGTGGATGGGGAATTCCCTCTATAGCTTTCCAGATATCTTCCGGTGTCCACGGTCTATACACTAGGAGAGTGGGTCCTGGCCTTCCTGTCCTGCCTGAGGGTTCGGTACTTCAATTAATTGACAGATTTCCTCACTCTCTTCTAGTGACTGTCTTCTTAGTTGAGTGTCCCTAGGTGTTTTACGTGTTCGGGATCTAGTTTCAATAGCTTCTCTTACAAATGGTTGTTGTAATACCTCTGTTGCCACAGGATAACGTGGGGGGGGGACCAGCCTGCCCTCCCGCTTCATATCCTGGATGAGGTATCGGAGGGGGTGGAGGGGTAGGGACGGTCGCTGCTACTGTATTATTATCTTCTTTGTCTATGAATGATGCTTTCACATTTTTAGTCTTCTGTTCCCTTCGGTTCACTTCCTCAATCCACCTATGTGCTTGAGGAATACCCAACTGTCGCTGTTTTTTCGCCTGACCATCTGCGTCACATTTTAAGTGTTTCAAAAGTTTCACTAATGATATTTTGTCTAATATACCATCAAAGTCATATTTATTAACCCATTTTGCAAAATATCTCACATTATCTGCTCTCTGTAATTGCATATACTTCGCATCATCCGTCAAGGGCGGATCACGCGATCTCTTAGTGCACTGATTTCCCATGTCTTCAAAAAGACTGTTACGTAACCCTTCTCTCGTACCACGTGGTATCTCCTTCCCTGTATCCACTGTAGTGTCTAGAATGACTGTTTACTCTGCTCTGTGTTCCCCTGATCTATGACCAAATGTAACAGTACTTCAATTCATTCTCGACCTGCTATCACAAATCTTAACAACAACACAATGTAACCTGGTCCCTGATCTACAACAGAGACAAAGAGGGAAACTCTCCTTACCTGAGCCTCCCGTTTATGACTGCACGTTTTCTTCTTGGGATCCAGTTTTCCGCTTTTCAGCCACAGATCAGAAAGTGGACAGCCTCTTTACACACAACAATTCAGTCAGAGGTCTTTTCACTCAAGAAGAACCATTTGGGCAACTTCTCCTGCGCAGATTTATTACCACCCATGCACTCTGACCTGTAGCTTACCAAGGGAATTCTGGCTAAGAAGGACCACAATGTCAAATAAGTTGTTAAAATCAGACTGTAAAAATCAGTAGGCTTTTCTAAATGACAGTCAATAACACAGGAAGCTCAGGTTCACAACGTTTTACTAGTGTACACCAGGAGGCAAAAAGTACAGTTTTGTACCTACCATAAATGTAGATGTTCGAGGATTCCATTGCTGCAGTCCTTACTATTGGGTATAGTCCGCATCCAGTCGGCCCGAATACCAGAGTATAAGGCTGTCGGTCAGGCATTAGACTGACGTCAGTACGTCAGGGTACTAATGCGCATGACCGGCGTCATATCCTCAGTCTTTTCTTGCCCCAGATGTCAGAAGACCCTAAAAAGACAAGGCCCAAAATACCTGCACCAAAACATGAAGAATATATACAAAAATATAAGCAGGTAAATCACCTACACAACCACCCCTAAACACAGAGGGAAGGAGGGAGGTAAATTGGACTGCAGCAATGGAATCCTCGAACATCTACATTTATGGTAGGTACAAAACTGTACTATGTTCTTCGTCTTCCATTGCTGCAGTCCTTACTATTGGGTAGAATCCCAAAGCAGAGGTAAGGATGGCTGGCAAATCATAAAGAAGCAGGAGCTGACAACATGCCTTGCAAAACAGCTGTGGCAAAACCAGCCCTAGACTTAGAGTAGATAGGAAGGTGATAATGCTTAGAGAAAGTATGCACTGAACTCCAAGTAGCTGCTTCCAAAATATCCTTAGTTGCCACCCCCCGTAGAAATGCTGTTGAAGTGGCAGTAGCCCTAGTGGAATGAGGCCTAATCCCAGCTGGAACCTCCTTGCCATGATGGGAATAACAAAATGCAATGCAAAAGCCAATCCACCTAGAAATAGTTTGTTTTGACACAGGCTTGCCCTTGTCCTTGCGCTTCTTGGATGAAGCGGGCGCCGGAGCATCCAACGGCATTTTATAATTGCAACGCTTCCCAAACACTAATCTGGCACAGTCTAACCTCCTCTTAATAGTGCGTTTGTTAAACTTAGCACAAGAGCGGCAACCAACAACGTCGTGCTCAGGCCCTAAACAAGGTATACATAATGTATGGTAATCCCTATGAGGTATTTGTTTCCCACAAGAAATACAGTTATTCACTTTTTCTGACATCCGGTTAAATACTGAGGCAAGAAAAAACCAAAATGTTCCCCAACGGGGTACTTAGCCAACTCTGATTCGGTCTGAAACTCCGGTTTCGGAAATATTTCAGAACGCCAACCTGCACTCGCAAAACTGCTTCTGCATCGGATCACGCGGCAAAAAAGACTGAGGATATGACGCCGGTCATGCGCATTAGTACCCTGACGTACTGACGTCAGTCTAATGCGCCCTGACCGACGTCAGCCTTATACTCTGGTATTCGGGCCGACTGGATGCGGACTATACCCAATAGTAAGGACTGCAGCAATGGAAGACGAAGAACATCTATACAGTACAAGTATAAGAGTTTTGTCTGACTCTATACAGGAAGCAATTTGTTTATACAGTGTTTACAATCAGCTTTTGCCCACCTTACTGACGTGGTCAGTCACAGGGCATTTCCATCACTATAGTCCGCAATATTCTATTCATACGAAGGTGCTGAGGTAATCCTTTTAAAATGTTTTCCCATGAGAATAACACAGCCTTGCAAGGCACCTGGTCAATTACAGTGTCCTTCTGTAAATGTTGATCTTTCAAGGTTCCTGGCCTGTTCGCATACAATAGTCAGTTCATTTCTTAATACGTTCCTTTGTCTCTCTGGTAAGGAGTTGTACTCTATCTTCGATAGAGCTCACAAGGCCATCCTCCTCAGTGGAAGGAAGAAAGATATCCATGTACATACATTTATTTTTCTCTAACCCAGCAGATAATTAATGCTGAAAGACATAAGCCTGCTGAACTGGTTACTGCCAGGGTCAGAGTTCAATCACACTGCAGCTAAGCTTTGGGCAATTACATGCAAGATCATTTCTACTGCCATATTGTAAAATAGAATAAAATGCATTATATACTATTTGCTTCTAAACTGGCACTTCATATGTGTTTATATATATATTATTCTAACAACATCCATCCGGGCATATGCATGTTATTCCGTCCTTTGCGTTGGCCGTGGGTGTTTGGCCGTCCGGCAACGCTACTCTCAACATGTGATGTCCCACCTTCCCCTTCTGTGCCTGTGGCACCCTGTTAGGGCGTCCTGTTTGGTAGGCAGATGTTCCACTATATGTGTTGTGTTTGACATGTCTGCATAGCTAATCATCGGTACGGTGTTTGAACATCCCGCCTTGTCCAGATGTGTACAGTTATGTGCACCGTGGCGTGTGCACACCTATGGGGTTTGGACGGGTCCATACCACATGCGGGATGTACACATTCTGCCGACACATTCACATGCAGCCATTTGCATATCTGTACCTGAGGTGGGTTGTTAACATGTGGGGTACATATTTGCCCGCGTGGCACTGCCTAAGACAATACTTCTTACCACATTTCAGGTATGCCCATTGTGTGTAGGTGTGTAGCTGCGCAAGGCTGCTAGCTGGGTTGGGTGCACAGTCGTACATGGGTGCGGGATACATGCTATGATGGGGCTATTGTGTATTACATTTGCATGCATGACTTCTGCTTCTGGATATTACGCTTAGACATACGCCGTCCTGTGTATGCGACGAGCACGTTGCTGGGTGTGGTACATGTTGCTATGCACATGTTTGCCTGTGTTTAGGGTATCTTGTTTCCTTCTTGTTGTTATATTGACACGGCTACCTGGCTATGTACTCTCACTACTGCTGGTGACCATTAGAGTTGCCACCTTTTCCAATGCCCAAAGTGGGACATCTTTTGTAGAAACATCGGATTTTGTAGGACAAAACATACCCACAGCAAGTAGAGATGAAAGAACTTCACTTTTTTGCCAAAATAAATGCTTATTCTTATAGCATTTGAGTGGCTTATTCTGTTTCTTATAACTTGTATGTGTTTCAAATACAAAATAATTGTTTTATGCTACTATTAAGGTATATAGAGGAAATATTTTTGTCCTAAAATCTCAGGACATTTGCCATTTTTCGATTTCTTTGCGGGACACAACTGTCAAAAGGGGGACTGTCCCTAGCAAAGTGGGACAATTGGTAACCCTGGTGACCATGCCCATGTCGCTACTTCTATGTCGGTGCGGCGCGCTGACATGCTGCGGTACACCTTCACTGGGTATGCCCACTGACAGTACATTGCGGGACGGACACGGTATTACGCGTATCCTTTGTTCCTTGGACGGGTACACTTAGGGCTTCGTGGGTTGTGTTTGCTTCTCCGTTTTGTTGGGACGGGTACTATGTTGCATACTCTGCGTGCGTTTCATTCTCCACGGGCCCTGGCTGGTGCGGTTACTATTAGGGGCAGCCTGTGGAAGTCAGCACTTTAGGTTGCTCATCGTCTGCCGGCTTAGCCACGCCTCCGGATGCATCCTACTTGGGCTCGCTCACGTGCCCTACGCACGTGTCTGTGGTTGCGGCGCGCACTCATTACTATGCATATGGCGCTGCTACGCTGACTATTCACTGCACCGCCGGCGCAAGCCTTACACCGGCCTTGCACCGAGCTTCATGAATCCCGGGGTGTGTCTCTATTTATGGGGTTTTGTTCCTCCATTATTTTTGGCATTGTCCAGATTTTTGGTGCCAAGAAGTTGAGAGCCATGGTTGCACTGCACTTTTGCTGATTTAAGTGGTCTAACTGTTGTTATTAAGCCCTGGTTGCATTCTTGTGCACTGAGTGTATATCAAGCTAGTTTTGCACTTGTCTTTGCATTGGGCAGTCCCACACCAGTCAGCTCTGAGCTAAGGTTCTGTGAATTCCAAAGTTGCTGTTTGCTGTGATTTTTTTTTTTTAATTACTGGTGCATTATAATACCTCTATAAGTCAGAGAAAGACACCATTTCCCCTCCTACCCTTCCAGTTGTAGTTTTGATCTTAAACCCAGTGTATCTGTTGTTGCCTGCCCTTATGATAATCTGACTACATAATTCCCTCCCTCTCCCTGTTTATTGGCTGTTGACAATAAGCATGTAAGTATTATTTTTTAAAAAGTCCCTCCCCCTTAAACTGGTCATCAAGTTGAAAGACCTTTGATGTTGTTTGTCTTTTGGCTTTTCCCGGTTAGGGGTCGCCACAGCGGAACTCTGGTCTGCTAATGATTGTCAGTTAGTTTTTATGGTGTTGAGCTGCCAGACCAACGCCCAACCTTCAACGAAGGCAAAGACCTTTGATAAAATTGCTTAATACTGGCTGCACTAATACTGCTTGCACTAATTTTAGGATAAAATTGGTGACATTTTTTTTTCTATAATCAATTTACTGGTTCTTGGTGGTGGTGGCAGAAGAAGGTTTCCAGGCTAGTTGTTTTATACCGAAATACTCAGAAGCAAGAACACCAAAACATTATTCTAAAACCAAACTCCAAGCAGATAGAGTTATCCCTGCCGACAGAGTCATTCCTGTTGGTATCATGGACCCCACAACGTCTCTAACCAGCTTGATTGAGATTGGTATCTTAAGACAGTGTGAGAATTGTCTCATGCTGTCTGATGATCATCTATTACACAAACAACATAAGACAGAGTGGGAGAGATGTAAATATATAATGTCCTTGGAGGCAAAAATCTCACACGCGCACACACACACACATACACACACACACACACACACACACACACACACACACACACACACACACACACACACACACACACACACACACACACACACACACACAAAGTCAGGCACTAAAATCGTCAGCAGTACATCACACATTGCACCTCCCCAAGGCCATCAGAATATACATAATCTGTCATAAGATGAGGTTCTAAAGATTAACTTGCCTAAACCTCAAAGACCTCCAAAACAGAACACAGGCACAAAGCATATTCAGCATAATAAGCCTACTTCATATAGCACATGGATTCCCAAAGTCACAGATGATGAGCCTGTAAAGTAGCCATCAACTAAACTAAACATTCTTGTTATAGGTGACTCTATTGTATGAAATACAGATGTGCCTCTTACCAGGCTGAGCAAGGAAAGAGTGAAGGTTAGTTGCTTGTCTGGTGCCAGGATCCAGCAGATCACACATACACTCAAGTCTCTGAACAAGTACCAGTGTGACTCTGTCATAGTTCATGCTGGTGTCTGACTTGAGGTTCTTGCATGGATTATATGAAGAGAGACATGTTGGAGCTCTTAGACTATGTGTCCAGTGCATGCATGAGCCTAGCAATGGCAGCATTCTACCTTCTCTAAGGATGATGCCGTGGTATGTACAGAAAATAATTGACTTCAACAATAATTGGCTTAGCTTTTTGTGTCATTATATGCCGGTCCAATATTTGTCAGATTGGGTGATATTATCGACAGACCATGCTGCTTCACCAGGGATGGCATGCATCTGTGCCTCTAGAGTATTGGCAAAGACATTATCTACCCCTATACTTCTTTTTTAGGCAGTGGCAACCTGATAAACCTACCAACATAATGAAACAAGCTGGACAAGAAAGGATGAGGGGGAAAAAGGTGGAGGTGTATCAGTCTACATTCAGAAGAGATTCACATCAAGGCTGATAAAGTGGTATGATGCACTAGAGCTTCTTTGTGTTCAAATAACCATAGAAAGGTAACTTATCATATATTAGCTAGCTGTAGAACTCACTCTATGACAAAAGAAAGCCGCAATGCCTATCTACAGGAGCTAGAAGCACTCAGTATTCAACCCAATACCATTTTCCTAGGTGATCTAAACTATCCAACTATAGACTGGGAACCTATACCACCACTAGTGCAAAAGCAAAGAGATTTCAGGACTTTGTCAATAAAACGGCCCTAGAGCAATTAGTGAGAGTACCCACTAGGGGGAATAACATCTTAGATCTTGTACTTACTAATATGGGAGCATCTTGCGCCATCCCTTGTATATCTTCATCACTTGTTAGGTCTGACCATAAAGCAGGCTCCTTTGAAATAAAACTAAACCAGAGATCTTGCCCACCCAAGGTACCTTTAGAAATTTCATTAAGACAAATGACGTACTTCTAAGTGATACAATGGCAAGCTTCAAATTCCCACCAAACCCAGCTAACTCTACTGAATACACAGAAATGTACACCAACAAACTATACCAGCATGCAAAGATCTGCATAGATGCAGCTATACCCAATAGGAATAAGTGCAGGGCAAACCCCAGAAACAAACTCACATGGTGGAACCATAATATCAGTAAGCTTTATAATAAAAGGAAAAGAATTTTGTCCAAAAGTAAGAAGAGTAATTTCCAGGCTGTTAAAGTCCTTGTCACTGAAATAAAAAAAAAAAAAAACTCAGGAGCTTAATAAAATCCACCAAAGCCAAGTCTGAGGCAAAAATTGCTACCCAAGCCAAAGACAGTCACAAGGCATTATTTAGTTATGTTCATAATCTCAAAAACACAATGCAACAATGTGCTGAGCTGATTGTGAAAGATGCTACCTACACTGAGACTGAAGGTATACCCAACTACTGGCCTATGAATTTCGCTCCAACTTTGCTTCTATCTTTCCTCCATCTGTCCCTCAAGATATACCTGAAGCTAGTTCACTTCTAGCTATCACAAAAGACCAAGTCCTAAAAGTGCTCTAAAGAGCTAAAAATACTGTACCAATGGATCCTGACAATATCCATAGATGCATATTTAATAGCATGAAGCATCATGTAGCCACACCTCTGACACTGTTCAATCTCAGCCTCCATACAGGTTTTGTACCAAACAAATGGAGAAAAGATATAGTCATTCCCCTGCATAAGGGGGGGGGGGGTCTATATTAGAAGACTGAAAGATGTAAACCACAAACACTGGTGATGTCGAAAAGACCGGACCTCGAAGTTTTTTTTGTCAGATCGCAGTACAGTGAAGACTGGAACATTTGCCCTTTCCTCACTGTAGTGCGATCTTGGAGTTGGTATATATATATATATATATATATATATATATATATATATATATATATATATATATATATATATATATGTTTAGTGGGGGGGGGTGTGGGGGAGTGCATCCCCCCACAATAGCAAATTCGAAGCCCTGTATTTTCGACATTGTCAGCATTCGCAGTTCATATCTTTTCGTCTTCTAATATAGACCCAGGGGGGCATCTGTAGACTCAGGAAATTACAGACCCATAAGTCTGACCAGCCGCATATGCAAAGCAATGGAAAAATTTATCATGAAATTAATCATTCAGAACTCAGTTTGGATACATCAAGGACAGGTCATGCTTACTCATCCTGGTGGATTTTTATGAAAAGGTCACAAAAGCAATGGATGAAGGCAAAACATTACACACCATATACTTCAACCTGGAAAAAGCTTTTGACACAATTCCACACTCAGACATAGTAGAAAAGCTAAATAAACTGAGAATAAACCCGTATTTCACCCACTGGATTGTCAACTGGCTCACAGATAGGATGCAGGTAATCAAAGTAGGGGAAGTTAACTTCACAGAGACCAGTCACCAGTGAAGTCTGCCAGGGTTCTGTGATGGGAAGTCTCCTGTTTGGCATCTACGTTTCTAACATAAAAGCCAATACCAAAAGGCTATGGTTGACTATGTATTCAGATGACTGCAAGCTAGGAACAGTCATTCAGTCCCCAAATGACTTGGCCATCATGCAGGAAAGCTTTTCTCAAATAAATTATTGGTGTCAGAATCATGATCTGAAACTTAAAGCCAAAAAAAAATGCATTATTGTATCCCTTGGGAAGTTATCTACCGCAGGGGGCTACAATATTGACAATACACCCCTGAGAGTTGACCCAGTTGTTCAGGATTTGGGAACTTATGAAGACAATGACCTAACCTTTGAACAACATGTGCCTATTGTTGTAAGAAAGTCCTTCTATATTGCATGTTTATACACAAAGGGATTGTGTTTAGATCTGTGATGTCATTGTTCCCCTTTACTCAGCCCTCATTAGGCCATTCATTGAATATAATGCCCCCACTGGCATGTATCTGTCCAGACACATGAAACAACTGGAATCCCCATAGAGATACCTTAATAAAAGGATACAAGGCCGAAACAACATGTCCTTTGTGGACATGTTCAAAGGCCTGTCACAATACTCAGCATTCTACAGACTGCTAAGATGTGGCCTTTGTCTGGCAAACAAGGCATCCTCTGACCCATTACTGATGGATTTACTGCACATCAGTAAGTCAAATGGCATCAGAAATACTCAGTCTAGGTATCTAAACCTTTTCTGAAACATCAACAGAATAGTTTGGAGGGACATGTATATTTCATGGAGGGTACTGCTGCTATGGAACAGACTACCCATCCGCATAAAACAAAGATCATCCCTATCCTTATTCAAGCACAGCTTAGAGCTATACATGGGAAAAAGAACATTTTCCCAGGACTGTTTCTTTATTATTAATGGACAAAGGTAGCTCCTAAATGTTTTATCACATACGTGGGTTCCCTCATTTTATCTATGATATGATCCCAGCTATTCACATTAGGGGTAATATATAATTATTGACCATGGGATGGGTAAGGACAATGTATAACCAAATGGCATTGGTTATTTTGATCACAAAAAGGAAAACTGGATAGACTTAAAATGGCCAACAACTGCGGTTAGCCTAGTACTTACCTATGAACCTATGAAGTCATTTCTACATAAAGATAAAAGAAATAAAACGCTCTTAGTGCACAATTGCAGCACAGTTCATATCATCCAGAACTTTCAAATGTTTTACCACTTTTTATGTGATACCAGCTGATCTCATTAGTAACAGCAGACTACAAATGTAAAAATCACCACCACTTGATATACTTATTCGGATTGTTCACAGGTTTCCACTACCATTTCTAGATTTTTTTTTATGAATGAAAATGTAATAAAAATATGAAATCAGTATTAATAAAGATTGCACTGATGTATAACTTTATGGATGAAATTATTGTCTCAAGTTCCTCTTTGTCTCTCTACCCCCTTTCTTTTTCTTATTTTGATTTGTCTTTCTTTTTTCCCTTTGCTCCCATTTATGTTCTTTTTTTCTACAGGCCTAGAATTCCTAGGAGTAGCCCATCCATGTTCCTCCCAGGTCAGGGAGCATTCAACCTCTGCATTCATCCAGGGACATGCTGACAGGGTTAGGAGTGGCCCTGGTCTTGTAGGCACCCTGGCAAAATGCAGCCTGGCAAGTCTCACAGACCATGGGCTTCAGTACTAGTAGAGAGACATTTACAGTCAGTCCAGGATGTAGTTCAGTGGGTTCAAGACTCACTGCCCCAGTCAGGTCTGACCACAGTTCCACCACAAGTTTCCACCCCTCAACATCAGGGTTCTACACTGCAACACCATCAGTAAAAGGAAATATTTGAGGTCCTGTGGAATGGGTGTCCTCCTGTGTCCAACTTCACTTCACTTACCTTCTTCCCTAATCCTCTCTCCTACACTCTCTAACCTACTTCCTATGCAAACTACCCTCTTACACAAAAATATTTGCAAAATTGGGGGGTTTTCCCACTTCAAAAAATATAGTATTCCTCACATCCCACTTCCTTCAGCAGAATCCCTTAATGTGTTTGTTCTGTGTTTCATTTTTTTATGTCTCACCTTTTTCGGTCTTTCCTATCTTCCCATTCTACTGTTTTGTAGAAATAAGTAGGGTATTCACATGAGGATATCTGGAGTAAGCATATGAAACCTCTTTATATTTTTGAAAACTTAATAAAATAACTGTTCTGCATGCCACTTACCTTAACATGCTTGTGCACATCTGTGTTCATCCATAATACCAGAAAACATCAAACATTTCATGAGCATTTATGTTTCTTGCTTGGTATTTTTCATAGTCTTAAGGATTAAATTCACCAACTATATACATTTCATATTGCCATAGCCATCTCAAACAATCCACGATTAGTGTAGCTGCATGAAGATGTAGTGGCACTTTTCACAAATAATTACTACACCTCTATGAAACCCATGACTATGCATACCACCCCATGTCTTAATTATGGCCCTGGCTACCAACATCATTTACATTGTCAACCACCTGCTGCCAGACATGGCTGCAGGAGGGATTGTCAGTGACTCGCATTGCAATAAGCCTTCTACAATGGAGAAAAGTATTATCTCATTCTCAGCCTATGAAAAATGCGGTTAACATGTGGTTGTGGCCTTAGTAGTCTTCATCTAAGGCACATCCCTGTTGTTATGGAATAAGAAATGGTTCCTATACAGGGTTGTGAAATATATACCAATACATCCTTATGTAATGGCTTACCAGGGCCTATCACAAACATAGCTGTATCCTAAAAATACAACTGACAGTCTATAAAGTCCACTTGCATGTGTCCTACTCTCCCAAATAAAAAGAATCAGCAGGTACACAAATGTCAAGTTATCAAGCTAAGAACCTCCAAAGCATAGCAATAATGTAAAACAGAACACACAGGAGCAAACCTTGCATTGAAAATAGTTACACACATTTTGATTTTGGCTAGCTTTAAAGTGGCACATATCAAAAGGCATTTCTCTCTGCAAACAAATTCTAAACTATGCTGGTAGGCTACTAAATGCTGTAGAGATGTCTGTTGCACTTTTGTGATTATATTAAACAATGCAGGTAAACAATGCAAATGAAATAAATGTTAACATTGTACAAAGGAGTTGTGGTATTGTATGAGGAATTCGGGAATGTCAGAGAAGTATGCAAGAGTGGTATAGGATATGTACGAGGGTAGTGTGACAGTGGTGAAGTCTGCGGTGGGAGTGACAGATGCGTTTAAGGTGGAGGTGGGATTACATCAAGGATCAGCTCTGAGCCCTTTCTTATTTGCAATGGTGATGAACAGGTTGACAGACGAGATCAGACAGGAGTCCCCGTGGACTATGATGTTTGCAGATGACATTGTGATCTGTAGTGAGAGTAGGGAACAGGTGGAGGAGACCCTGGAGAGGTGGAGATATGCTCTAGAGAGAAGAGGAATGAAGGTCAGCAGGACTAAGACAGAATATATGTGTGTGAATGAGAGGGAGGATAGAGGAATGGTGAGGATGCAGGGAGTAGAGGTGGCGAAGGTGGAAGAGTTTAAGTACTTGGGATCAACAGTTCAGAGTAATGGTGAGTGTGGAAGAGAGGTGAAGAGAATACAGGCAGGATGGAGTGGGTGGCGAAGAGTGTCAGGAGTGATTTGTGACAGACGAGTACCAGTAAGAGTGAAAGGGAAGGGCTACAAGCGGGTAGTGAGACCAGCTAAGTTATATGGGTTGGAGACAGTGGCATTGGCAAAAAGGCAGGAGTCAGAGCTTGACATGGCAAAGTTGAAGACGTTAAGAGTTGCACTGGGTGTGACAAGGATGGACAGGATTAGGAATAAGTATATTAGAGGGTCAGCCCAGGTTGGAAGGTTTGGAGACAAAGCCAGAGAGGCAAGATTATGTTGGTTTGGACATGTGCTGAGGAGGGATGCAGAGTATATTGGGAAAAAGATGCTAAGGATGAAGCTGCCAGGTAACAGGAAAAGAGGGAAGCCTAAGATAAGGATTATGGATGTGGTGAGAGAGGACATGCAGGTGGTTGGTGTGACAGAGCAAGATGCAGAGGACAGGAAGAAATGGAAACAGTTGATCTGCTGTGGCAACCCCTAATGGGAGCAGCTGAAAGAAGAAGAATATTGTACAAAGGTGCAATTGTATGAATCAAGGCATACCTTTAGATATTTGGAAAGATTTCTGTAGCTCAGTGGCAATTGTCAAAACACTTTTCTTTCAACACAGTGGGAAGAAATGTATTTTCTGTATTGAGATGGATAATCTTTATTCCATCCCATGCTTATATGGTGTGAATAACTCCTTCTAGGTTGATGAGCATGCTAATTTGTTCTAAGTCTTTGTGAATCATTCGATTTGCACAATAAGCAAACAAGGTGTACATTGTGTTGGGGTTTACATGATGCCATGCACATGCTTGAACAGCACAAGAGTGGAGATTGAGAGTTTGACAAGATAATACCCTCTAAGTGTACCTCATTAGAAGTAATGGTCAGTCAATGATGTGCTACAGATCCATGCTCATAAAAATTAGACGGTGAAAGGGTGTGTCACACAGATAACTGTTGCAAATAATTTTAAGTAATACAGATTGGGAGATATGCCTTACATTTGAGCCACATATTGGTAAAGTAAACTGAAATGTTTGTGAAGAGGCCATACACAATTCCAGACACTTTTGAAGATTCCTAATAATGGGAATGATATCTCTAACCATCTGAAGTTGCATTTAAAACAGGGGGATGGTGATATGCCATGCTTTAACACATTCAATGGACATAGATAACACAATTAATACTTTGCATACATTTCATTAGTATGCCATCAACATGTGGTTGTACCCTCTGCTTGATTTTTCGGTCTCATTTCTATCATATCCTTCCATTATCACACTTTAATCCAAATACTGTGTTGCATCAAAATTCCCATTTAAGAAGTACAAATAATTGAAAGTGCAACTGACTCTGCTCTCAGTAAGTGGTTACATGTTGCAACTTGTTAACAATGTTCATGGAGTCTATTCCAGGGCAGTTGGAATAGGTTTCTAATACTGGAAAGGTGTTGTCTTTTTTAAGTGTCTCACTCTGCATTCCTTTTCAATGAATAACGTCTCACAGCTGCAAATGTTCTACATGTATCTGTTACCTGCACCTCATGGAATGTTCTACATGTATCTGTTACCTGTGCCTCATGGAATGTTCTACATATATCTGTTACTTGTGCCTCATGGAATGTTCTACATGTATCTGTTACCTGCGCCTCATTGAATGTTCTACATTTATCTGCTACCTGCTCCTCATGGAATATTCTACATGTATCTGTTACCTGCGCCTCATGGAATGTTCTACATGTATCTGTTACTTGTGCCTCATGGAATGTTCTACATATATCTGTTACTTGTGCTTCATGGAATGTTCTACGTATATCTGTTACTTGTGCCTCTTGGGTCCTATATACTGTGACTCCTTATGTAGCTAAACTAGCCAATACAGTGTTAGTTAGTCTGTATTAATTATGGCCTTGAGTACATATGCATCACTTACTGCCTCTGATTTATCCTACCTCTCTCTTCTTTTTGCATCTTTCACACTTATTCAGCTTTGTAATCCTTTTCCACCTGCATACCTCTGTTACCATTTATCTTTCTCCCCATGGTATCCTTTCCTGCATTTATTCACACTCTCCTCTTCTAATATCTTCACACCTCTCTATAATGATATACTGCTATCCCTGTAGCATAAGCCACCTCAGTCATTATGGTTTCATCTTATTCAAAAAGCTCTGCTAAGCATAATTCCATTTTTCCATCCACATTTTGACATTGTCAGCTGCTTCTTGAACTAAATGTTGTAGCATATCCCTGTATCTGTAAATACATTTTGTTCCTTTATTATGTGATCCTATTCACTAGAGCAATGCCTACAAATTGTCCATTGAAATCAGTGTGCTACTTCAGTAAATAAATATAAATGAATAAATAAATTGATACATTTCCTTGAAACTAAAACATCATCATGTACATCACCTAGTTATTTACAGCAAACTTTAACCATTATCAAAATTGTCAGAAGCAAATTACACACATATCCCCAAAGGAGTTAGGGTAAGCAAAATAAAAATGTGTTCATGTTCAAACGCTGCATGACTGTTGACACAGAGTACTGTTGCTGCTCATTGATGCCCTTTGGGAAATGACAGTTCTTGTCCCATGAAAGAAACTCCAAAAATACCCACTTATGCACAAAACCTAGCCATCGTTTACACAAATGAGTGTACCATCAGTGTTTATCAGGTAGCAATTTATTCACCCATAAGGACAATATAGTAGGATTCCTAGTCCTGGTTTTCACTGACATTTTGCCCCTGGCTGCAATCAGAACTGTAAAATGCAATATTTATGGCCTAAACCAGGTGATTTAATTTCAGGCTATTTTTCAGAGTTAGCTGGACAGCGATTAACCTCTTCTCTTCCAGTATCCTCTGTTAAAATTTCATTTCAACAGTTGCAATACAGTTTGACATACAGGTGTATTTCTTTTCTGTCCAGCAGGACACACTGTTGATACATTTTCAACACGAGCATCTGTACAAATTATTTGCAGAAAAATATATGAAACACCAGACCACAGAAGACAGTATCAAATAAAGCTCCAAAGTTTAATCCACAGTGCAAAAATGGTGAGCGCTTTCATAGCCAGAGCTACTTCATCAGACAACTCAATAAACTCCACAGGGATTTTTAAAAACAGCAACAGCCTATCAGTGTCAGTTCTCAATAAACAAGTAGGTTAATAGTCACTGATTTAAAGAAGAAGCACTAGATAGAGACATATCAACTAATAAAACATTAAAATGAATAAAAGTACATAAAAGTGCATATATAGAGACTTTATCTGCATAGTGGCTTATTAACTAAAACTGGTTTAATACAAATTTTATCATTCAGGCCTTTGCCCATGTTGGCACACATCCTAATAATCCATTCAAGCTCTTTAGTCTCTACCAAATTCCTAATTGCAAGGAAGACGCTAATCCAAACTACTAACAAATTGACAGAAAACACCAGGAAGGACCCTGTTGACCAGGGATGGTAGTGTCAAATATACAGACCAGATACACAAATTTGACCTAGGTTTCGTCTTTATTATACAGACTTCTTCAGAATATGAACACATTTAACCACTCCATTGATATATATACACTCATACACTACAACAAATACATCCCACCCCTTCAATTACCCTATCAGACAAAGCTCAATCTAACAGGCATATCCTAAATCTAACTTCATTAACCCTTCAAAGTAAAAAAAATATACTCTCAATCCATCTAAACAATATTGTGTTACATATCAAATTGTGTTAAATACACAAAATATAAATGTAAAATAAACATTTTCATATACAATCAACTAAACACTGTTTATGGCACCCAATATCTTAAATTACATAACAAAATAATATCATAATGTCTAAAAAACAACAATAATAGTTAATCATATAAAAAATATAAAAATTAAATTTCACGAATTTTGTTAAGAAATTTAAAAAAGTCTTTCTGGAAAACACCATTCCATAACAATAAGAAATAAAAAATGTCTTAAAATCTTTTTATAAATAACATTTTCAACCCAAGATGTGTTTTAATTTTAATAGGGGCAATATGCTTATGCTATCATTAATTCCTGGAAATACTGTAGAATTTAATGCCAATTGCCATCTCATTTCACAAATATCAAGATGAACATCCAATACTGCACCCTGACCATCCTTTTTTATTTGCTGTATTACACAAAATCTAAATCTGTGCTCTGGATGTTGCTCTATGTGCCTAGCTAGGGCATTAGTATTTTTCATGTGCCTAATATCCAGGATGTGTTCACTAACTCTATCCCTGAACATCCTACAGGTTTTCCCTATATAAAAAGCTGGACAACCTTTACATTTAGCCATATAAACAACATTTTTAACATGACAATCAAAATGGCCATGTATACCAATAACCTCTCCCTCAATAATAATTTTATCACTTGTAACAAGAATATATTTACAAACACTACATCTACCACACCTAAAATTCCCTTTACTCCTGTGTGAATTAACATTCTCCCAACTGGAGTTTGCAGCTGACTCAAGCAATTGTTTAAAAGACTTCCCTTTCCTATATACGATTTTTGGGGGGGTTGTTTAATTTTCTCCATACGTTACTATCCAATTTTAATAACTTCCAATTTCTATTTATTATTCCCACTATGCGATCCATGTCATAATTGTATGTAGTGATAAAATACAATGTTTCCCTCACACTGGTATTAATATCAATTTCATTTTTTGTTATTTTTACTTCTCCAATAACTTTATTTACTTGTGCCCCCCCCCCCATTGTGGTAATCATGGGTTAAAATTGCCTTATAAACACCACTAAACCTCTTACATTTCACTTCCTCCATAATGGAATCACACAATTCAACAGGATATCCACGATTAATGAATATACCTTTAATGAACTCCATTTCTTTTAGAAAATCTTGACTTTCGCTTACCATTCTGGATGCCCTAACCATTTGTCCTTTTACTATTGCTTTTTTATGATGGTTAGGGTGCCAGCTCTGGTAGCTCAAGTAAGAACTGGAAAAGGTAGGCTTTCTGTATATACCAGAAACCAAACATTTTTCCACATGATTGACCTTCAATTTTACATCTAAATATGAAATTTCCTCGCTACTATATTCATAGGTGAACCTAAAAAATTGTACTGTACAATTAATATAATCTATAAAGACCTTCATGACCTCAATTGGCCCATCCCATACCACAAATATGTCATCCAAAAAATGGGTGTATTGTTGTATATACTTCATATATTCACTGGTGAAAACATACTCTTGCTCCCAGTAGGCCATAATGTAATTCGCATAAATAGGAGCACGCGCAGCTCCCATTGCTACTCCAGTTTTTTGTTTGTAATACTGGCCCTCAAAATAAATATAGTTGTTCTTCAATATAACCTCCATTAAGGTAACAAAAGTATTTATACGGTCCTGTTCATATACACCAGTTTTATATAATTGTTGCTCTAACCATTGCAACCCTATTTCATTTGGAATGACCGAAAATAAATTACACACATCAATCATTAATAACACTGTGTGGTCACTAATTTCAACTACCTTTAATTTATTCAAAAAATCCCAGGAGTCCTTAGTTATGTACCTAAACACTTTCAAACCTCCTTGCAAGTGATAATCCAAGAATTTACTGATAAATCTTGATATTTGTGAAATGAGATGGCAATTGGCATTAAATGCTACAGTATTTCCAGGAATTAATGATAGTATAAGCATATTGCCCCTATTAAAATTAAAACACATCTTGGGTTGAAAATGTTATTTATAAAATGATTTTAAGAAAGTTTTTTATTTCTTATTGTTATGGAATTGTGTTTTCCAGAAATAATTTTTAAAATTTCTTAACAAAATTTGTGAAAGTTAATTTTATCTTTTTTATATGATTAACTATTATTGTTGTTTTTTAGACATTATGATATTATTTTGTTATGTAATTTAAGATATTGGGTGCCATAAACAGTGTTTAGTTGAGTGTATATGAAAATGTTTATTTTACATTTATATTTTGTGTATTTAACACATTTTGATATGTAACACAATATTGTGTAGATGGATTGAGAGTATAGTTTTTTTACTTCGAAGGGTTAATGAAGTTAGATTTAGGATATGCCTGTTAGATTGAGATTTATCTGATAGGGTAATTGAAGGGGTGGGATGTATTTGTTGTAGTGTATGAGTGTATATATATCAATGGAGTGGTTAAATGTGTTCATATTCTGAAGAAGTCTGTATAATAAAGACGAAACCTAGGTCAAATTCGTGTCTCTGGTCTGTATATTTGACTCTACCGTCCTTGGTCAACAGGGTCCTTCCTGGTGTTTTCTGTCAACTTGTAAATTCCTAATTGCACAACCTCTGCATCCTAGCTGAACTTTCTCAATTACCATGAATTGAAAGTTGTGTGTTATCCCTGATAGTAAAACATGCCTAGGATGCAGAGGTGGTGCAGTTAGGAATTTGGTAGAGACTAAAGAGCTTGAATGGATTATTAGGATGCGTGCCAACATGGGCAAAGGCCTGAATGATAAAGTTTGCATTAAACCGATTTTGGTTAATAAGCCACTATGCAGATATAGTCTCTATATATGTACTTTTATGTATTTTTATTCATTTTAATGTTTTGTTAGTTGATAAGTCTCTATCTAGTGCTTCTCCTTTAAATCAGTGACTATTAAGCTAATTGTTTATTGGGAACTGACACTGATAGGCTGTTGCTGTTTTTAAAAATCCCTGTGGAGTTTATTGAGTTGTCTGATGAAGTAGCTCTGGCTACGAAAGCGTTCACCATTTTTGTACTGTGGATTAAACTTTGGAGATTTATTTGATACTATCTGCTGTGGTCTGGTGTTTCCTATATTTTTCTGCAAATACTAGTTGTCTGTGAACCCAGTCTGCTCATACCACTTTGTCCTTTTTATTTATCTGTACAAATTAGTTTGATATACAAATGACATATAATTCTTTACAAAACTCCAGCTAGCTATGGTGGCATATGTTACATATCCACTGCCCTACTTCTCCTGGCATGGCTGGCAATACCTCACATCCTCACATCATTAATGATGTGTGTGTAGTCAAGGTGTACATCCACATAAGGAATATTACTAGTTTACCTTTTTATATAGGTGTTATACATATCATAATTTTTTTTACTTTACCCATCTGCCTTCATGAAAAATATACTATTATTTCCTTATCTGCAAGACTTTCCGTGGCTCATTTTTATCATTTTATTGGTATGGAAACCCTTAATGCTGCATTACTTATTACACATTTGTTTTTCAATCCTTACATACTCATCCTATCAGTCCACATAAATGCTTAATAACAGCTGTGATATAAGTTCATCTGTTGCATTACAAATAAATACATGTCTAGAGATTGATTTTGGCTTGCAGGGGTTTGACTCCAATTTACATTATGCATTCCATTAAAATATTTTTGTCTATAAGCAATGCTTAAAGTATGAGTGATTTATTATGTACATTTTTCAATATAGTCACATGTGTTAACAATAAACAAAGTGTTGTGTTCACATATACATTGATGTGGCTCACTATTGAAATGTTGGCACTTGAAATTACAAGTGTCAACAAGCCAAAAACAAAAGACTGAAAAAAAAACGTAGAGCGAATATTCAAAATTGTACTTCTTAAAACTCCTTTTTGTAGTGGGTCAAGCCCCCCTGCACTCTCACATAGGGTGGGTAAGGTCTCCAGCCCCCTAACTTATAAACACTAGGAGAAAATGGAATATTCTGAGAAAAAGGCATCTCAAAAATAATATATGTAAGTCTGATCTTTTGGAAATTCAGTTCCTGTATTTTGGAACTCATTCTAGCAGGTCTGGACATTTCAAATGGTTAACTATTAATGCATATCAACAAAAGGAGTCCTCTGTCTCTCTCTTTCCTGTTTATGCACCATGTGGAATATCTGGCAAAAAGCACCTTTCAGCACTCATTTCTGTAGCCGTTACAGGTTTTACAGGCTAACAGAAGGAGTTACTGGGTGAAATACAATTCTGACTTCATACTGTAACAATTTATTTTCTTACATTAACTCATTCTGTCATGTTAATGTTATAATTTAGCTCTGGTTAGTGCCCATGATACTGTTGCCTATGTATGTGCCACATTGCTCAACTCACCAATTTGAAAAACTCATATCTGTGTACCTACTGTGAAATATAAAGTTTAGATTCAGCAGACTCAAAATATTACCATACATATATATTTATGTATATATAGCTAAATAGATATGAGTTCAGCATGTTTTACTGAACTGGGGGCTCATTGCAGGATGCTGGGAATAAAATTTTGCCATTTCCCTAGCGTTTTGTGTTCTAAATAAACCTGAAATGTAGAGGTGCAATAGTGCTTCAAGAAAAACAATTGAACCAGATAAGAAGCACTACTGTTGCAAGTCCAAAATCTTCTTTATTGAGACACAAAAATTAAGTGCTTTTGTCAGTTTAACTTGACTTCATCAGAATTTAATTAAAACACATTAGGAGACCTTTTTTATACAAGTACCTTGTTTGTAATTGCCTAATTTTTCCTTTCATTCACTGAACAAACAAATTAAAACAATTGAAGTTAAGAGAGCCAAGCAGTTCATATAAAACAAACAAATAAATAAAATGTATGTTTTAAAACACTCTGTGCCATGATTAACATGCTGTAATCAAAGAAAAAAGAATTGGTAATGACCAAAAAGATATACATTTTTTTTTTCTTTTTTAAAAAACACTTAAATACATTCTGCCCTTTCCTTTAAAATAGGGACCAGATTTAGATGTTCATTTAAACCAGGGGAGAAATTTGCTGCAAGCCTAAGTTGCCACATTAATTCCTTTTTGTACAATATATTTTGCCAATCTCCACCCCTGGCTTCTAAATTAACTAAGTCTAGAATGGCAAACTTGAAGCCTGTGTAGTTGTCACATGTAATACTGTGTTTATACAGGGCATTTGTATCTTTTTTATTTTTTATGTCATACAGGTGTTCATATATTCTTGTCTTGAAGGACCTCTCTGTCTTCCCAATATAATAGGAACTGCAGGTGTTACACCTAGCTATATACACTAACTTATTGGAATAGCAGTTACCTCTCCTTGGGTAAACCAAACTGTTATTCTGATTTTCCAAACACATCCTCTTTTCCTGCAAAATATAATAACAATAATTACATCTCCCACAGGGTCTAGTACCATTAGTTGTTTCACTGTGAACAGGATGTTTGGGTCTGTTTTCCAAACTTCTTTTAATAGTAGACCCAATTTTGGTGGTAAACACAGGCTTTTCCCCCACCACTTGGTATATATCATGATCAACTTTAAATATACTCCAATTTCTATGTAAAACATTTTTACTTGCTGATATAAAGGGCTGTATTGTACAATACAAGTCTGTTCAAAATTAAATTCACTTGATTTTTCTAAATTCCCTCCAAAATGTGGGCTTTTACTTAAGCCCTTTCCTAATAGTGGGGTGTATTTTTCCTTATTCTACATAGACTTCCTTGAGTGTCTGATCCACTAAACCCAAAGGGTAACCCCTTTCCAAAAACATGCTTTTTAGAAATTCAAATTCAGGTAGAAGGTCCTCGAATAAGGAAGTCATTCTAGCTACCCTGATGGCCTCTCCTTTAATGATGCTCCTCTTTTGGGGTAGGGGATGATGACTGTTGAAATGTAAATAGTTATTACAAAATGCTTTCTTGCGATATATTTTGGATATAAATTTATCATTATCTTTATCTTTGGTGATTAGTGTATCCAGATAACTAATTTCATGGGGGTCAAAATGAAAAGTGAATTTCAAAAATTCCATTGTACTGTTAAGGTATTGGATGAACAAAGGAATACTATCTGCTGTCCCTTTCCACAAAATAAAAATATCATCCAAAAACCTGCAGTAATGGGATATACTGTCACAAAATTCACTCCTAAACACATGTTCTCTCTCCCATCCCAGTAACACAATGTTATGTATAGAGATATATATAGATATATACATATATGTGTGTGTATATATATATATATATATATATATATATATATATATATATATGTATATATATAAATATATATATATATATATATATATATATATATATATATATATATATATATGCAGATATATAACTATCTATAGGCATGAGGGCACACATTTGTTTTAACCATTTGTGTCACTGTAGTGCATGTTGATGTAGTTGGTCAATGATGTAGTAAAATATAATCAATAACCTGTTTTAAAGGAAAGGGCAGAATGTATTTAAGTGGTTTTTCAAAAAGAAAGAAAAAAATGTATACCTTTTTGGTCATTACCAATTCTTTTTTCTTTGATTACGGCATGTTAATCATGGCACAGAGTGTTTTAAAACATAAATTTTATTTATTTGTTTGTTTTATATGAACTGCTTGGCTGTCTTAACTTCAATTGTTTTAATTTGTTTGTTCAATTAATGAAAGGAAAAATTAGCCAATTACAAACAAGGTACTTGTATAAAAAAGGTCTCCTAATGTGTTTTAATTAAATTCTGATGAAGTCAAGTTAAACTGACAAAAGCGCTAAATTTTTGTGTCTCAATAAAGAAGATTTTGGACTCGCAATAGTAGTGCTTCTTATCTGGTTTATATATATATATATATATATATATATATATATATATATATATATATAGAGAGAGAGAGAGAGAGAGAGAGATACATATATGTGTGTATACATATATATATATATATATATATATATATATATATATATATATGTATATATAATTTATATATATATATATATATTATATATATATATATATATATATATGTATGCAGATATATAACTATCTATAGGCATGAGGGCACACATTTGTTTTAACCATTTGTGTCACTGTAGTGCATGTTGATGTAGCTGGTCAATGATGTAGTAAAATATAATCATATATATATATATATATATATATATATATGGGTCTATCTGACTTGGTCGACATTTCATTTAGTCGACAATGCATTTAGTCGACATTTCATATAATCGACAAGCTGTTTAAGTGGGGGGCTTCGCCCCCCACACCCCCCAAGTGGGGGGCTGTGCCCCCCCCCTAAATATATATTCTAACTCCAGGGTCGCACGATTTTGGGGGAGGGGGCAAAAGCTTGTCGATTATATGAAATGTCGACTAAATGCATTGTCGACTAAATGAAATGTCGACCAAGTCAGATAGACCCATATATATATATATATATATATATATATATATATATATATATACAGGTATACATACATAATGTAAATATAAAATAAGTGCTTTAACAGTCACTTCATCTAATCAGAAGTGGTGAAAAGAAAAATGATATAATTACATCTGCTCTAATGATATTCTTTAGTGCATTTTCCCAGATATAACTGAGATAATAAGGAAAGTTCATGATTTTCTGATTGCAAGTATGAGTTGTTTTAGATAAACATTGAGGAATACTGCAGTTTACTTTGATAACCATTAGACATGTCAAAGCCCCTATACATGAAGAATGAATGGCTGAAAGAATGACCTTAAATATATGAAGTCCAAGATGGCCATTTCCTGGAAAATTCCCTTTTCTCCGAGGTATGGCATCTTAGAGTTGGTACATATAAGTTTGGGGTATGTCAAGGTCTTGCCCCATACATCAAGGGGGATTGCCCCCTATGCAAATGCCCCATGCAAAAACGAATATTAAAAGAGAAGTGTGATAGTGAAGATTTCCTCTCCTCCTGGATATTCATTTTTTTCTTCTGCTTGTAAGCACTCTGTATTTTGAGTGAAGACATTTCAACAGCTTGCTGTTTGCTTTATGACAGTGTGCTGTACTATTTGAATTGATGGCGCACTTCCAATGTTTTCCCTTTCTGCAACTGTAGTGCAATCATGGACACACACACACACACACACACACACACACACACACGCACGCACGCACGCACGCACGCACACACACACACACACACACACACACACACACACACACACACACACACACACATATATATATATATATATATATATATATATATATATATATATATATATATATACAAAAGTGGGTTATGTTTAGATATTTTTATTTAACATTTGTTTACCAGGAAAGTCCAACTTGGAACAAAGCCAATTTTCAGCAGAGGCCTGGGGAGAAACACTCCAGACACATGTCTTTGTCACCTGGGAGGAAACCAGAGTACCTGGAGAAAACCCACACAAATGCAGGGAGGACATGCATACTCCACACAGAAGGCACTCCAGCTGAGAATTGAATCGGAGAACCTCTTACTGTGAGGCAACAATGCTACCACTGTACCATCCATGTTAAGTTTTAGATGAAATGTTACAAGCATACTATACACATATAGTAGATATTTTACACTGGGCAAAATACATTGGCCAGTTCATGATGTTGACTGTCCACTTTAGGTTCTGACCAAGCCCTGGTCAGTCACAATGCAAATTGGCTGGGATTGTGGAACTTTCACCGAGACAGCTGTACATTTCAGGTTCTGGACAGCCATTTTCTGCAATTGTGCCACCAGATCTGAAACTATGTGGGATCTTCATATTTTCATACCTTTGCCCTGCATAGGCTATCTGGATTCATGTTGCTTGTTCAACAATAAATAAATTCAGTGCCAGCTGCATGAAAAGTTCTTAACAAAAGCACTTTCAGTGAAGCTCAGAGCACTTTTATTTTCAGTGGTCAAGCCCCATCTACCTTTATAACAGGGAGACATCCTCTCCCCCCAGATTTAAACATATCTTTCTCTGGGGTCACATAACAGTGGAGAAAAGGGAAAACTGCAATCATTGACATTGCTTATGGTGATATTTCTTCACACAACTGCTACTTGGGGAACTTACTGGAGATCATTTGACAAGTTTCTTGTTAACCTTATAAGTGTAATGTCTCTATTTATTTAGTCAACTAACATTTCAGCTCTTAGTTGGTTACCGTTGTGTGTCTCTATCACAATGCTGATTTGTTAAGAAAGAACTTTTTTTCTGGAAGAGAGTAGTTCAAGTTACTTTTTGTTTGCCATACAACATATTTCAAGGGAACACTAGTGGACCTTATGAAAAATAAAAGAAATAATACAACTGACTTGCAAAGGAAAGGAATGATGCACTTGAAAAATAAGTGATTGAAGGCAAGAAAAGAAGACTGTGCTGATTGTCAAAGGTAAAAAAAATGTATCTCTCCAGTTAATAGTGGAGAAGTCCCTTCCTTTATTACCTCTGTGCAGGAGGTGCATTTTATGTTTAATGTAATTCATAAGTTACACATCAAAACAGGCCATGGCGGATGCATCAAAATAGAAAATGAACTTTAACTTAAAAACACCACAGAAATAATAGTGATTTATCATTTTATGCAAATGATGTCAGATCAGAAATCTGATGCCCTAAAAAGCTTTGGTTTCTAAACCTGTATTTTTTAATGAGCTTAATTTCACTGTCAAGCTGATTTCATGGTTATGCACAGAAGTCCTGATTGAGATCACTTAACAAAATTCATTTTCTTATGACCACTGAAGACAGAAAGGACTGAGGAAGTTATATACATTATAAATGACATTTTTATAATAACAGATGTGCTTAGTGTAATGCAGTCAGGCAGTGGATGAGAATTTTTCAACAAAATAGTTTATGACTTTACAGTGTTATACCTATAGCTAAATCATCATTTGTGGAAATGCATATCTCATTAAAAGCAGGGGTCCAGATAATACACAAGACAAGATATCTGGAGTATGGCAATTAAAGGAATGTTGAAGAATAACACAAGTAATTGGGTGGGAGGCCTTAGATTCATGCAGATGCAGTTTATGAAAAATAATTTTACTATCAAGTGATTTGTAGTTGATGAATCAGTCTATGATTCGCTGTAATTCAAAAAGCTGCAATAAGTATATCTCAATGGCCCAATGCATAATTTAGGATTAACATAAACAAGGACTTAGAAAGAGATGGAACAGAGATGAAAAATGCTTTATCTGCAGCATATCAAAAAGTTAAAGTAGTAAAGTAAGAAGGAAAAAACTCAAAAGTGGTGAATGGAAAGTTCTAGAATCTGTATTATATTTAAATAATTTCAGAGGCTAAGGCAAACTGTGTCGGAAAGAACGCTCTAGGATACACTCCTTTGTGATTTGTAGACTGTCTATTCATGCAATTCACAGCACATCTCAAACAGATAATGTAGGGTATGCCAACAAAATCAATTTCATTCTGTGCAAGAGTAATGAAAATATCAACAAGCTCTTTTAAGGGAAAACGTGCTCATCTATTTCTTTTTCAATAAAGAAGTTTTTATTTCTAAACAAGTTACAAGGGCTTGATTATTCTGAAGTTTCAACTGAGCTTATTTACAGTGTATAGCTCTTTTTTCCTCATTTTGTAGGATTCTCAGCCAGCAGCTTGGTTGCTCACAAGTACTAGCTTTCTCTGTGTTCTATTGCTTTCCCTTATGGGAGGGAGACAGCTTACTACCCCAAAGCTGGAAAACTATTGTGCCTGGCTTCAAGCATCTTGCATTTTGCCTTGCTTCAAGAATCTTGCATTTTTTATATACCAATAAGTATATAAATGGGGTTTCATCACATTGGTCAAATGTGTGTTCGACAAACAGCTGTTTAGTCAATGGTTTATAATCAAGTAAACATCGGGTCAACAGGTGTCTGAGACTGAGGAATTCCAGGCTTGGGGAACATGCCCTTATCCTCTGTTTGTGGGATTTTGGAGTTAGTAGATATAGTTATTAGGGGAGTGCAGGAGGTGCAGGGGGCCATTCTCTCCTGCAAAAAAATTATGTTTTGTTTATTTGCTTGTTTCTTTTGCATGCACTGAGGCTGTTTCTCCATGCATGCATAGTTGTTTGATGCGCCTGATTTTAACATAAAGATGTCAATATTTAGCTTACCAATGATGGGGCATTCAATGTATATGAATACACCCATATATATATATATATATATATATATATATATATATATATATATATATATATATATATATATATATATACATACACACATATATATATATAAATATATATATATCAATACATACACACATATATATATATATATATATATATATATATATATATATATATATATAAAAATATATATATACACACAGACACACACACACACACACACACACACACACACACACACACACATATATATATATATATATATATATACACACACACACACACACACACACACACACACACACACACACACACACACACATATATATATATATATATATATATATATATATATATATATATATATATAAATTTTGTACTTAATCCTATGGCACATTACTAATTGTGCCCTTAGTGACTTATAGCATGACTTGTAATGCATTGTAAGATATCTCTTTTCGTGAATATTAATTGTTTAATTATTGTGGACCCTTACTGCCACTCAAGGCTGAACTGCTCAAAATCCAGGAATTCACAGCCATGGATTCAAGATGCTGTTTTCCTGTCCAGTCACCTGGCCAAGCAGCTGCTCAAACTCAAATGTGAGATCGGGGCTGCAGCTGCCTCAGCAGTCAAATACTATCAAGGTCTCAATGTGGAACTGGTAAGTGGAGAAGGGAAACAGGAAAAGGATGCTTTAGGTTTAGGAAGGTGAGGGGGATTTCAGGTATAGGGAGTGACTGTGCTTTACAACTAAGTTAATGTTAGGGATGGGAGGGGAATTTTAAGTTTAGGGAGTGATCAGGAATTTGCGCAGAGCTAGGGTTAGGGAGTGATTGAGAATTGGTTCAAAGATAAGGACTGATCAGGAGTTGTCTCAGAGTTAGGGTTAGGGAGTTATCGAGAGATAGCTCAGAGTCAGCTTTAGAGAATAATCGGGAGTTGGCTCAGATTTAGGGTTAGGGATTGATAAGGATCTGGCTCAGAGTTAGGGTTAGGGAGTGATAGAGAATTGGCTCAGAGTTAGGGTTAGGGAGTGATAGTGAGTTGGTTTAGATTTAGGGTAAGGGCATGATCGGGAGTTGGTTCAGAGTTAGGGTTAGGGAGAAATAGGGAGTTGGCTCAGAGATATGGTTAGGGATTGATCAGGAGTTGGCTCAGAGTAAGGGTTAGGGAGTGATAGGGAGTTGCCTTAGAGTTAGGATTAGGGACCAATAGGGTGTTGGCTCAGAGTTAGGCTTAGGGAGTGAACAGGAACTGGATCAGCATTAGGATTAGGGAGCAATTGGTAGTTATTTTTAGGGTTATGGTCAGGGTTCTGGGAAGAATAGTTAGCTTAGAGGTAGTGCATGGGATTTAGTGTTGTGGGATTTAAGAGTGTAAAGAAATTAGACACTGTCATTTGTGCTAGCATGTCTGGCTGAAGTTTTGTACATACATTTCAGATTAACCTGTGTATTATATGTCAGCATGACTAGCTTTGCTATTGTAAATAAGTTCTTACTTGTTGATTTATAATCTGTCTGTACAGAATGTTTTAAACACTTGAACAGTGTTCCTTTACATTTCTAACTGCAGACTGATTCAGGATCAGCTGATCTGCAGATGATGTCATCGGAATGTTGACACTTGCTATGTGTTACTGTCAGAGGCTAAAAGACAGGAATGAAATTTAGTAAGCAGCTATTGGTTGATTTTCAAAATATGAAATGAAAATTAGAAATGGAACAGTTGTGACAGCTAGGCTAGTATTGCCAGTAAAATTTGCCAGTTGCAGTTGTTAGATGCTTACAGTTGTACTGTGCAGTGGATACCCAAAAGGACTCACCAATAATTGTCAGCCTGCCTTTGCTTTGTTGTAATAATTTAGATTAGATCAGGGACAGTATTCTTTAGACAGATAGGAGAATCACAGCTAATCAATTAGAGTTTTTCTAAATGATGGATTTCTATCCTACAGTATTGATTTCATTTTCCTGGTAATTGAGTTCTGGTTGCTTATTGGAAATTACTTTTTTATATTTTAATCATTTTGGTTATTATTAAATATTTTTATTAACTTCCATTGTGACTGGTCAATCCATGTTTTCTTTAGTGATTTGAGAGTGCTTATACTTGCTTTGATAACTTCCCAGGTCACTCCGAAAGCCTGGCTGCTTTAGGTCAGTTACTATCATTTGTTTTAATATCTAATTTTCATAATTGGGCACCCCGCTAAAAGGGCATGTATGCTGTCTGATTGGTGGCAGTGTGTTATCATATTATTTTGAGGAAGGAGCACAGCTGGAAATCTGTGTCAGGCTTTTCCAAAAGTGTTTGGATGTGTGAGATTTAATTTATTTAAGTGTGAGCATATCAGAGGTCTTAAACAGAGACACCTTGCTCTGAAATGCATAATAAGGAATTAAATTAAAGGTGAATAGAAGTTTACAGGCCAGCTCCATGTTATAGACCATGTTCCTTTTGTGCCCTTAGGAAAAATTGTGAAATATTACTCCTGTTTAAGTGATTGTCTCACATTGAAGTTAGTGAAGATTGAAGCTCCTTAGTTACTGACCCAGGATAGTAAGAGATGTCACATTATTGTTGATAGTCCAGTGGGGTATTGACCAGATGTCAGACAGAGTACTTGCCAGCACAACAGAGTAGCAGCAAAGAAGTGTTTTGTGAGCTAATGGTATGTGAGCACTTGTAGTAGACCCTAATTATTGTCTTACAGACATCCTTTCACAGTGATTCATAGTCATTTAAAAATGAAAACCAAAAACTGATATACATGGTAATAACCAAAAACATTTTTGGTTATTACCATGTATATTATTTTTTTGTGTTTGTATTATGGTTTCTGATGGCAACTGGAGTAGATAACACCTTGTTGGAGCTAACTAATTACACAATTCTTGAGACCCAGGAGGAAAATGTCATCAAACTATAGACTGCTTTGAGCAAATTAGAAAGACCCTTGAATTAATTAATGGAGCAAGTGGAGAGCTTAAAATCTGGTACATCTAAAATGTAAGTAATGGAACTAAGAAAAGTGAAAGAACTGTTAATGAGAAAGAACCCAGTTCCTTTAGGCTACAGTCTGGAAATGTACCTACTTTGTTCAAGGACGTTGCTTAAGTTTTTTTGAACCAATACAATCCATTTGGTGAAACTGAATGTCAAGTTGCAGCTATTGCAGAGAAGGAGGAGCCGGAAAGCAAGTTATTAGAGCTTGAAAAGCAGCTGAAAAAGTATTGGTCTCTAAAGCTGGAGCACTTATACTTTGAACAATGCATAGCCCTCCACATTGTGTCCAAAGGTCTTAGAATTTTCAAGTTTCCTAATAGTATCCAAGAGAGCCATGCCTTATATTCCGAACTAGTGGATGTTTTTAATAAGAATGGGATGTGTTTCCTGAAAATCTTGATCAAACATAATAATCGATCCATGGACGAATTAAAAAATATCATCCTAATCATGTATGAACAGATTTTAATAAAACTACGTTCAGTTAAGGATATGAACACCAAATATGAGACTATGTTTGGCTCCTTAGAGAGATTTGAAAACTGTTATTGTTCACAAACAAAGGAAGATATTAAAAGACAGAGAAGCCTAAGAACTTGGGAAAGCTTCCCTTTAAAAGGCTTCTCTGTTATGTCTTCAGTTAATCCTCCTTCGTAAATTGTTTTTTTTAGTCGCTCCAAAAAGGGAAGGCATTTCCCTTTAACTCAGGATGGAAATATAGGCAAAGAAATGTGACTGGAAGTTGAATGTGCTATAAAGGAGCTTCCAGGTTAGGCAAACAGTGCTTTAGAGGAGACAAAGTTTGCTGACACATTTGAAGAATTGCCTCTATATCCTATTAATGAGAACCAAGTGGAAAATGCTGTTTCCGTCTCAAAAAACTTGATGGAGGGGTCCCTGGTTTATTGGAATCAAATGAGAAACAAGAACAAGAGAAAGAAGGACTAATTATGAAATATAATGTGAGTGAATATTGTAAAGCATTCAATTTGTCCAGTTTTCAGTTCAATGAGGTTCAATTAAAAGTATTACAGTTAGGTTTAAACTATGCGCCTTCATGTAGGGCAAAGATTGCAAATATGCTCATTGATTTAAAGTGCTTTATGATAAAGTTTAATTTGAATTTTCTATGTGGGAATTTAAAAAAATGATGTTTGTTTTATTAAACCATCCTGTTATAACCCTGGACTTCATAACATCTTGAAGGTGTTTGAAAAAAGTTGTGAGAAAGATATAAAGAATCTATTGAGTAATAAAATTCATGACAGTTTTTTGTTTTTATAATTTAAATATTGAAGAAAAGAAAGCACTTGATGAAATTAAGAATATGCAAGGGCTGAGAGCTATGAGAGCTGACAAAGGTGCGGGGGTTGGTATTAATGAATCAGAATGACTATATTATAGCCATAGAAAACATGTTGGTTAATACTGAAGAATATAAAGAAGTCACTTTGAGCCATATAACTGTGGGTTATAATTTAATTAAGACCTACTTATATGAGCTTTTAATGAATGGTCATTAAGATTAAAAGTTGTATGATTTCATGTATACCTGACATCCGAAGATAGGTGTTTTGTCTGGAATACCTAAGATACACAAATATGTATAAAAAAAAAAAAAAAAAAAAAAACCTTTTCAACCCATTGTATCTGCCCCAAATTCTGTTACAGAAGGTATTTCTTTGTATATTAATACTATTTTAAATCCATTAGTTTAGTCTACCTTCTTATCTAAAGATTCATGGGATTTGGTGCTACATGTTAAGCAATTTCATGAGAATTTTCATTATGATAATTATGATAATATAGTTATGTTAACCATAGATATTACTTCTCTTTTTACCTGTATTCCTTAGAATGAAGGAATAGAGTATATTAGGTTTTATCTATGGGAAGTATACTACATATTCTAATTCAGATATAAACTTGTTTTGTTCTTTGCTGGAAGTCCTCTTAGAACACAATTATTTTTTGTTTAATGGAAAGAACTTCCAGCAATTAAAAGGCGTTGCAATGGGGGTCTGCTGCTGCTCCAGCTTTTGCAAAACTAAATTTAGGATGGTGAGAGAATGATATATTACTGAGTGTTTCCCTTTTTGATCATGTAATATATTTTTTAGAAGATTTGCTGATTTGTTTTTCATTTTTTAAGACACTAGAGATAGTTGTGTGACTTTTGTACAAAATTTAAATGCTACCACCATTTTTTTGTCCTTTTCTGTAGGTGATGTGGGTTTGACTGCTAACTATTTAGATATTACTTTAGAATGGAATTTAATGAGGCTATGCTTTCATAGTAAACTATATAGGAAGAAGATTTTTTCTAATCAATATGTACATTTTAACAACAATCACCCATATTTTATTAAGAAAAATATACCTAAGGGGTAATTTATTCGTGCATCCAGATTAACCACCAGAGATGAGGTCTTCAAACATGAACGGTCTTTTATTATTTCACTTTTCTTAAGACGGGGTTATAAAGAAAATTTACTAGTTTCCAATGCTCTGGAGATTTTGAAGAAAATGGATACCTGTTTTTTACCTGTATTGATACAGATGGGCAATCAGGTCGGCAATACAGATAATAAACAAAATACTTTAGTCTGGAATCTAGATATGTCAATTGATAATTATGCTATAAGGAATATTATCAATAACTGGTGAATTATAAGGGGCAATACTGATTTGGTTAAAGTTTTAGGTAAAAATCCATCATTTGTTTACAAAAGGAACAACTGTTTAAAAAATATTTTGCAACATGGCAATAGTAGGGTCAGTTTATCACTAACAGATAGAACAACTGAGATGTACAAATGTGTTTTTGTTCATCCTTTAGATTTATTTATGAGTGGCCTTATTTATTGATAAGTCATTTAAATTTAACACTTTTTGGCATTGGTAGGTTTAACTGTAATAGTGGTGGGGTTATTTATACTGTTGTATGTTCTGGTTGCTCAGCATTCTATGTTGGGATGACCACTTGTACCCTACACAAGAAAATAAAAGAACATGTTTGTGCTATCAAAAACAAAGACATTGACAATTCCCAGGATTTAATAAAGCTTACACAATGCTAATCTCCATGTAAGCATAGTAGCATGGCTTGAGCATGGAGCTCGGAGCCTGTGCGATCGAATAAACAAGGCTGGAGGCATGCACGTGCCCCCAGCACTATTCCAACATGGATGCGATGGAATAAAGTAAATCACCTCATTTGCTGGTGAAAAACATGCAAATTAGGTGATTTAGTGATCCAAAAAGCAGACAGGTATTCATGTTGGAGCCATGTCTGCAGCAAAATTGTATTCAGTTACTAACCTTGTACATTTCTGCAAAAATCAAAACAAGGGCATGACAGCTCCAAGTAAAACATATATTATGTTTATTAGGCATGACAATGGCCAGAACTATGGCCGTTGGCATGCCAAAGTGTTTTAAATTTTCAAAAATCAAAAGTTTTATTTTTGGCCAATTTCAGCTGTTTAAGCAGAGCACAGCAACGCGCAAATGCGATCATGCAGAAAATTTTAAAAAATCAGTAAAAAGTCAATAAAATGTGAAACATGAATTTTGCCATTATAGTGGGAAGCATGCAATCTCATAACAATAACAGGTAACAGTGGTTGCTAAGGACATAGGCTTCGGTGTAGTGGTGTAACTAGGGTATAAGCCAGTAGGGGTATGTAAATGAGCTAAATTTACTGAATAGAAAAATGGGAGACTGTGTCCACAGATACCTAACCATGTAGGAGCTATAATGTGGTCATGTAAGCAAAAGAAGCAGCTGACATGAAAAGGGGGTGTGTCATGCTTGGTGTAAGCACATTGTAGCTCCTTGGCTCCTATTTGCACTCAGCCAAGCACAGCTAAGCAAGGGGATGTGTCTAAGGCTGCTTAGCTGTGCTTAGCTGGTTCAAGAAATGATGAGTGTGTTCTTGTCCAGCAAAGGGCCTTTTCTGCACAGCAATGTTTACACTAGCTAAAATAGTTTGTGAGGTGCAGCGCAGGGCTTAAACATAGTGGAAATAAAAAAAAAGGAAATAGCAGAATAAATGAAACAAACTACAAATCACCAACACAGACTCTGCCGCTCACAGTGGCCCATTCAAGTCCTTCAATAATATAGCTGGCAGATGAACTGTATCATAGTCAGGCAATCACACAGATAGCATCAGCAGCACATCAGTATAAAGTATGCAAACACCTTTCAGTCTGTTTTTTCCAACAAACTCTGCACCATTGGTGTACACACCTGGGAATTTGAACTGAGAAAATGATAAGGGCTGCTGCTGCTTTACTACATCTCTATGTGCTACAGACTGAGAGCGGCAATGAGGATAATGCTGAAAACCGGCCCAGACAGAGGAGGAGAAGAGTTTTCAGACCCAGGGTAAACTTCCAGGGGCTACATGATCTGGAGATACTAGAGTGCTACAGAGTGGACAGGGGCATACTCCAGCAACTCACCGAACTCTGCCAGCCTCACCTCAGACTCAGAGAGAACAGAGAGGAACCCATCCCATTTGAAACCAAGGTATGTGTAGCCTTAAGAATACTAGCTACAGGTACTTTCCAAAGACCTACTGAGGACATCATGGGGGTCTCACAGGCATCTGCATCCAGGGTACTCCACCATTTCCTGTATGCCATGCAACCACATGCCAGTGAGCACGTTTATTGCCCCAGCACCCGTGAAGAGAGGACCAGCAATATGCATCTCTTCCACCATGTAGCGGAATACCCAGAGGTACTGGCTGCCATAGACTGCACTCACATCCACAGCTATCATGACCCCCACATCTGGCATGTCTCACAGCTGTGCTAGGCATTTGCCAGGGGGGGGATCACATAGGCCATCTCTTGGGGGATGCTCGCTATGCACTGGAACCATGGATGACACACACACTCACTGAAGAACACCATAATGAGACACATGCACAAACTAGGAACATTATAGAGTGTGTGTTTGGGATGCTCAAGTCACGGCTCCACTGTCTTGACATCTGGTGGAGCCTTGCAGTACTGTTCAGCCACATGTGTGCACATGTTCATAGTATGTGCCATGCTATGCAATATGATTCTGCAGAAACACCTGAGGCAGGAACATCACAGGGAAGGGGCACAACGCCCCCACTATTGCCAAAGCTGCCACAGGCACAAGGGGACTTGGAGGAGGAACCCCCTGAGGCTGCCCCTGTAGGCAGATGTAGGCATGCCCAGTATGCCCTGGCCTTGTTAAAGAGGCAACCCATAGCACATACACTGACACCCTAGGGACCCAGGGACTGACAACTCTCTCTGACGTGCACACACAGTAAAATGGATGCCACACACCTTACACTACCTGGACCTTACCATGTATAGGTCATGTACTGCAGGCATCTGACAGAATCAACCCTCAAGCACCGTCCCCACAACTGCCGCAGGCGCAAGTTAAGTCACTCTTCTTAAAAATAGTTGAATGTAGTAGCACGTTTTGCTAACATATCTCAGGTATTGCTGCATGTATGCAAAGGAATGGGGTGGCCTACCAGGATAGCGCAGACAACTGACAGCTATGTGGGACAACAGGAAATGTCTTCCCAGTAGTGGCTTCTGCAGAGTATGCAATAGGTCACTAGATGAGCAAATGCACTACAGTGTATGTGGGGAACAAATTAAATGGGGGGGTCATAGGTCACATGCAGGAATGTCAATGTTGGGATCCCATACTCACCCCTCAGCCTCTCCCAGCAAGTCAGCCACAGAAAATCATTAAGAAATGTCTGGCAAAGGCCCACAAATAGGGACAATGATGAAATAGTCCTTTTACAGACTTACACAGTGATATCACAGCAGGTCTTGCAGTTACATGAAATCTCTGAAGGGTATGAAGTCTGAAACTCATGTCTGCCATTACATTCTAACCTGTAGTCTTTGGTGATATGCCAGTATTCTCCATGGCAGGCACAACACTATGCTAAATGGAACCAAAACATAAAGCCAACATCTGCACAGTCTATGCAAATGTTTACAGTTGACAGGTATGCCCCCCCAACACACCCGTGTCCCCATAGAAATGCAGTAACATGTAGGTTTTAGAGTAATAGCAGCAGAGCACAGATTCTCAGGGCTGTCCCAATCAACTTGATAACTTGTTGCACATGCACAATATGAAGGGGGTCAATGAGCTATGTATATGTGTGGTTAATACTGTCAGGAAGTGGGCAGCACATACTCTTGGCTGTTGTTGCTTATTGGCCTAGGTACAATATTTTGGTTGACAGGGTCCATGTTCCAAGACTTTCTGTGCCAACGATTTTGCATGTCAGCTACACCTACAGTAGGACCTGTACACAATGTCCAGAAGCCAATATCTATTACTGCAGGAAAGATGGACAAGTCAGGGACAGGGAGCCACTCATATGGACAGTACACAGCTCAAAGTAACCTACACAGTGCCTAGCATACCTCTCAACTGTACAGATATTTGCAGAATGTCCAGAGTTTTGCATCATGATTTTGCTGTTTTCCATGAAATTGTGTTTTTTTTCTGGCAAATCATTGGCAAATAATTGGGAAATCATTAAAGACTAAAGTCAGAAAATAATGAACAGATTGTAGTTTCAGACTTCATACCTCTTAGAAAAATGCATGCTAATGCAAAATCATCATATTGTAGCAGTTATCTAAGTTTGTAAGGGCAATATTCAAAACCTGTGCCTATTTTGGGCCCTTTCTCTTCAATTATTTATGGCTTTCCACTGATTTCTGGCTCTAAGAGGTTGAGAGCTACGGTGGCTAGTAGGACAGCAGGTACCTGAAAGTTAGTGTACTGCCAGGTTATAAATGGCTGCCACCTTACTGTGTCAGAACTAACAGCAAGTCACTAGCCACCATCCATACCCCTGGAATAACAGGCTGTCACAGAAGGACCACAGGTATGCCACATATATCTGTTCTGCTTGTCCTAACATTGCATTTGCCTGCCAAATGATTTGCAAAACAAGAAAGGTTCATGTCAAAACATGAATGGCAGACAGTGGAGAAGCAGACATCATACCTATAAGAAAAAGCAAGCAAATACCAAATTGGTCTCCGAACTGTCTATGTTTGGCAGAGCATTATTAAACCCTGTCCCCATGTGTGGGCCTGTGTCTGACTGTCATATATGGGCCTGTCCAGATGTCAGTCTGTGACAGGTTGACAGCTAGGGCAAACATGTACTCTTATAATAATATAGCAACACAAACCATCTGAGGACCATAGCAGATATAGTGATGCAATGATGGACAACCTGCTAAATCGGTACACTCAGAAGTGTGAAGCCCATAACCCTGTGTGTGATGTTACAGCATCTACCCCACTCATACCAGAAATACAAATACATAGCAGCCACTGTGGGCAAAGCCTGTGACTGGACTACAGAAGGACAAAGAGATACACATAAGGGGAAGGGAAACCACTGGCTAGACAAATGGAAAATGTGCACACCAGAACAAATTGTGCAGTAACATAGGTACACTGCAGGGTATGGAGTCAATAAACATCACCCACAACTACACAACACACACCCATGTAAGTGGGGGTCATCAACAAAACAGAAATGCAAACGAAGGACACCTCAGAGACAAAAAAACATGAGAAGTCCACAAACCTACACACCACAGAACATGCATATTCCCCACACCAGTGTTTTCCAACCACTGAGGCCTTACCATACACTCAACATATTACTCTCACCAGGCTGGATAAGGAAAAAAGTCATGCTTACTTGTCTGTCAAGTGCCAGAATCCGTCATACCACACATGCACTCAGGTCACTACACAACAGGTACTGTTACTGGTCTAGCCCATAGCAGTGTGAACGACGTCAGATGTGCATCCCTGGACTATAGGAAGACAGACATGATTCAGCTTGCTGAATAATAGTTTGAAGCAGGTATGTTCCTAGCCTTAAGCAGCATTCTACCATCACCTAGAATGATTGCTCAATACAAACAGAAAAGGGTTGTCAGTAACAATTGGCTTACTTACTGGTGTCACCCCAGGGGGATCCACTGCCTGACAGCCTGGGAACATATAACCAACAGACCATGCTGCTTTGCTAGAGATGGCCTGCATCTGTCCCACTTGGCCTTCAGACCTCTGGCAAAGGCCCTTGATTCCCCCATGGTGCCTTTTTAGGGAAGATAATGGAGTCAATACAACCAACATAAAATACTCAAAAAATGCAAAGCAAATGCCATGCTGCTAAACCCTAGGAGTCTTCTTCTTCTTCTTTCAGCTTTTTCTGGTTAGGTAGGTAGGTTACAGTAGATCACCATCTGCTCATGATTGGCAGTGGAGGTTTACAGTGTCGAGTTGCCAGCCTGGTGTCCAACCTTTCACAGAAGGCACACAAATGCACACACTCACGCCTAAGGACAATTTAGTGTGTCCAATTCACCCACAGCATGTCTTTGGGATATGGGAGGAAACCGGAGCACCCAAAGGAAGCCCACGTGACCACAGAGAGGACATTCAGACTCCACATAGAAGGCACCCCAACCAAAGAACGAACCAGAGAGCCTCTTGCTGTGAGGCAGCAACGCTAACCACTGCACTACTGTGACCACCCTGCTAAACCCTAGGAGTCTACAGAGAGGAAAATGCACTCAATGCAAGCATTTGTAACTCTGGCTCTACCCACACCCGTCAGACAGGATTACCCTCAGCTAGCTGTAGGTGGCCCATATGTGATATACATACATTTGTTGCATGTGATACACAGACATATATATGGCCAACATATAGCAATATCTCAAGCATAGACACACACAGACATGTGGAAGAGAGAGACAGACAGCCAGAGAGAGAGGGACACAGGGAGACAAACACACAGAGTGAGTCATAGACAAGGATACTCTGAAATGCATAGAGTGATGTCCTGTTTCTGACACTTGCATACCAGTTGTAATCAGTCGCATGTGCCAGCATGAAGGTGAGCCCCATTGTGTAATAGTACTGGGGTAGGGGGTTGTAATATCACATCACCCGCCTTTGTGTACTTGTGTGTGCTTGTAGGTTAAAGTATTATGAGTTCTTATCCCCGCAATACACATCCAAAGGCCGTACTGTACAAGATCTGCTGATGTCATTCACCTTAGCAGTACCTTTGGACACTTGTCAGTCCTATACCCTCTGTGCTGTGTGCGATAACTGTGTAACACTATAATACAGATGACAAGATAGGTAGGGTTTCTAATTTCAGTTCTGGCAAATGTAAGTGTTTGTAGGTTAAAGATTTTTAGGCCATTCCCATCTGGTACACTTTCCATTGCCCAATTTTACAAGGGTTGTTTATGTCATTCACCTTAGAAGTACCTTTGGAGAGTCCTCAGCCCTATAAGCTCTGTGGCATGTGCAATAACTAGGTAACAATATAATACAAATAACTAAATAGGCAGGGTTTCTAGATTCACTTCTGGCAAATCTGTGCATGTGTATATGTGTTTGTAAGTGTGTATGTTTGTAGACTATAGTATCTTGAGACCTTTCCCACCCAGTACATTTCCCATTGCCCTACTTTACAAGGGTTGTTGATGTCATTCACCCTAGAAGTACCTTTGGACAACCCTCAGCCCTATAAGCTCTGTGTCGCTTGCAATAACTGTGTAACACTGTCATACAGATAACTAGATAGGTAGGGGTTCTAATCTCAGTTCTGGCTATTGTATGTGTGAATATAAGTGTATATGTTTGTAGATGAAAGTATTTTGAGGCATTTCCCATCCAGTACATTTCCCATTGCCCTACTTTACAAGGGCTGCTGATGTCATTCACCTTAGAAGTACCTTTGGACAGCCCTCAGCCCTGTAAGCTGTGTGGCATGGACAATAACGGTGTAACACTGTAGTACAACTAACAAGATAAGTAGGGGTTCTAAACTCAAAACTAGCAACTGTGTGTGTGTGTGTGTGTGTGTGTGTGTGTGTGTGTGTGTGTGTGTGTGTGTGTGTGTGTGTGTGTGTGTGTGTGTATGAGAACCATATCCTCTATGGGGGTGAGTTATACCATTTTGAGGTGTGTTCCACCAAGTACACTTCCCATTGCCCTACCTTACAAGGGCCAATTATGTCATTCATCTTAGAGGTACCTTTAGACAGCCATCAACTCTATAAGCTCCATGGTGCGTGCATGGTTCGTCAAGGGCCAATCTTGTCTCCAGAACCTGATTGGCTTCTTTGAATTAGTCTCCAGAGCTGCGGAAAAGGATAAGGTGGTCCACATAGCATATCTGGACTGCACCAAGGCCTTTGACACCATCCCCCACTCTGGAATCATAGATAAACTTACTAAGCTGGGCATTAATCTCTACGGCACTCGATCAGTTGCCAACTGGCTTACTGACAGAACCCACACTGTTAAAGTAGCCAACTCCAAATTCAGCTCCAGACAAGTGACAAGTGGAGTACCTCATGGTTCAGTCCTGGGACTGCTCTTGTTTGGCATCAACTTCTCTGAAGTACAGGCCAACACTAAAATACTCTGGCTAACAAAGTTCATTTCTAATGGAAAGAAATCAGTTGGCCATTCTCTGACATCTGTGCCTGAGTGCAGTGTGGTCTCGGAGTTAGAATATTTAGTTAGGGGGTGTGTGTACCATTGTTTGGCCAACTGATTCTTTCCATTGGAAAGAAATCGGTTATATGGCCGTTCACTATTTTCGTAGTTCGACATTTTGGTGTCAAACATTTCAGAGTCGACATTGTGAGCTGTTGACAATTTAATATAGACCCTCACCTTCGATAAACACAGCGCCACAACAGTCAGACATCCTTCTATGTGGCACAACTCATCACTATGGGCTTTTCATCCAGCAAAAAGGAGGTCATTGTCCCACTGTACTCATCCCTCATTAGACCCATTATAGAATACAATGTCCCATTTGGTATGTACCTCTCAAGACACCTGCAGCAACTGGAAAGGCCATATAAATACCTCACTAAACGAATCACAGGTCTTAAGCAGATGCCGTATGCTGACCGTCTAAAAAAACTCCAGCTATACTCTGTCGCATAACGTCTACTCAGAGGCAATCTCTGCTTAACATACAAAACTCAAGAAAGGAACTATAAACTATTAAAACAAAACAAAAGTGTCCGAACAAGCCAGGAATTCAAATATTGGAACGCACTTTATTTCACCAAATAACAGTGTTTTCGCTCCCGTTAATACAGAAGCTTCATCAGCAATAACAGGGCGCCAACCCACATGATTTAAAAACTTCTTTAAATCATGTGGGTTGGTGCCCTGTTATTGCTGATGAAGCTTCTGTATTAACGGGAGCGAAAACGCTGTTATTTGGTGAAATAAAGTGCGTTCCAATATTTGAATTCCTGGCTTGTTCGGACACTTTTGTTATGCTTAACATACAAGGCCATGTCAAACCCAGAGCTGTTGGACATGCTACACTTAAAGAAATCCCAATCCCTCAGAGCCACACACTCCAGGGATCTAAACCTTGTCATCACAATGAACAAAACATGCTGCAGGGATAGGTTTCTTACCCAGAGACTCCTCAGACTCTGGAATAGACTGCCCATTCATGTCAAGCAAGGCTCTCTTTGGCCCTCTTCAAAAGGAACCTTGATGATTGGATGGGAGATAAGAAATACATCCCGGGGATCATGTCAGTTACCCTGCTAGACAGGGGTCCAGGGAAGTAAATATTGTGGGAAGAAATAGCCAGGGAATTGTTATGGCTAGGCTTGTATAGGCCCTAGGGCAGATAGCCTAATACCAACCTATGAACCTATGAAACTATAATACAAATAACTAGAGAGGTAGATGTTCTATTCTCAGTTCTGACAAGTGTGTGTGTGTGTGTGTGTGTGTGTGTGTGTGTGTGTGTGTGTGTGTGTGTGTGTGTGTGTGTGTGTGTGTGTGTGTGTGTGTGTGTGTGTGTGTGTGTGTGTGTGTGTGTGTAAGTTAAAGTATTTTGAGTCCTTTCACACCCAGTACACTTCCAATTGCCATATTTTACAAGGGCTGCCAATGTAATTCACCTTAGAAGTACCTTTGGACAATCCTTATCCCAATAAGCATCGTGGTGCATGCGATAACTGTATAACACTGTAGTACAAATAACTAGCTAGGTATGGGATCTAATCTCAAGAATCTGGACATTCTGTAGAAATCCGTACAGTTGAGAGGTATGTCTGTACCACCTTGTAGGTTGCAGTCCATGAATGGCAAGGTGTAACCTGTGACAACAACTGAAACAGTAAAGATAGGTCCCAAGACTGTAGGACAAGAAACATTCCATACAATTCTGTACTGATTGCATAGAACAGTTAATGCACATCAGAAGCACCTTACTGTTATGAGAAATACTGTAAGCTAAGGTAATGTCACACAAATAAGGTGTCATTGTAGTAAACCAGAAAAATTCCGGTGTGTTGCACTTGCTGTGGGCATGCTATGTGCTGCCAACTGTCACATTACTACTAGTTGTGTCCCACACTCCACATTTGATAACGTCACACACATTGTGTGTTACCTATGTGTGTGCAATATGTAGACATGTGAAGGCCCTGTGACTATATGATGCCCGCAAGATAAGTGAATCTGTTGTGGTTAAAGTAATGACTAGGCTTGTGTGTAACCTAATACCAGTACTCAAGTAACCTCCTCTGTATGTATGAGCGTGTGGTACTACAGAACTCCCAGGTGACATGTATAAAGGCTAGCTGGCTGTGTCAAGGGGTATGTATAAAAGCCAATGCTGTCTGCCCCCAGGTGTCCCTCACACACTGTTGCATGCATACACACCTGTTAAACATGTAGATATACAGTTGTACATTGGCTATTAAGAGGTCACTGTGTTTCCAGTCTGCCATACTCATCATTGGTAATGTCAACAGGCCCACAGCCTAGAGACACAAGGACACTTGGAATACAAACAGAATACAGTATGTGAGACTACAGTCAGACAGCAGTACTAACAGCAATAATGCATCATGGCTATAAAAGGGACATACATTTTGATATGTACCCATAACAATTGCCTGAAGACGGCACTTTATACAGCATTACATTACCACAATGTACTATATTCACCCTGTGCATCAGACCCATATGAGCATGTCCCTGCATCGATGGTATGGATAACAAGGATGTGGCACAGGTATCATCACATGCACAGGGTGTGGTGTGTGTTTGCCAGAGGCCTAGGCTGGTTCATACGGTTGACATAATTTGTTTTGTGTGTGTGTGTGTGTGTGTGTGTGTGTGTGTGTGTGTGTGTGTGTATGTGTGTGTGTCTGGAGGGGTGTTACTCAACTGGGCCGTACAGAGGAGTTGTGTGTGTGTCTGCTGGTGACCTGCCTGTGACAGAGATGTGTGAGTGTATGTATGCACACAGTCAATGCATGTGGTTGCCCTACACAGGGGTATGCTGGACAGCTGCAGACCGTACATGGCAGGATGTACAGTTCACCATCTCCAGCCATGGACACAGGAACTGGTTCTGCCAGGAGTTGCACTGGTACCACTAGGCCCAAGGACAGATGCAGTACTACTCCCCGATGGTGATTGCTGTCTGCTGGATTCATTTCTCTGATGGGACCAGCCAGGACCACATGCCTATGGCCTGCTCTGTTGTGGTGTGAACGGCACCCTCCCTTTGGTAGTGCTAGTGGTACTGCCACTACAGGAGTGTGAATGTGCATGGCCACATGGACTCACAGCAGATCTTTTTGCTGACCTATGTCCACATGGCCGATGCTCTACTCCCACCACATGCTCAAGCACAGACATTGCACGGCCGAGCAATGACAATGTCTCACCCCACCATCTATCCAAGACAGAAGCATAATAATGTGTGGCATCAGCAAGGCTATGGAGGTCGTCACGCATGGCAGGAAGTGTCGCATTCATGATCCTGAGCATCTGTCTGGTGTTGCATTTAGAACTTGCCTGTGCATCCATGATCGACAGAAACATGTGTCAGGTGACACCTGGTGTGACACTTGCAACAGGGGCTTGATGGGCAGCAGTCCTCCTTTAAGCACCCCTGTCCATCCACCTGTGTGGGACCTCTTCTGCTCCCTGGCTATGTCTAGTGTCTACACTTACACTTGCCATAGTCACCACACTGGCCTATTCCAAGCTACCACCATCCAACTGCCCATTATCTGCGGCTGCTAGGGACTGGGTATGTGGAGGCATACTGACTATGTGTGGGTGCATTGTGGGTGAAAGTTGGATGCGAACTAATTGCTCAGATTTAGCCCATGACAAACCAACCTGTGCCTCACTATCACCACTATCATTCTCAGAGTCTGTTAAGACACTGACATCAGGTTGTGAGGGGGAGGGACCCCAAACTCATGTTCACCTGTGCAGGGAAGACAACATATGTAAATTAATACCTGCACAATAATGTTTGCTGATACACAGACACACAGACACACAGACACACAGAGACACACACACAAACACACACACACACACACACACACACACACACACACACACACACACACACACACACACACGCACAGACAAACAGCCTCCACCTGGTGAGTGACCAGGACTGGCCTTGTTGTCAGTTTGGATGTGTGACACACATATTCACCCTGTGGTGGAATGGGCAGCCTGTCCACATCAGGCAGTGTAGGTACTTACACCTTTGCAGGTGTAACATGGTACTGGATGGTTAATGGCACATACACCCTTGGGATACCACCAGTGTCCCTGTTGGATGGGGACATCAGCTGCTGCCTTGCATACTCATGGGCTAACATGTGGCCTAGGGATATGGTTTCTCAGGGCCCATAGCCTAGTACCATGGTATGGTATGTGGAATACCATTAGTGGCCTGTCTGCTATGACAAACTGTGTTGTTCTGTGTCCTCACACATCAGTGCCATTGACAGCTGGCTGTCCTCTATGGGCAGTGTTACAAATATCATGTATTCAAGCCTACATACCACAAATAGGTGAGTGCTCCTACAGGTGCATGTGGACATTCCAGCAACATCTGAGCTGCACAATAACTGAGATCAGTACATATGTGTTGTAGGGTGACCTCCTCGTAGGTGTCTGACATCTTCAGCACCCAGATGGTGGAATGCGTACATATGCCTGAGAGATGTAGACCCCACTGCCAGACAAATTTGTATTTCCGCACACCAGTTGAACAATACATGATGTTTGTCCACGTAGTTTGGGGAATGTGTCTGTGGCATGCCAGACCCCTGGGGTCACAGTGATGGTACCTGGGTATCTGGTATTGTATCCATTCCCTTACATTGTATGCTCAGTATGCACGCACTGCTGCTGACCCAGGGCCACCATCCCCCCACTACTACTACCTATAACTTGCTGTCCTGTTGCAGGGGTCACCAGATATGCTAGCCATAAGTGTGAGGCAATCAGATACAGGTGTGGAGTACACACTAACTTAGGCAGAGTATGTCAGGAATGTTAAAGGAGAACTGGACAATCTATGAAATAATGGTAAAAACACAGAAAAAATGAAATCCAAAAAACAATGAAACAGAAGCACGAAACAGCAGATAGATGCTGTTAAAGTACTTTAATACAATTCACATACACCACTGGTACCTCAGCCATTCACCTTCAATGGACAATTCCATTGAAGACGAGTGGCCGGGGTACCAGTGGTGTATGTGAATTGTATTAAAGTACTTTAACAGCATCCATCTGCTGCTTCTTGCTCCAGTTTCGTTATTTTTTGAATCTGTGAAATAACTCTGTATGACTTTGTCAGACTGAGAGGGGCTCAATGATGGTACATGATGTGATATGCTATCTGTATCCACCAGTACGTACTGTCAGTGTGTCACCCCTGCACTGGCCCAGTCTTCAGTGAGCCTAAATACTCATCACAACCACCAGTGAGGGATGTGCACAATGCCAGGATGACAAGTACATGCGCATTAAAGTACAATTATGAGCCCACAGAGGTCACAGTCAGTGTGGGGATCATTTCTTCCTCTCTCTCTCTCTCACAACACCAATAACACTCCACACTAGCACACCTATAAGGTTACCATCTCAGCAGAGCAGTCAATCCAAAACATCTATCACCCTCTCTGATCAACCAGTACTTTGGGTACCTGGCCAAGTAGATGACACACACACTTTGCTATTTGCGTTTTTGAATTGCACACACACACACACACACACACACACACACACACACACACACACACACACACACACACACACACACACACACACACACACACTCCTGTTGAAGTCTGCCACTTTGTTACCTATGAGCCCTTCAGCCCATACCTTAAGGTAGTTTTGATTGCCACAATCCATCTCTGTAACAACTACTGTAAGGCCCTCAACAAAGGGTGACTAATCTTACTGTGTGATGAGTCTATTAGGAAAATGGTAAGTGTGACCAAGAACAAGGCTATTGGAGTGAGCTATACAGTGTCACCATGTGCATATGCTAGTACTTAGTGCTATACAGACCTGACACAATGATAAGGTGTAACAATATGTGACAATAACTAATAAAGGAACAAGAGGATACTGTATCAATGCAGTAACTACACATTTCAGACTCACAGGGATTCATATATGACAACATTGCAAGACAGTCTGCAGTACATACAGGAAACATGTAAAGTACTAGGTGCATAGGTTCATAGGATGATACTAGGCTATTAGCCCAGATGTCCTCATAAGCCTAGCCTGGATGTTTGCCCATGTCCCTTCAAAGTCAGCATCTGGGACACAGGTGGGATCCCAGGGGTATATTTTGTGTTTCCCATGCAGTGATCCAGCTTCTTCTGAAAGAAGGCTGAAGAGGTACTCTCCTAGACATGGGGAGAGAGTGTATTTTACAGACAGTGTATTGTTTGAGACACAAATCTATCCCACCAACACAAGTACTATTCATGTCACAGACCATGTGAGGGCCTTGCGTGCAGGTTCCATGACTGGGGCTTGTTTTGTGGATATGCATACACTCCAGCAAGGCTGATTTGGGAATGGCCTTGTTAGCCAGACACACGTCACCTATGATCAGTCTGTATGACACTGAGTAGACTGACAGAGCTTTCAGCCACTTTCCGCATGTGGTTGGCATGGTACATGCCAAATGAGCCATTGTACTTGGTAAAGGGTCTGATAAGGGAGGAGTACAGTGATGCTATTGCCTCCTGGTTCCTGGATGACATGCCCTTATTTGTAAGGTGTGCCATGTAGACAGCCTTCCGTACAATGGTGCCAATATGGTGGGAATCTGTCAGGTTGCTATCAACCTTGGTGCACAAGTTGCCTCATGCCTGATTGCATGCTCAGCACATTGCTATCACTGTCATAACTAGTTGGATGACATCTACCACAACAGGGATAATGATGCAGTCCCTGGCATTCAGTTTGAGGAATGCTTCTGGCACCTGTCATTAATTTGGGTAAGAGCCTCTTGGAGGATGCTGACATCACTAGGGGGATGTAAGACAGTGGCCAACTTACAGTCATCAGTAAACCTGGTCAGCCACAGACCACTGGTTTTGTCTTGCATCTCAGAACAGTATATCCCAAATAGTAGAGGCCCCCAGACAGATCTTTGGGGTACACTGCTCTTTAAGGGTCTACTATTAGGGGTGGCTTCCAATACTTTGACTGAGTGGGTACTATCATTGCGCCAGTTAGCTACCCATCTGGTAGCATACAGGTTGATGTCTAGCTATGTTGGCTTATGTATTATGGCTGACTGGGGATTATTGCCAGAGGCTTTGGCTAGGTGAGGGTAGGCAGTGTGCACCATCTTCCCCTTGTCCATGTGTTTGTTTATTGCCTCAAAGCAGTCGACTAGGTTTAACAGGCCTGATCTTCCTTTGACAATACCAAACTGTGTAGACTCAACCATTTTGAGGTTGCCGATGTCCCTGTTTATAAGGTCCTTGATAATGCCTTCCATGGTCTTGCAGATCAGGTTAGTTAAGCCGATGTGCATATGATTGGCAGGGTCAGTGGATACTCCACCTTTGTGTAGAGGGGTGACAGTGGCTGTCCTCTGTGCAGATGAGATAACATTAGTGCTGAGGCTTTGGTTGACTACAGTGTGTAATGGAGCTGAGAGCTCATGCCTCGGTTCATGTAGGAGGCAGCCAGGGATGTTATCAGGTCCCATGGAGACTTCAGTTTGTTGCCCTTGAGAGGGCATTATGGACCTGCTCCCTGATTATGAGGATAGGGAGGCAGGTGATATGCATGTCCTCCTTTACTGATGGGAGGACAGGGGGTGAGGTTTTCACTTACCTGTCTGCAGTAGATTGGCTATATCTCTGGTGTATGTGTGTGTGGTGTTACTGAACACCAGTACAGAGCAGATTTGGGTGTTGCCTCTGAGATTGCAGACATATGTGAGTAAGGCCTTGTGTTTGGCCTTGGTGGATGTGTCCAATTTGAACTCAAGGTTAGCCTTAGAGTAATTCACCTGTGACCTTATCCTCCAATTTGGCACCTGCTCCTTCCTGGCCCTGTACAGACAATATTTCCACCTATTATGGGGTTTGTGGTATTGCTGCTGTCCACCACAGAGTTTTAATCTACCTTGAGGGAGATAATCTTCTCCAGTCAGGTATTGCTTAGTCCATACAGCTATACAGGTGCTCATATAGATGTTTGGTGTAGGCTTGGAGAAGAAGTCATGACACAGTTGAACACTTCTCCAATATCAAGCTTGTAATTATAATCAAACTAGTAATTATTTCTGTTTCAAGGCAATACAACAACCTGTTGCTGTAGACATTTATGTCTGTTTGATGCACTGAAACTCAGATTACACATTTGTAGACAAGTACAGCATATTTACCTAATGTTTTGCAACTCATGTATGTATGTTTGAGGCTTCCACCTACTACTATTACTACATACATGTGCACAGGTAATACTTGATATAAATTTCTGTTCTTTGTCAGAATGGCACACTGTGTTTACACTCTTGCAGCTCAGTCATACCTCTTAACCTTTTAGAGCAAGACATATGGACAAAGGAAGACATAAATGGGGGGCAAAGGCCCCAAAATAGTGACACTTTAGAAATATTGCTGTAACACATTTAGACAATTGATAGCAAAGTAGGTTTTGCATTCACAGGAATACCCTGAAGGATATGACATCTGACATTCAAATGTATCCTATTGTGTTATGACTTCAGTCTTTACTGATTTACCATTGATTTTCCAGACAAAACACAACAGTATGAGAAAATGACTACAAATATGAGGCAAACACATGGTCAGTCTGCAAAACTCCGGACAGTTGAAAGTTATGAGCTCAATATATAACATACAGGTCAATACACACTTCTGCACCAGTTGTTTACTATGCACATACCCTATATAGGACTCTTACATTTGTAAGACAAGCATATGTATCATAGTAGCATTCAAAAGTGACATATGAATATTTACAGCATCCCAGGTAGTTGACCTGGCAGTGTTACAGTCAGTATTGTAGAACAGACACTCCAGTAGTAGTCATATGTGAGCTGACCTTTGCTGGGGTGACTCAGAGGCCAGAGCTGTGCTCTATGTCACTGCAGACAGAGCCAGCAGGGATGGCCATAGCTGCTGAACAGCAACATGTCAGTCCAGCAAGTCTAGTTCAGACCTTTTGGTTAACTTCACATTTCCCATTATTGCATCCCCCTTCTGCATTTCATTACATGCTTAATTGTTTGACATACCTGTTATAGTGCTGCAGAGTTTTCTGTTTCTGGGTAATGCAGATGTGTAGGTTTCTGTAGTCGCAGTCTGACTTTATGTGGAAAGATTCAGACCTGTTTTCATAGGCAGCAGCTTGCTTTTTGTAGGTAATGCTCATGAGCAGGTGATGGCTTCTGCACCAGCTGGTGTCTCCCACTTACTAATTGCATCCATAACAGCTGTGTTGTCTTTCCAGTTGCCAATGGCATGGCAAAACAGTGCTATAAGTAAGTCCTTCATGTGGGCCTTGTCCTTCTTCCTTGCCTGTGAGGAGAACATTATGGAGGTGTGGGAGCTATAGCATCACAGAGGGTAGGTGGAAATATCTCTTAGACAAAGACATGTGGAGAAAGCCCAACAAAATGGGAAAGAATGTTCCAGAATTAGGGACAGATTATAAGTATTGCTGTATTAAGTTAGAAAATTGCTAGATTAAAGGGGTTTATCTGGACATGCATTTTCTGCATGATTTGAAGTCTGACACTGATATGTATATGACATACCTCTCAACTTTACAGATTTCTGCAGACTGTCCAGGAGTTTGCCTATTATGTTTGGTCTGTCCCTCAGAAAATCTTTGTTTTTGGCAAATCACTAGGATAATCTGAGGATTGAAGTCACTAAATAATGACATCTATTTGTGTTTCAGACTTCATATCCTTCAGAAAATTTATGTTGAAACTAACCCAGTCATACCAGCAACTTTAAGTTTCTAACACCATTATTTAAAATATGTCTTATTTTTGGTCCTCTGTCCCCCAAGTATGCCAGGATTTGTCCAGATTTCTTGCACTAAGAGGTTCAGTGGTATGGTATATCATTATTTAGTGACATCACTCCTGATAACATCCCAGTGATTTAGCAGAATCCCAGAAATGTTATGAGGAAGTGGCCATAAATATGGTCCCAAACCCTGGACATTCTGTGGAAATCTGTACAGCTGAGAGTTATGTCTATCTGGCCATTGTTAGCAGACTGTCAAGATTGTGTAGCAGTGCAGTGTGTAAATGTTTGTTGGTCTGAGTAGGGAGAAGGGCAGATGTGGTGTCATAGATCATTTTCTATCTGACTGTGCATGCTGCTACAGTTGCTGGTGGTCTATGAGCTGTATATGATTGTAGGGGCAGACTGAGACGTGTTCCTTAACACCTCCAGATTCCAAGTACACTGTGACTTGGGGCAATATATATATATATATATATATATATATATATATATATATATATATATATATATATATATATATAGTAGTGTGTGACTGGCAATCAGGATATGCTTGTTCAAACAGTCATTATATTCTATAGGTCAGTTGACTTACTGGTATGTTGCTGTGACTGCGGTGCAAATGGTTGTGGGTAGACAATTTCTCACTGATGTCTATTTTTTCTTACAGTTACACCCCTGTAGTACATGATATATTTGCAAATGCATAAGCAATTCCCAGAGCTGAGTTGGTGTAGTTTTATGTTGGTCTGACTGTAGTTGAGAAGGTGCTGCATGACCTGGTTGACAACTCTCTGTGTTTTTTTTTTTCCTTTCTGTAACATACCTCTCAAATGTCCAGATTTTAATAGACTGTCCAGATGTGTGGCTCATATTTTTGGTCTGTTCCCCATAACTGTTGTGCATTTCTGACAAATCACTGGGATGATGTGAGCATTGCATTCACTAAATGATGACAATCATCTGTGTTTCAGACTTGAAAGCTATCAGAAAATATATGTTAAAACAAACCATGATACTCTAGTGACTTTTTAAGCTTATAAAATCCATATTTAAAGTATGTCCCTATATTTTGGCCTTTGCCTCTCCACTTTGTCAGAGTTTGGGCAGATGTCTTGCACTAACAGGTTAAGTATATATATATATATATATATATATATATATATATATATATATATATGTGTGTGTGTGTGTGTGTATAACATTACTAATTCCACATGTTTTTCCCTAATGTTGGATGACCATTCTGCATGATATATTTACTGAAGCATTACCACTTCTTACAGCTCATGTAGAGTAGTAGTAGCTGTTGTGACTGGAGTGCACAGGTTCCTGCATTTAAGATTTGCCAGGGATGTGTATTTTTCCACTTATGTTAAATGACAGTCATGCATGATATGTTTTTAAAAGCATTATAAACCCCCACACTTCAGATGGTGTAGTGATACGTTGCTGTGATTGTCGTGCACAAGGTCCTTGGTTCAAGACTTGGCAAGGTTGATTATTTTGTTGCTGGGCATAACAAGGGCTGATTGTGATGGGTTCATATCATGTTGTTGAACTTTTAAAAGTTCAAATGTCATGTGGTCGACACCATATGATCGAATTTTTAAAAGTTTGAAAGTTTCAACGAAGATCCCCGTACAGTGTAGCAACGGAAGTTTTCCTTTGTCTACACTGCAGTGTGATCTCAGAGTTGGTATATTTAAAGAGCAGTGGGTGCAGTGGGGCTTGCCCCACTGCTTAAGCTTTCAGGTAGGTTTTTACTATTTTTTTTACTTTGATTTTCGAACTTTTAAGAGTTCGAACATATGGTCTCGACCATATGGTGTTCAAACTTTTAAAAGTCCGATTATCTGATATAGACCCGATTGAGACAGAGTGATTAAAGCACTTTTAAGCAGTTGTAAGTGGGTTTGTGCAGATTTGCACAAAGCTAAGTGAAGCTAAGAGACGCTTACGTCCACTTAGCTTCACTATTCCTGCTTAAACCCACGCTAGTTTCAAAACAAGAAAAGAAAAAAAGGGTGATATGAAATTGGTAAAATGGGGGCAAGCAGGGGGTAAAACATTAGGAAAAGCAGCTAGGGATTTGCAGGACAGGTGTAGGAAAGGACCATAGCATAGCTCTACATTTCTTCTACAGCAACAGCTGTGAATGATGTGGGAAATTTGGAACTTATAGCCTCACACCCCACAGGGAGGGGTGTTGGCAACATACATTTTCTGAGAAATTGGAGTGTAGATTGATTTACATCACTGTACATGGGGGTGAAATGTAGAGATGTTTATGGGGCAATGAACTTTTTGTGGGACAGATGCTCTTTTTTTTTAAGGTGAGAGTGGGATTTTGGGGAAGGGCTGTAGGTATGTTTGGGAAATTAGGTTGGGTAGGATAGAATGCATTTGCAGACAGATAAGACACACAAGACAACAGACAGGGGTGGTATATTACACATGAGAGGGGTAAACACCTTCGACGAGGAGGATGGTTTGGAATCAGAGGCCCATGAGTCCCCAAATGGATACAGTGGGACTGATATCCTCACCCATGGGCAGTCACCACTGCCCCTTCACACCCCCGAAGGGGGCTGGACAGCAGGGACAGGCTGCCCCTCGAGGTGTGCCAGATGGCCCTTGATCTGGCTCAGCCATCCATCCAACTTTGAGTGGATGGCACTGCACACCAGACCCCGGAACATGTTGCGGGTGATGGGCTTTTCTCCGCGCCCATGCCCGGGGCGGGATGGGCCCCATTCCATGAGGTGGTTCCACCCGAAGATGGTGCAGGAACAGCAGACAGGATGTTCCTGGTTGGGTCCCAGACATGCTGAGGCCTGGTGCCATGGCCAGATGAAGTGGGACACACAGATCTGCTGGGATCTGCCTTCCTGAATGTGCTATGGTGTTGAAGTTTTCCAAAATATACTGGTTAGTCATGAACAAAACATTTCAAAATCTGTTATAACAGCATATGTGGGTGTTACAGTTAACCCAAAACAATAGATTTGAAACAGTTGCATAGCAAACAGAACACATGCATAAATGGGACAACAGTAAGCATTATAATATCATGCCAATTACATTGATGGCAACAGGCCACAAACAATGGTATTTGAACAAGGTATGTTAATATGCAACCAATTAAATATATGAACAATAATAGAACACATGTCCCAACAATAGGTTTTGAGAACAACATACCCGTAGTATATGAATAATTATTATTGAAGCAGATAATTGGTAGGGGGGAGAGAAAAAAGTCCATTAACAACTGTATAGGCTTCTATTTTTCACAACAGTACTGCTTAATACTCTAAAGGTCTGCCCTCCCTTTGCATCTACCTATGGCCCATAGCTTCTGTAGCACATACATACCTGTTAAACTGTCAACCTGGAATGGTATGGGACAAACTGTAACAACTCTGGGTATATGACTAGAGGGGACTCATACATGTCAGGGTTACATATATGACAAAGTAGGGGTACCCTGCACTAACGTTGTGTGAGTGTGCTATTGGCATACTTCATCTGGATTCCTATCTGTGTCCAAGGTTATTGGTAGCAGTGACCACTAGAAATGACATCATGACACTTGGGAGATGTATCGGGAAGAGTGCATGGTGTATGCACGCATCCTGCTGTCATTTGCATGTATAGGGCTGGAGAGTGGAACAGTTGTACACACCCTTCATACAGCTACTACAAACATTTATTTACCTGTAATACCCATGGAGAAAATATCTGTTAACACTACCTGACTGTTTCTACAAATATTCAAGATTTCCTGAGTGTATATATGCACACATCTCAGTACCACTCCCTGGATTCAAACCGTGTCTGGGTGTGCAAAAATGAACAACAAAAAAAATTCTCATCAGACTGAGCTACAGGGGAACTGCTGTCTCTTGTTTGACTGATTTTTGCCTAATACTCTGTTGGATAGACACTCTGACCTTGTAATCCTGAGATTCATGCATGACAGATAGTTAGTTTAGTGTGTATTAATCCTTTGAAATAATACAATCTGGAAAGCAAAAGTTAATACAAGGCAATGCTGCAGGGGACACACTATAATTCATTACGCATTACTATTAGTGGTTCAGATCTTATTCCATAACATATTTCATATTTGTTTTTATATCTTGTTTTACAGCTTCACAATCTACACTTTTGCATTACAGGTGGTTCTCAGAACAACCTCAGTTAATACATGCTGTCAAAGCCATATTTGCTGTGAAGAACCTGTACACATTTTATTTCTACTACAATATACCAGTGTAAACACAACAGTTCTTGGTATAAATCTTTATTTTAGTAACATGACACAGTGCTTTATTACTGTATATCCTGTAGATCAATATTAGTCTGACACATTTTTTATTTATTCAGTAGACACAGAACACACTACACCTACTTGCAGTAAACAATGTACTTCTTATTTATTTCACTATATACTGCAAGATAGATCTGTACTCACTAGCCTGTCGGCGCAGCCTTGACAGTCTGTCCACATGAGCCTCCACATTGCTAACCCTCTCCGCTGCAGTTGTAGGGGGAAAAACAAACATTATGCATACCTGTCTATCACATACTCAGGCTAGAATTTTGTACAGCTATGGATGAGATACTTACATACTACTGGAGCATTCCGTGCCCGAGCATCTTGGATCCACTGGGCCAAGAGTGCCCCCTTCCTAAGCTTTAGGTCAGCATTATGATACCATACCTGTTCACCAGTTTTGGGGATTCCAATGGCACTGGTGAGGTCACATGTCAGATGGTCCCAGGCTTCTGCTTTGTACTGTGAGCCCTGGAACTGGCCCTGCAGCAGTCTGTTGTCATGGTGTTCAACAAGGAGCCCAGCCATGACCCTGGACTCCAAAATGCCCCAGCTTTGTGCCTGAAAGAGTGATCCCTCTACAATGCCAGATATAGTTCCTGCACAGATCAAACTACAACAGTTTCTGGCTGTATTCCCACCTGTGTGGTTTAAATAAGGCCATATTCCTACCCTTTGCCATCATTGGACCATTTTGAAAATGTTGAGCACAGCTTAGCGGTATGCAAATCTGCTAAGCTGAGTTGACCAATGCTTAAAGGGGTAAATATTGAGCAGTGCTTAGCAGTGTACAAATCCATTTAGCTTTGCTGACTGCTGTTTAGAATTTCTGTCTAAGCAATACTCAAACTGGCTGAGCACAGCTAAGCACTGGTAAGCACTGCTCAGTTTTCATTTAAAAAAAAATTCAGGATTGCAAATTAATTCATCATTACTGACATATTAAGTGTATATCATTTACTTTACATGACGTCCCCCTATGTGCTTTCATTGCATTACCCTGGGGTGTGACTATACCGTATGAGACACTTGTATTTACATGGGTGATTTCACATGTTTTATCCACTGACACTTCAATTTTGGACCAGCTACACTACCCCAGTTAACAAATATCAATTACTACATCATTTAAAAATAATAATAATTTTAACAATACTTTCCCATGTAAAATTGAAGAGCTTGCCTTGGTACTCAAACTGTGAACTTCTGCATGCAAAGCTGGAACTCTAACCACTATGCTCTCTCACCATTGAGGATTTTAACTATACATTTATATTTAGCTCCTATTTTAAACATTGCGGAGCAGAGGGCCGGGACATGCAAACCCACTCAGCTATGCTTAAACTTAACTTATAATGGAAAAAAAATATTTTAATACAAGCATTTTACTTATATGTATTAATAATAATGCTGATTCATATTTGGTAATCACTACCTGTCATTCTATCAACTTTCTAAGTCTGTATGAGCAATATCAAGATTGAAGTCACTAAATAATGGCATACATTTGAGTTTCAGACTTCTAATCCTTCAGAAAATGTTATGTTAATACAAACCCTGTTCCTCTACCAACTTTCTAAGTTTATGAGAGCTATACTTAAAATATGTCCCTATTTTTGGTTTCCCCCCATTCGGTTGTCCTTTGCCTGGAGTTTGGGCACTAAGAAGTTTACAGGTATGGCTGTGTGTCTGAGGCACACTTGTACTGTAAAGTGAAAAGTGCCATACAACGCCTTCACAATGCAGAGGGTGGGTGACAGTACCTGTCACACACTTCCTGCATTTATTTCAAGTTCTAACATTTTCAGTGTCCACAGACATGTTTTCCTTTTATTAGTTGCTTTCAATGTCCACAGACACTGAAAGCACTTAAAAAGTGCTGTACAGCACCTTGAGAGTGCAGGGGGCGTGTTGGATCTGCGAGCACTACAGCAACACACCCCCTGCACTCATTCAGTGTTCATGTCTGCAGATCCATTCTCAGTAGCGATCCTTCATGAATATGAAAGTCGTGCTGCTGAGAAGGCTATGCGGATGTGAACACCATTCACTCCATATAGGAATAACACTATTCCTACACAGAGTTTATTGAATCCTGGGGAATGCCTTTTTTAGGCATAGATCTTCCTGTGAGTATTGCAAAAAGTACAAGTTCCAATGGACATGATGTGCGGGGACTACAAAAATGAGTTGGGAAAAAAAGGGAAACTTCATGGCGAATTAAATTGATTGCTGATGAACATCCTGGTTTAAATAGAACAATAAATATAAAATGTTTTTTAAGAGATCATAGATGAACAGTCAAAACAGTTGTTATAAAATGAATGGTTACAGTGGACAAATTAAATTATTGTATATGTTAATAGTATTTAATAACTTTTAACACTTTTTATAGCTTGTTATTCAATTAGTGATTATATTTGAATTGAAGTGTATTTAAGCTGCTGGTCCTTTTGCATGTTTTGTTGTTCTAAAGACGTCTTGGTGGATAAAAAGCGGAGAAATAAATTTAGTAAGCTTGCAATGCTGTATTTGTTGCTCCTATTTGTTTTTTAAAGTCATTTAAAAATTAAGTAAATCTTTTTCGAATCTTAATTAGCTAAATTGCTAAATAATATTTTTTTCTCTGGCAGTTGAGTGGATAGTAAGATATTATTTCACAAGACCTGCTAATGCTTAAACCAGTATCACAATAACTTAAAAATATTACTGGTAGGGTGTTTAGCAATGTTCCATTGTAAGTGAGCTTTGAATTACATTTATTTTAAGAAGTTTAGATATCAGTGTATTCCAAATAAATTTAGCAAATTTATTATCTCACAAAATATTTTTATATCACCTCTACAGTTTTACCAATGTTCAAAGCAGAGATATTGAAATCCTATATCCACCAAGTTTGGCTGATAATAGGCATGCATAAGGACTGAAAAAGTATGCAATTATGTGTATTACCATTTTTGAGACCAAGCATATTGCACCCTCTATGACAGGTGACCAAATTCAGGTAGGTGTAGAGAGAAAATTCTAAATCATTAATACTATTACTAAAGTGGAGAATAGTATGTAATACTAATTTTCAACCTGACTTAATTCAGTGTATTTATGTGTGTGTGTGTGTGTGTGTGTGTGTGTGTGTGTGTGTGTGCGTGCGTGCGTGTGTGCGTGCGTGCGTGCGTGCATGTGTGTGTGTGTGTGTGTGTGTGTGTGTGTGTGTGTGTGTGTGTGTGTGTGTGTATACATTATTTATAGGGACAGTTCAGCAAAAGCAATACTCCATGAGCCATACAATATTGAACACTTTAGGTTGAAACAAGCTCCCCCTGCACACCCTACGCGGAGGACTATGTCTCTCACATCCCCTCTTAGGCTTAACAGCAGGAACAGGTAAAATTACAATTCCCTGCCTACCATAGTGTCCCGCAAAGTAATGCTGACATTCAGCAATCAGAATTGTTTATGATGACTCATGCCAGCATTTAGAACATTTGATGAAATGATTATTTAATGAAGTGGCCTTTTCCCATAGATAGCTAGACAGATAAATGCATATGGCTTCCATGTGATTAGTCAGTCATAGCCAATGTTGACCTTTGTATTATCAATCCACTTTGTTTAACATTGCAGAAGGTTGACAGTTGTGTGATAACAGACTATTTCCAGGGAAGATTAATATGCCCCATCCAAAGAATTATGTGATCTTAGAGTTACTATATAGTTAGCAGGGGGTGTGGGGTACAAAAAAGCATTATTGGCAATGTAGAATGTTTCAAGGAGTAACCTCAGAACTGCTCAGACAGATATTGGCATTCATATTTTAACATTATTGGGCTGATGTTAGGCATGTCTATGTAATGTTGATTTGATGTCAATAGTTCAATAAATGTGTGTGTGCATGTGTGTGTGTGTGTGTGTGTGTGTGTGTGTGTGTGCGTGTGTGTGTGTGTGTGTGTGTGTGTCTTAACGCTGTGATTTACTTTCCAATAAAATTTTGCGTTAAGAAGATACTACATTTCCGGACTATTGAGCTCACTTTGGTTTCCTGTGCTTTTATATATATATATATATATATATATATATATATATATATATATATATATATACAGATACTCACATTGTGTGTGTGTAGTGTGTATGGTTGCACAATCTATAGATGAAGGTTTGTTTTTCTGATTGACTTGCAGAACGTTGAGTAAAAAAAAAAGCATCAAATGACAAGCTATCAATCAATATGGAGGTAGTAAAATGATCCTGTCCCCTGGGGTTGCATGTTGAAGCCCAACTCAGAGTTTTTACTGGTTTTACTGACTGTGTCAGTTAATATATGATACCAGCTTGACATTGCATGTTCTACTGTAGTTGCTGTCTATATTTGTTAATTCACTTCTGTCATAAGAAATCACTCCACAAAGACAGATAGCTACACAATCTTCTCTTCCATATAGTTACAAAAGATATATTATGTGATCTTCATTCTGTTGCAATAGGCAAGGCTGCAGACCTCATATGCAGGTGCCTGTGGAGATCATATGGGTTTGAACAGCAATGGCTCCAGGGCATCTGTGATATCACCTAATAAAGCTCCACTGGTATGTGTTCAGACTCAAATGTGCAATGCATGGCAGTATGTGGCACTGGATTGCCAAACATTGGTATCATCACTGACTTCTCAATTGTGAGTGCAAACCTTCATCATAGTTTATTTATTAGAATGCATGCTTATTGAAATAAGCATGTACATCTTGTGCAGTTGATTTATGTATGGCTACATGTTTAGTATTCACTGTACCAGGGATGCCTGGTAGGTGGCGTACTGAGAAGAAACATTAGATAGAAGGAGATATTTCCTCCTGTGTGACTGGCAGCCTTAAATGCTGCACCCTATGTGTGAGCAAGCAAACAGTAAATTGCTGCAGGATTCAACTGGTAGATATGTGAGATGTGTTGTGCCTGCTGTATTTGTTCTAGGCATCTGGAAGATGCCTGGAGGTAGGACAGCCACAACAGTTATGACCATGGATTTCAAAAGTATTGGTCTATGCCTTCCATCTGCCAGTTCCATTACCTGATACAAATGGAATAACTTGTGCAACATGTAGCTATCCATATGGAATGTCTCCAACTGCTACTGTCCAGACAGACTAGCATGCAAATTCTGTAGCTGGAAGTACATCCTAGTGTGATGACTGACAATGTATAACTGAACATTAGAATTCCTCAGCTGTGATGGCAGCTGCATTACCCAATATATGACTAATGAAATATGGAATACTGTTCATAGCTTATATCAAGTATGCAGTAATGTTAGTACTTCTTCCCTCATATAGTTAAGTTATTCTCTTTAAATCTGGACTGGATGTAAACAAATCAGCCCAAACCCCTCCATATGACACTAACACTGAACTTATTATTTCCAAACTCTCCCTTAACCCACACAAAACTATTAACATTATCTGCACCTATCTTCCCCCAGGCAATAACCCCCCCATATTAGAAGACCTACTTAACTGGTTTTCAACTAATCTTCTTCAAGAAACTATATTGTTAGGTGACTTCAATATTGATTGTAATGTATGTAACCAAACTAATCCATCCACCCTTATTAACCTGCATGGATTCTACCAAACCATTGACTCCACAACTAGAATAAATAAGAGCAATAACAAAGATACCATACTTGACTGGATCTTGACAAACAGTCCCCAACAAAAGTATTCAACAGGTACCCTCCCAGATGACCTTAGTGACCACTCTCTCACATACATCATTAGGCACAAAACTCATCTAAAAACACCTCCCCTAATTCGCTTATCTCGCAGCAAAAAACATTTTGACCCTCATCAGTTTCAAAATGAACTTAGCCTGGTTAACTGGTCTCCTCTAAAAACTCTCCCAATAGAAGACGCTGTTAACCACTTTAATAAAACCTTTCTTACTATTTTAGATCAACATGCCCCCATGCGATCTATTCGCATGAAATATAATACAGCCCAATGGCTTACAACCAACATGAAACAACTAATCCTTAGTAGGAATAAGGCCTGGACTCAATGGCGAACCTCCAAAGACCCCGTTGATCACCTTAGCTACAAACAAAAAAGGAACATAACAAAGTTAGCTATCATAAAAGATAAAAAGAACTTTTACACCCAGCTACAACAATCCTCCCACCACCATCCACATAAATTTTGGAAATCTATTAACACACTTCTTTCCCCCGGAAAAGTTGAAACTCCCAATCCACTCGGCTCCTGCCCTGACTCCCTTACAAACAGCTAATGCTTTCAATCACTTCTTTACGTCTACAATACTTAAACTGGCCAACCAACAAAGCCCTGACCCCTCTCTATTAGGTAGCCCAAGCTTCACTCCTCCACTTATGCAACTTAAACCCATACCTACCTCCTATATTCTAAATTTACTTCAAAAACTTAAAGCTTCTACCCCTTCAGCCGACAAACTGCCAGCCGAATATCTCCAGCTAGGTGACAAAGCTATTGCCTACCCTATCTCTATACTAATAAACAGAACCATAAAAGAAAGTACTATACCTTCACTCTGGAAAATCTCACGCATCATCCCCCTCTTCAAAGGGGGCGATTCATTTGAGTACTCTAACTACCATCCTATAGCACTGAGAAATGCATCCATAAACAGTTACTAAATCACCTCCTATCTAATAATCTCCTCGCTAACTGCCAACATGGCTTTCGTCCTTACCATAGCACCACCACTGCCTTATTATCCTTTATTGACTCCATTAATATTAACCGGAATAGCAATCTTCTTTCATCAGCATTCTTTGTAGACCTGCCTAAAGCCTTTGATATGGTGAATCATCAACTCCTCCTACATCGCTTAAAATCTCTCTCTCTCTCTCGATAATCTTGCCTTAAGCTGGTTCACTTCCTATCTTCAAAACCAGAAACAAGCTGTTTTATGGAACAACAATCTTTCTGAACTTCTCCCCACCACTTTAGGTGTCCCTCAGGGCTCCATCTTAGGTCCTCTTTTATTTTCCATCTTTATTAACAATTTGCATCTTGCCACCCCCCTAACTACTTGTATACAGTATGCTGATGACACCACCATCATTTGCTCTGCCACAAACCAAGCTGACCTTCACTACCTTACCCAAAAGTCATTCACTATTATTGAGCAATGGTTCTCTAACCACTGTCTTCTCTTAAACCCCAAGAAAACTAAACTTCTCCTTTTCTTACCTACACACCTGTCTCCCTCTATTAATCTCACAATTACATCTAACAATGGCACCCTTATATCTCCTGACCAAACAACCAAACTATTGGGTATTACTATTGACAACCTACTAACATTTGATTTTCACATCAACTCCATCATAAAAACAACTAATAGAAAGGTAGGTTCTCTCTACAGAATCAGAACTTTCCTAACCCCTGAAGCAAGAACTACCATAGCTAGAACACATCTTATCTCTAATTTACTATATGCTTCCCCCATATATACTAATCTCTCTAAGCATAACATAAATAAGCTTACAACAGCCTACAACAACGTTGCCAGATTTGCCACTGCCCCTCCATATAAAACACATCACTGTCTGAACCTCTCTAACCTAGGATGGCTGGAATTACCCCACCTAATTCAGTACTATCAGCTTACAATTGCCCACAAAGCCCTTTACCACACTGAAAATATACCCATGCTCTCCACCCTTATAAAACCCTACAACAACTTAAAAGCCCTACGCTCTTCTAATAAAATACTGATTCAAACTTCTCTTTCAAAGAATACAGCAGGTGACTCCATATTTTCCAACTCAGTCGGTAAAATTTGGAATCAACTTCCTCCAGACCTTATAGCCCAGACTTCCATTACACTATTTAAGACCAAACTGAAACTCTTTCTTACTAAACACTGGCTTTGCTCTTGCATCAACCCTAGCTGATCTAGCTCCTCTTCTACCTCCTATTCTTCTCCTATATCCCTTACACTTTCTCCCAAATCTATTTCTTCAATTTATTTGTTCCTCTCGACTTGAGATATGACTATCTCAACTATATACTATACTTTTCTATTGACACTTTTTTTAACTTTTTTAAACAACTTAAAATCTTCTCTCACTTTTTTTTTCCATACCTGTACTTAATTAACCTCCTTGTCTCGCTATCCCCCTTTTTTTTGTAACTTCCTGAAATTGTTGTTTATTGCCTTGCTTATTTGTGATTTATATGCATTGTGTATTTTGTATTTACCATTTTGTTACCATGTAGTAGATAGCGGAGCTTTTCTCCTCGGGCCTCCACTGAAAATGGACATGTATCCAGTTGGACTAGCCCGGTTAACAAATGTAAAATAAAAATAAATAAAATAAATAAAGTTCTCTTTTGCTCTGTGTACATCACTGTGCACATTTACTTGCATTTCACAAGTGATGATGTGAATGGCTGGCACAGTGATGGGCACATATGCATACCATTTGCATACTATTTTATTTCTTAGGAATTAATGGTGTACTATCTCTCTTTGTCTCTCTCTCTCTAACCTTTTCTATTAACTGCTTTTCCCTTTCTATGCATTGAGAAGCACTTACAATCACAACAATATTTTACACATCTATGGTGCGGTACTTGTGTCTTCACCTCACTAACATATTTTTCAAACTGCAGTACTTCCTCCACTTTGATACCATTGAACCCAACTGACCCCTCCCATACATTCTGCAGGAGCCCAATATGCCATTCTAAATAATTTCGAAATACAATATCATATCCCAATATAAACCATCATCATCCTCAACAACCCTCTTTTTCCCACTTTCTACAAGGGCTTAGGGTGTCTTGTCACTTATTGGCATTTATCTCTATTCAATGCTACTCTCCTGGCTTCTTTGAGAATCTGTCATATAATCCATCCACCTGTTTGTTGGATGCCTTCATTTCATCTTGCTTTCTTCCTGTCATCCTAAATGTTCTTCACCAGATTGTCTTCTGCTTTTCTGCACTTGTGTCTGAACCACTGTAATCTGTTCTCTTTGACCTTTTCTGCAATTGGAGCTACTTCATCTTCTGCTCTTATGTTCTCATCTCATTTGTCCTACAGTCTACAACCTTACAACCTGCCTCAGACACTTCATCTCCATCACCGCTAGTTTCCTTACCTGCTCTACCTTTATTGCCCAGGTTTCTGTATCATACAGTAATACCGGTTGCACCATTGTTTTTTACACCTTACTTTCAATGTCTTTGGCATTCTTCTGTCATACCCCACCCCAACACTTTCAGCCAGTTGGCTGCAACCCCTCTGCTTCTAGCTTTGAACTCCTCATTCAAACTTCCTTTTTCCTCAACTACCCATCCCAGATACTTGAAGCTGTTAACCTGTTCCACTATTTTTCCTTTTAACTCAGTTTTTAGCTTCTTCTGATTTCCCCCATTTGCTGCCATTACAACTTCTTTCTCTGAAGTCAGTTTCATCCCATGTGCCATCAGTTTTTCATTTTATCCTCCTACCCTTTGCTGACATTCTTTATCAGAGGCTGTGTGAGGGGCAATACAGCCTCTGTGGGGTTTTCTTCATTCAGAAGATGCTGGAAGTATTCCTTCAAACTTCCTTTGTTCTCCCGAGGACTGGTGAGCAGTGTGTTGCTGGTATCTCTCATGAAAATTCTCTTACTATCTTCTTTATCTTTCTTTATATGTCTAGCAACCTGATAGAGTTTCTCTCTGTCAACCACTGAGTTACTTTCCAGAAGTTGGCAGAGTGTCTCTGATGCCTTGCTTTTTGCTATTGCAACTGCACTCTTATCCTCTTTGTTAGACAACCAGTATTCGCTCCTAGCATGGTCTGTCTTTTTTATCTCCCACTTTTTCCTGCACTGCTACTTTCTTTTGATGACTTCCTGGATCTCTGCATTCCACCACCAGCTTTCTTTATGTAACTTATTTCCATACCTGGCTCAGCCATATATCTATTCTCTAGCCCTTACACATGCTGTATTGAGGCACTGCGATTCTTGTTCTTCTTCAGCTTCACCTATTTCATCTTCTTCCTGATGTGCTTGAGCCCTGAGTAATTCCTTGAACTGTTGTACTTTCTCTACAGTCAACTTCCAGGTCTTTAGCCTGGTGTGTGTTGACCTTAGAACCTTCTTTGACCACTGCTTGCAGATGGTTGTGGAAACCAGTGGTTTATGCTGTGGGCCGACTGTTTAACTGGAGATGACTTTACAATCACTGATTCTACACCAGTACCCTTTCCTTACAAGGATGAAGTCTACCTAAGTTGCATGTTGGCCACTTTTGCGGGTCTATATCAGAACATTGAAGTATTAAAACTTTGAATGTTCTGATATCGAACACTATTCAGTGAACGCTAAGAATAGCGAAGCTGCAGAACAGCAAATTCTTTCCTCAGGAACAAATTTGGTTGGCCGTTTCTGTGGCTTTGCTATTCTTAGTGCTGTAGTGGAAAGTTACGGGTTGGGTTCAGGTAAGTGTGCAATTGTTTGTACGTTAGGGGCGGGTTAAGTGAGTTAGGGTTAGGGGGCGGGTTAGGCGTGTGTGCGATAGTGACAGACTTTAGCGGTAGGAGCAGTTTAAGTGAGTTAGGGATAGGGCACGGGTTAGGCGAGTGTGCGATAGTGACGGACCTTAGGGTTAGGGTTTGGGTTAAGGTAAGTGGGTAGATAGCAGTGTTTGTTTAGTTTAGTGTAGCGTTAGATGTAGGAATTTAAGTGTATGTGTGTGGTTGCTGTTTGTTTGATGTGCTTGTGTTGTGTGTATGTGTTTCAGAGCAGCAAATTTTTTCCATGGGAAAAAATTCACTTTTCTGAATGTTCGATATTTTCATGTTTAGATGTTTTGGGGCTGATGAAATAGCGTTCGCTATTTTCATCTTTCGATAATGTGATATAAACATACTTTTGCATTTGATCTTGTAACTGTCACTATTTCTGAACCATGTGTTTGTCTACCATCAACTCATTTGCCAGATAGAAGTCTAGAATGGCTTCTCCTTCTTAATTCCTGTTGCCCCCCCCCCATGTGAACCCAGGCAATCTTTATATCCTGTGCTGCCTGTCCCGATATGTGCATTCAAGTTACCCATTATCAACACCAATTCCTGTTGTTCTGCTTTATCTAGTAGATCCTGCAACTGCTGTCTAAATGCACTCTTTTCCTCACTATCACAACTCCGTTGTGGGGTATAGGCTAAGATTATAAATACTGCCCTATCATTACACTGGAGTCTGACTGCTACGAGCCTGTCACTAATTCTGATGATGCCCCTCACTGCCTTCTAAAGCCTCTCTCTCACCACAATTCCCAAGCCATTTCTTGCCTGTCCTTCTCCTGAGTAGTAGACTCTGGATCCCAAGCCAAATGGCTTTGCTGCACTGCCCTTCCATCTTATCTCCTGGATGCAAAGAATGTCCACCTTCTCCTTGCCATTATGTTATCAACTTCCAAGCCTGTTTCTGTCAATGAACATACACTGAGTGTGGCAATTCTTAGTCATCTTTGATGCATTGATTGGTTTTACATTCAGCTTTCACTCAAAAACACTATCCTAGGTAACCCAAGCCAGCAAATGGACATCAGCCAGCCAGTAGCTTATTGACTCAGGGCTGTTGGGCTTTATGGCAGGCAGAGAATGGCCAATAGGTACACATACACCCCTCCCACAGTTAACGTGGTTTACTGGCATAGGCTAGAGGAGACTGGGTCTACAGCCCACTTATCAACGGCAAATACCAATGCCCATTTTAGTGATATTAGTCAACATGACCAGATCACCTATAGCCATATAAATGTATGCATTACTAATAATACATTTGAAAAAATGGTTATAAACACATAAGCCAGACATCTTAACCATTATCAAAACCTGGATGAAGTAGGAAGGCTTACATCATCATATCCCATATAAACACATACATTATTAGTAATAAATCTGATTTACTTGAAACATGATTATAAACACATAAACCAGACACCCTAACCATTACCAAAACCTGTATGAAGTAGGACATAGGAAGACTCCCACTCCCTACTACTTCTGTTCTTTACAACTCCTATAGAAACGATCATCCAGGCAAAAGAGTCATAGAAGGGGCATTAATATTAACAAAAAAGCCATTAATGTATCCTAGGTATCCCTACTGTCTGCTTGCCCAAACTGCTGGGTCATTATTTTTATCACTCTAGATCCATGCAATAAATTGCATATAGTTTCTGCATATCTAGCCTTACCAGCCAACAACACAAATTGCAGCATTTTGCTATACATCTCCTTCCTCTGAACCTTTTGAAATAAGTTAATTGGCCCAGAGATCATAATCTCAACTGGTTAGACTCCTACCAAACCAAACTGACACAGCACACCTAATTCTATAACCTTACCTAAACCATTAAAGACCACACACTCCAACACTGCCACTAGTAACAACACTTGACTTGATTTCATACAAACCTGTGCCTCCCGTTAATGCACCTTTGTTAAAATATTCCCATTTCTGTCAGTGATCATTCTTAGATACTCTCATGCTGGTCCTTTAGAAACCCTAAATTCTATCTACCATTACCATAAGATAATCTTTCCCCGACTGCCAAAAAATGACCAGATTGCAACATTGAACACTATTGCCTGATCTCTCCTTGTGTTCTCTCTCAAACTCCATGGATGCTGTTTATCATTTTTTAACATCATTCCATTTCTAATTGTAAACTCTCTAACCTGTTAATTTCCATCACTGCTATATTAAAGCTTGTTTCTGGAATACCCATCATTACCACATTAACACCTGCCCCTCGCTGTCTCCTGAGCTCAAAAATATGAGTATCACTAAGACAAAACCTGACTTTTCTAGGAAGCATCTAACAAGCATTCCCACTACAAACATTATCAACAGCCAAAATAGAATTCAATAATTGCTGTTAAAGCCACAAAGATACAAAACAAAGCAAAACAGAAATAATGTTACAAAATCATAAATTATAATGGAATGAACTTCAAACATCATAATTTAACTGAAAGGCAAAATGAACCTTTTAGACACCTCTTCCATTTAAAGACTTTTTTTCATATCCTTCCCTCCTGCATTGACTACCCATTGTCAACTTTCCATATCATCCTATTCCACTTTATATAATACTATCATTTGCTATCACTTTCAAGAACCTTTCTTTTCTGAGTCAGTATACAAATTGCTCTTCTCCAAACCCCTCCCCCCCAAAAAAAAACACACACACACTCTGCAGCCCATACACCATGTGAAGATTGGATGAAGATAGATGGAGGCTGCCAGCCTAGCCAGATAGAATTTTGGTGATAATTCTGTCATCTGTAAATATTAATGTAAACCACAGGCTTGTTGTCTTAAATGGTAAAAATAGTGTTACATGTGGAACTGGAAAAAATGTAACAACAGTGCACTCTACTGACCAAGTAAAGCATGTTGTGACCATTTGATGTTAAAACTCAGAGCCAGTAAGTCTAGAGTGAGGCATCCTGTATATTGTTTTAAGGCCAGAGTTAATGGCCAGAATTTGCATGCATAAATGTCCTTTATTGCTCTGGTTTCTGCCCAGAGGTGAAGAATGTAAATATAGTTTCTGTTAGCCTGGGAACGAATGTGAAGAATTATATAAGGTGAACCAGGATTGTAATTTTAAAAACAGAGAGAATCAGAGAGCATGAAGCATTTTTGGCTTGACCATCCAACTCACCAGTACTGTTTTGCTATATATGTAAGTTTATCTTAGACTTGTGTTTTCTCTTAGAAATAGCTAGATACTTGAAAGATTAGACTAAGTGATTTTCTGTGATGTCAGAACTGTACTACTGAATTATTTTAAGTATTTCTCTGTGATCTCTGAACTCTTGAGTAGCACTGTGTAGTTAAAAGTATTGTCTTGTGTTTTGACTATTTGTTATTAAATATTTTTAAACCCTTTCAACTGTGGCTGTTTTTGTAGAGATAATGTAAGCTCTTTAGAGTACTTGCATGTCTTTGGTAAAATTGTACAAAGCCACTCCACTAGCTTTAGCCTTGGGCTATACTACTAATCGGATAATAATATTGCACAGTAATAATTGGACACCCTTTTAAGGGCCTTTGAGTAGCTGATAAATATTAGTGGGTGGTGGCAGCTGGTATTACCGTATAGTCTGGGGAAAAGGGGCACAGCTGGAGAACCTGACCAAGCCTTCTCCAGGAGTGCCTGTGTGGTTGTATAGACTCTTCTCAAAGTGTGTGTGTGTGTGTGTGTGTGTGTGTGTGTGTGTGTGTGTGTGTGTGTGTGTGTGTGTGTGTGTGTGTGTGTGTGTGTGTGTGTGTGTGTGTGTGTGTGTGTGTGTGTGTGTGTGTGTGTGTGTGTGTGTGTGTGTGTGTGTGTGTGTGTGTGTGTGTGTGTGTGTGTGTGTGTGTGTGTGTGTGTGTGTGTGTGTGTGTGTGTGTGTGTGTGTGTGTGTGTGTGAGCTACTTGGGCAGGGACACGAAGCACTGGTTGGACAGCGAGGGTACTGGAGGTTTTAACTTGCCCACTAGGCTGAGATCTGGACCCTATAGCTGTGCCAGTGGGGAGTCTTATTGGGGATCTGGAGAGCAAGGGAGCAACCAGCCCTGGACTGACTGTGATCTATGTGTGCTCTTAAGGGAACTTGCACTTTACTGTGTGTATTTGTTATCCTTTCCTCCTATATGAGATGCCCCTCACTGGTGCTAGTGGCAAGGATTGAGGTTCCTTGATTGCTGGGCCAGGGCACGCGTGTCACATATTAATTGGTGACAGTGGTGGGATATCAACACCACATATTAATTGGCTGGCAAATACTAATTGGCTTGTAGTGGTGTGGGTAGAGTGAATTCCTGTTGCTGGTGTACAGTGAGCTCTGAATGTGTTTGGTACTGTAAATCAGCCATGCAGTGAATACTCAGAGTTCAGATCACAATTGTTTTATTTCTTTTGTTAGCTTAGTTAGTCAGGATGAGCAGTTAGCATGTCAGCAGGGGAGTATGGAAAGCTGACAAGGAGCCAGCTGTCATAGATGTCCCAGACTAGGGGACTGGTGCATGGAAACCTGACTAAGGCAGACCTGATTGTAGCCTTGGCTACAGCTGCATCAGAAAATAGCAACCAGGAGGACAATCAGACTGGCAGTGGAGATATAATACCCTTGGAGAATGGACAGCTCAACCTTTCTGCAGTGGACTTAAAAATCCATCTGGAGCAAAAGAGACTTGAGTTGGAGGCCAGTCATTTGGAGATAGAAGCAGCTGAGAGACTTGAGGCATCTACAGGCTGAGGAGAATGAGAAACTGCTATGCCTGGAATCCGAGGAAAAGGAGTGGCAGAGGAAGCATTAGAGGGAAATGCTGACTCTTCACCAGAGTCATGGAGGTAATGGGGAAGAGAGTAACTGGACCCCAGAAGCACAAAAGGTCAGTAAATTTCTTCCACAGTTTAAAGAGGGGGATAATTTTGATAGTTTCATTAATATGTTTGAGAGGGTATGAAAACAGTATGGTGTTGACCAAAGGCTCTGGGTACAGTTCCTGACCCCCTTACTCCATGGTAAAGCTGTGACTGTTTTGTCAAAAATATCTGACATTGCATGTTTTGATTATACTGCTGTTAAAAATCACTTGTTAGAATTGTTTCAGCTAACACCTGAAACGTATAGGATAAAGTTTCGTGAGCATAGACGCAAGGCAGATGAAAGTGTGTTTGTGAATATGTTGCTGAACTGGGCACTTATTTCCATAGGTGGGTGAGTGGATGTCAGGTCACCACTTTTGAAGGGCTGGCAGACCTTTTGGTGAGGGAACAAGCCCTTAGCACTTTGCCTGAGGACATGACGATCTGATTAGCTGATAGACAATGTGCTATGTCAGATGAGTTGGGGAAGAAGGCAGACCTATATCTGGCAAGCAGGGCAGCAATGCACAGGAAAGGGACCACCCAGTACTGCTCATTGGTCTAAAGAAACCCATGGTGGACAGCATAGACTGCCCCAACAGAATCTGCCAGTAGCACGGGAAGCCACTAGTCCAGGTACATGTCCAGGAGCTAGAGTTAAATGTTTTGCATGCAACCAGTGGGGCCATGTGACATACAGGTGTCCACAGAGGCAAGGTGGGGAACAAAAGGTCAGGGAGCAGTAAGTGGGAAAGACAAAATGCCAATAGTAGATTGTCTTGGGGCAACAAGGGTACCAAACTACCTCCAGAGGTTATATCCTATTATAGTGAATGGTAAAAAGGCTATTGCAAAGAGAGACACAGCCTCTGATATAACCACTGTAAAGTCTGCAATGGTTACAGAGGAGCACTACTTGCCTGGGCAGTCTACTCCAGTCAGGGCTTTATGAAGGATCCCATTCCAAATACCTTTGGCTAGGGTTCACCTTGACTGGAAGGGTGGAAAAGGAAGTCAGCAAGTAGATGTGTTTGAGGATATACCTGCTGATGTCCTGATAGGGAATGATTTTAATAGTGCAGTACCTTGTGCTTGTGCAGATAACATGCAGTCAGGCTTGGAGACAAGCAGGTAAGTCTGGTATCCTGGAGGAGACCCATACAGACTGCATACTTGCAGCCAGGACTGGTGAGGTGGTTACTTCAGGGAGGGAGCTACCCCGTAGCAGTGAGACTGAAGGTGAGCCACAGCTGCTTGAGGGTACTGATGGTCCCTTGGACAGAGTGACTTCAAAGGTAGAGGTCAGTAGGAGTACCCAGACTGACAGTGAGGCCCCACTGTCAGAGGATGCCAGACTTCCTGTGGAAGGGGAGCTGAGAAGGGTTACAAGGAGAGAGATGAGACAGGCTCAACTCTCAGACCCTACATTGCAAGGTCTGAGGCAGGTAGCTAGGGAGGCACCTGATTCTCAAGGAAAGGGGGAATCTGTATACTGGGACATAGGGTTACTATACAGAGAGTGGACCCCTGAGGGAGGGATAGAAGGTGAGAGAGTACAGCAGTTGGTAGTGCCTAGAGCCTACCATCTGGCACTTCTAGCCATACCACATGATATTCCCTTTGCAATTCATATGTGCATAAAACATACAAAGAGGCGTATTATGCAGAATGTCTATTGGCCTGGAATTTCCACAGATGTAACAGGGTACTGCAGTACCTGTAAGCAGTGCCAAAAGGTAGGCAAGGCAGGAGGCAAGGTGAGAGCTCCTTTGATGCCTTTGCCTGTGATTGAGGAGCCATTTCAGAGGGTAGCTATGGATATTGAGTGTCCTCTGAGTACCCCAAGTTCCACAGGGAAAAAGTATGCCTTAGTGGTAGTGGATTATGTTACATGATACCCTGAGGTAGTGGAATTGTCCCCCATTGAGGCAGAGAAGGTGGCAAATGCTTTGTTAGAGATTTTCAGCAGGGTAGGTTTCCCAAAAGAAATACTGACTGACAGAGGTGCCAATTTCATGTCAGACCTGCTGGCTTGTCTGTGGAAGTCCTGTGGGGTGAAGCACATGAAGACAACCCCCTACCATCCTCAGACTAATGGTCTTGTTGAGAGGTTACACTCTACCATCAAGTCCATGTTACGGGCATTTGCAGATCAGTTTAAGAGGGAGTGGGACAAATATTTGCCCCATCTGTTGTTTGCTTACAGAGAGGTTCCCCAGGAATCCACAGGTTTTTCACCCTTTGACTTGCTGCATGGGCATAGGATGAGGGGACCTCTAGATTTAATTCAAGATGAGTGGGAAAGTGAGTGTGAGTCTCACAAGTAGCCTGTTGTGGCATATGTCCTAAACACCAGGACAAGGCTCAGGGAACTCAGGGGCTTGGCCCAGGAGAAAACTGGCAGAAGCCCAACAACAGAAAAAGGTGTGGTATGACAGGAATGCTCAAGCTAGAAAGTATGCTGTGGGGCAGAGGGTAATGGTTCTCATTCGTGTCAGACACAACAAGCTGCAAGCAGCTTGGGAGGGACCGTACAAGTTGGTAAGAAAGATAAGTGATGGTGGAACTGCTAGGCAGAAGGCAGGGGCACAGATTGTACCATGTTAACATGATGAAACCTTACCATGATAGAAGGCCCTTGTGCTGAGCATTTGCAGTGGATTGCAGGAGGAGTCTGAGGGAGATCTGGGGACTGATATCCTCAGTGAGGCTCAGGCTGACACCTCAGTGAAAGGGGTAGCAATGTCCCAGCAGCTATCTCCTACCCAGGTTCAAGAAATACGAGCAGAGTTGCAGGAATTTGGTGACATGTTCACTGGGGAAACCAGGGTGGACCCACCTCAGGCAGCACCAGGTGGATACAGGACACCAAAGGCCTATTAGGCAGTCTCCTTATAGAGTGCCTGAGAGAATCAAACAGACTCTGAGGGAGGAGGTACAGGAGATGTTGGAACTAGGGGTGATTTAAGAGTCCAACAGTCCTTGCGCCTCCCCAGTGGGACTGGTGCCAAAGAAGGATGGCAGCACCAGGTTCTGTGTGGACTACAGGAAATTAAATAGTCACACAGAGTCAGATGCTTACCCCATGCCTAGGACAGATGAGGCCCTAGAGCATCTGGGTGGGGCTAAGTATCTTACAACCATTGATCTTACCAAGGGTTACTGGCAGGTGCCCTTGACTCCCAGTGCTAGAGGGAAGGCAGATTTTGTGACTCCTTTTAGCTTGTATGAGTTCACAAAGATGTCTTTTTGGATGAAGAATGCCCCAGCAATTTTTCAGAGGCTGGTAGATCATATCCTAGCAGGAGCAGGAGGGTTTAACTTTGCTTACCTAAATGATATTGCCATCTACAGCCATTCCTGGCCAGAGGACCTTCAGCATTTTTAGGGAGGTGCTGGGCAGACTACAGAGTGCAGGGTTGACCATTAAGTCGAGCAAATATCAGGTGGGTATGGCAGAGGTCTCCTACCTAGGTCATAGAGTGAGTAGTGGTAAGATAAGGCCAGAACCTGCCAAAGTGGAAGCCATTCAGTCATGGCCTGCAACTTTTACCAAAATGCAGGTGAGGGCATTTTTAGGGATAGCAGGGGTACTACAGAAAGTTTGTCCCCAGTTCATAGGTTCATATATTCATAAGTAGGTACTAGGCTATTGGCCCTAGGACCTATATAAGCTGACCCAAATGGTACCCTGGCTTTTGCCACCCAAGAAAATGATTTTCCTGTACCCCTGTCAAGCAGAGCCACAGAAGTGATCCCCGGGGTGAATTTCCTATCTCCCATCCAATCATCAAGATTTTTCTTGAAGAGTGCTAATGAGGAGCTTTGTTTGATATAGGTAGGTAGCTTGTTCCAGAGTATGGGAAGTCTCTGGGACAGGAATCTATCCCTCCAGCATGTTATGTTTATTGTGGTAACAAGGTTTAGGTCCCTAGAGCATGTAGCTCGGAGAATTGGGATTTCTTTAAGTGGAGCATGTCCAACAGCTCTGGGATTGACATAGCTTTGTATGTTAGGCAGAGATCGCCTCTGAGTAGGTGATATGCGACAGAGTAAAGCTGGAGTTTTTTGAGACGGTCTACATAGGGCATCTGTTTGAGGCTGGTAATCCTCTTTGTGAGGTATTTCTGTGGCCTTTACAATTATTGTAGATGTCTTGTGATGTACATACCAAAAGGGGCATTATACTGTATAATGGGTCTAATGAGTGATGGGTAGAGGGGAACAATGGCCTCTTTTTCCCTGGATGAGAAACCTTTTGTGATGAGGTGTGCCATGTAGAAGGATTTCCTGACTACTGTGGCGATGTGATTATCAAAGGAGAGACTACTGTCCACCTGTGTCCCAAGGTCTCTTATCACACTTTTGGTGTTAAGTAGACTACCGCCTATGTGGTAGTTCATGGGTACAGAGTTTTTACCAAAAAGGATGACAATGCACTTTTTGGCATTGAGCTTGAGGCCATGGCTTTGACACCAGGCATCTGTCTCAGTGAGGCCATTTTGTAGGATGTTCATATCATTAGGAGTTTTGATTATGGCTCCTAGTTTGCAGTCATCTGCAAACTTTGTTAGCCAAAGACCTTCTATGTTAGCCTGTACTTCAGAGAAGTAGATACCAAACAGGAGAAGACATAGGACTGAACCCTGTGGTACTCAACTTGTCACTGGTCTGAAGTTTGATTTAGAGTCTGCCACTTTCACAGTGTGGGTTTTGTCAGTTAGCCAGCTGGCAACCCATCTTGTGACATAGGGATTTATACCACGTTTAGTGAGTTTATCTATAATTCCAGAGTGGGGGATGGTGTCAAAAGCCTTGGCAAGATCTAGATAGGCTGAGTGAACCATTTTACCTTCATCTGCGGCTTTGGTGACCACTTCAAAGAAGTATATCAGGTTTAGGAGACATAATCTGCCTTTTACAAACCCGAACTGGGTAGGGTCCTGAGTTTGGAGCTTACCATTGTCATTGTTTATAAGTTCCATGATGATATGTTCCATAGCTTTGCAGACCAGGCTCATCAGGCTAATGGGGCGGTAGTTCCTGGGGTCCGTGTTAGCTCCCCCTTTGTGGAGTGGGATAACCATTGTTCCCCTCACAGACTTGAGAAGGAATAACAGACCAGATAAGGTAGGGTGGACCCCAGCATGTGAGCAGGCATTCCAGAAGCTTAAAGAAGCTTTGGGAGGACCCCCTGTGTTAACCAGTCCAGATTACAGCAAAGAATTTGTTGTGCAGGTGGATGCTGTGAGCCATGGGGTGGGGGCTGAACTTAGCCAGATTTCTTCAGAGGGGAAGAGCACCCATTGTTTTATCTCAGTCATAGGATCCAACCCAGTGATGAATGCTATCAGCTGTAGAAAAGGAATGTCTAGCCATAGTGTGGGCACTGCAGAAACTTCAGCCTTATCTGTATGGAAGAAAATTCACTGTTATGATAGATCACAACTCTCTAACATGGTTAAACAAAGCCAGCCAGCAAAATGCCAAGTTGCTAAGATGGAGTCTGGGGTTGGAAGCATATGATATGTCCATGCAGCACGGCAGTGGGATTAGCAATGCCAATGCAGATGGACTCTCAGGACAGGGAGCAGGGTAAGTTATAGTTAGACAGACCTACTTGAGTTCTCCAGGGGGTGATATGTGAAGAGTGGGTGAAGATAGATGAAGGCTACCAGCCTAGCCAGATAGAATTTTGGAGATAATTCTGTCAGCTGTAAATATTAATGTAAATCACAGGCTTGTTGTTTTAAATGGTAAAAATAGTGTTACATGTGGAAATGGAAAAAAATTAATAACAGTGCACTCTACTGACCAAGTAAAGCATGTTGTGACTCTTTGATGTTAAAACTCGGAGCCAGTAAGTCTAGATTGAGGCATCCTGCCTATTATTTTAAGGCCAGAGTTAATGGTCAGAATTTGCATGCATAAAGGTCCTTTATTGCTCTGGTTTCTGCCCAGAGGTAAAGAATATAAATGTAGTTTCTGTTAGCCTGGGAACCCAGGGAATGTGAAGAATGATGCAAGGTGAACCAAGAATGTGATTTTAAAAACAGAGAGAATCAGAGAGCATGATGCATTTTTGTCTTGACCATCCAACTCACCAGCACTGTCTTGCTCTATATGTAAGTTTAGCTTAGACTTGTGTTTTCTCTTAAAAATAGCTAGAAACTAGAAATATTAGACTTAGTGTTTTTCTGTGATGTCAGAACTGTACTACTGAATTATTTTAAGTATTTCTCTGTGATCTCTGAACTCTTGAGTAGCACTGTGCAGTAAAAAGTATTGTCTTGTGTTTTGACTATTTGTTATTAAATATTTTAAACCCTTTCAACTGTGCCTGTTTTTGTAGAGATAATTTAAGCTCTTTAGAGTACTTGCATGCCTTTGGTAAAATTGTACAAAGCCACTCCAATAGCTTTACCGCTGGGCTATACTACCAATTGGATAATAATATTGCACAGTAATAATTGGACACCCTTTTAAGGGACTTTGAGTAGCTGATAAATATTAGTGGGTGATGACAGCTGGTACTACCATATAGTCTGGGAAAAAGGGGCACAGCTGGAGAACCTGTACCAGCCTTCCCCAGGAGTATCGGTGTGGTTGTATAAACTCTTCTCAAAGTGTGAGTGTGTGTGTGTGTGTGTGTGTGTGTGTGTGTGTGTGTGTGTGTGTGTGTGTGTGTGTGTTAGCTACTTGGGCAGGGACGCGAAGCACTGGTTGGATAGAGAGGGTGCTGGAGGTTTAACTTGCTGACTAGGCTGAGATCTGGACCCTTTAGCTGTGCCAGTGGGGAGTCTTATTGTGGACCTGGAGAGCAAGGGAGCAACCAGCCCTGGACTGACTGTGATCTCTGTGTGCTCTTGAGGGAAATTGCACTTTACTGTGTGTATTTGTTATCCTTTCCTTCTATATGAGATGCCCCTCACTGGTGTTAGTGGTGAGGATCAAGGCTTCTTGATTGCTGGGCCAGGGCACGGGTGTCACACACCATACACCCAAAGGTCTTAAAAAGCCTTGTTTTACAATGGCTAATTACTAACATTTATATGTAGCCTTAATCTACACACTTGCATTGTTCCCACAGAAGATGCATATAACAGGTCAGGACTCCATAAACTGAAACTATCTGATTGATTTCTAATTAAAAAATACCTCTGGGGAAATCCCCTTGCACCCCCACATATGGAATGCACCCGCACATCTTGGATCTTTATATATACAAACTCTGCAATTGCTCAACATTTTAAAAAATAAAACTTCCTATTAATACATAACTGTGATGACTCAAAAGTGTAGAGTTGTACTGTATTAAAGGTATGTACAATACATCTAGACACCCCCCCAATCTTAAATTATCCTGTCTCTGCTATTAGAAAACAACTGAGAAAGGACAACTTCCTTATTGCCATTTAACTGCTATCTCACTGAAGTAACAGCAATGGTTTTGATTAGTAGTGTTCCAAAGAACTGGGAATTCATATCCCTGCTTCAGTTAACTACCTGAATGTAACCCTGATTCACATACCTAGAATACCAAAACTGATGCAATCAAAGCACTGCAGAACCATAGCAGCCCCCCCTTATTGAAGACACTGGGAAGAGTAATTTACAAGCAAAGCTTTAGCTCTCTCCTCCCATCCCATTTACTAATCAATGCCCTGCATGATTTCATGCTTACGTTAACTGAATACAGTTCTGTACACATCCAAGGACATTATTTTCAGTAATATAGACAGTGAAATGATAGTAGGTGCAGTTTTATTTGACCTTCAGTGGGGCTCCTGTCTGAAGTTCTGGAATAGTAATTGCAATTTATGGAACTGCAAAAATGTAAGGATGGTTATGGAGAAATAATTGCTAAGTCTGAAATTGTTGTATTATGTAGAATTCCCTTTCCTCTGAGGAACAGTGATCTTGGAATTAGAATATATTAGAAACAAAATTATTTGGCATATAGCCTTTCATATCAGAGGGTGCCCTGTAAAATGTGTGTTTTAATGCCTATTGGCAACTGTTGCATTTTCATGTTATATTTCCTGAATCTTCAGAGTTTTTTAGTTTTAAGACTCACACTATTCAGTCTCAAATTTCTGTTAGGGCACCACTTCAGATGACCTTTAGTCTCATGGACCACTTACTGTTTATCTGTAAGCTTGTTCACCTTTGCTTTAATTAAAACATACATGACTAGTTTCCATCTTATGTTTCAGAATATCCAGTTACATAATTGTTTTATTACATCAATCCAAAATATATAACAACTAGCCCAGAGTTCCTCAGAGTCCAGTTTTGGCTCATACTTATTCCCATTTTATCAATAGCTTATCTTCTGAACTCTATGTCTCAAAACAATCCTTAAAGAAGATGAAAGAAACCAAGGTTGTCATGACTTATGGACACTAAGGTCTGCAGAGCTGATAGTCTGCTTGCTGGATTGCTCTACCTGCCTCATTTGCATAAGATTCACCTTCTTATGAGGTGATTTGCAGGCCACAGAAGTTATGATACAAAACAATAAAATAAACTTAGAGGGGAATTTAATAAAGCCTACAAATTTTTTTTCTGTGTAGCCATCGCACTGCACTGCTAACATGGCTGCAGACATTTTTAGATTCAGTGAGATCTGCTGAGTGGCACGCATGAGGGAGCCAAACCGGAAACTTCTGTGGCATGCAGATGACCTCATAAGAAGGTGAATCTCATGCAAATTAGGCAGATCGAGCAATCCAGCAAGCAGACAATGAGCTCTGCAGACCTCGTGTCAGTGTCCATAGGGTACACTGACAAACTCTGTGTACGGAATGTAGACAGACAAAAGGGGCTGTAAAAATGTAGAATGATGGACAGAAATGGCATACCACGTACAGATATGGGCAAAACTATCCTCCATGTGTGTGAAAAATTAAAGGAAATAAGTTAGATTAAATGTATTTTTTAAATAATCTGGGCATGTTTGCGCAGCTTGCAGCAGTGCACAAACATGCTTTATTAAAAAAATAAAAAAATGGAAAAAAACAAAATGAATATTATCTCATAAAAATGTATTACAGGACCCTGCGTGGAGTATCTGCAATGGTACATTGGTGTTATTGCAAATGTGGTAGGTCTTTGAAGTGTGCAGTTTCCAGGCTGTAAGTATGGATCCCCATGCAAATGAGGTGGAGTTACTGAATAGCATAAAGGGGTAATCCTGTCTGCATATTCCCTCCATGTAGGCATAGAACTATGTTGGCGTGAAGGTAGCCGACATCAGGGAAGGGTCTGTCCAATAACTTCTAAGCTTATTTCAGCTTTGCTGTGCCTGTTTTTGAGATGAGCTGCCATGCTGAGCACGCCCTTTCAGGGGAGGGTGTGTGTGTGTGTACTACATTCTAAGCTTTATTTAGCTAAGTGGAGCATGTTTCCATGTATTTATGTGGCACTCCTCTATGCTGAGCATGGAAATCAGAGGGGGTATAAGTACTAAATGCTAAGCTTTCTTTACCTGTGCAGCATGTTTTTGAGTGGCATGATGCAGTGCTGAGTGCATCTAAAAGCCAATGACATATTAATTAATTTTACCCCCTCCTTAACTAAAATAAAATGGTGTTAATGATATACTAGACAGGTGCACTGCATCATAGGTAACCAGTCACAGAGTCAGCACCTACAGCAGAGCACTATAAAGTATGCATACACCCTACAATCAGATTCTTCCACCATACTCTGCACCATTGGAGTACAGACTTGGGAGTGTAACTGAAAGAATGCTAGGGGTTTCTGAAGGTCTGCTACCTCTGTATGTGCTAGATGCTGAGGTCCATGCTGCTGCTGATCCTGACAATAGGCTTAGACAGAGAAGGAGAAGAGTGTTCAGGCCCAAGGTAACCTTCCAGGGTCTACATTAGCTGGAGATTGTAGAGTGCTACAGGGTTGGCCGGGACATACTGCAAACTCATTGAGCTCTGCCACCCTCAGCTCAGACCCAGAGCCAACAGAGGAGAACCCATCCCAGTGCAAACAAAGGTATGTGCAGCCCTTAGGATACTAGCTACAGGTACCTTCCAAAGACCAACTGGAAACACAATGGGGATCTCACAGACATCAGCATCCAGGCTACTCCACCAGTTCCTGGATGCCATGCTACCACATACCAGTGAGCACATTTCTTTTCCCCTCACTCTCTGAGACAAGGGCCAGCAGTATGCAGCACTTTAACTGTGTAGCACACTATCCTGAGGTACTGGGTGCCATAGATTGCACTCATGTACATAGCAAGTCACCACCCAGTGAGGATAGTAGAATCTACATCAACCACAAGGGGTACCACTCCATCAACCTCCATTTCATGTGCAATGCCCTGTGGATTATCATGAATGTGTGTGCTGGCAGCACTGGCAGTTATCATGACTCCCACAGCTGACATGCATCACAGCTGTACCAGATGTTTACTAGGGGGCATCCCACATGCCCATTTACTGGGGGATGCTGGCTATGCACTAGAACTGTGGATGTTGACACCCATCAGAAATGCACACACATCCATGGAAGAATGCCATAATGAGGCAAACGCACAAATTAGGAACATCATAGAGCATGTGCTTGGGCTTCTGAAGTCACAGTTCCAGTGCTTTGATATACCTGGTGGAACCCTGCAGTACACTCCAACCACATGTGCAGAGATATTCACAGTATGTGCTATGCTACACAATATGATCCTATGGAAACAGCTTCAGCAGGATCAGCAAAAAGAATGGATACACAGCCCCCCACCAGTGCCTAGGTCACCACAGCCACACTCACCGGAGGACTTGGAGGAGGAACCCCCCTGATGATGTCCCTGTAGGCAGATGTAGGCATGGCCAGTATGCCTTGGCTTTGGCTAAGAGACAATTTATAGCACATTCACTGACAACCTAGGTCCCTAAGCACTGACATCTTACTCCTACTCGCATACATATACTAAAGTTTTTGATGCCAGGCAACCCACACAACATGTACCTATATATGCATTGGCTGTGAACTGCTTGCATCACACAGAGTCAGCCCTGAACTACAGTTCAGTCAACTGCTGCATTCGCAAGGTAAGTCTCTAGCCTACACACTACTTGTCAGGATTAATATAATATGGTATTGTATGTATGGATTTGCCAAATTTATGCAAGGAAATATACTGGGCTATTTGGACAGCTGTGACATCCACATGGAACTACAGATACCCAGTCCAATAGTATGTGTCCTCTAAGAGTCACTATGCCTCACGGTTGGAATATTCACTACATCAGTCAAGTGAGATGTTAAACAGTGGGGTCACATGATAATCTGGACTACTGTCTATCCCAGAAGATCATGTGCTGTTTTCCCTCCACCCTCAACACAGCAGTGTTCCCATATAACTGCTTTAACAGTAAGTCAGCAATGGTATATCAGCAGACCAGGCAATCTCAGGTCTGTAACATAGTACTCTAACACACATTGTATACCCTATTTAAAGCAGAAATAACAATGTACATATTTATGCTGTTGAATGTGTGATGAATGACTTCACTCTGGCTGGCAGCCTGTGTGGTTCAGTGGATTAGGAAAGTTAGTATTGGTGATGGTGTTGATGGTTCTAATCTGAAAGTATTCACATCTTTTGCGTGTGAGGTATTATTATGTTGGTGATTTTACATACTATCATTCTGTGTGTGGTGTAACATTATGAACCTTAGTCACATATTAAGTACAGCAGACAGCTGGGGAATGCCGTGGACATTTTGAGTGATGTGCAGTACTGTAAAAACATGGACAGATGTCACTGTCTGTAACATACCTCCCAACCTCTTATTGCAAGAAATCTGGACAAAGCCTGACAAAATGTGAGGACAAAGACCCACAAATATGGGCATATTTTAAATACTGCTCTCATAAACTTAAAAAAATTGCTAGAATAACAGGGTTTTTATCAACAGACATTTTTCTGAATGATTTGAAGTCAGAAACTCAAATGTATGTCATTATATACTGACTTCAATCCTCAGTTCATCCAAGTGATTTGCCAGAAAACCATTACATTTTATGAGGAACAGACCAAAATTGTGAGGCAAAACACTACACATTCTGCAAAACTCTGGACTGTTGAGAGGTATGGTCTGTAATACACAAAATCCCGGACTGGAGTACAGGTAGATGTAGCCTGGACTCACTTTATAAGTACCAACAGTCCCACTGGGCATGCCCAATCACTTAGTTAAAATGACCACAATTCTGTTGCCCCACCACCAGAATGACCTGTTATGTATAGTTCTGTTTCCCCATCACCAAAATGACCTGTTATGTATAGATATTTCTATACATGCAGACATATATGTATACATATCTGTCACTATCTCTCTCTCACATACATAGTATATCTATCACTATGTAGTGTCAAGTAGATATATACTTATATATATATATATATATATATATATATATATATATATAGCTATATATAGCACAATGATACAAATACTTATACATATCATACACACAGCTGCATTTATCTGTACATCCCTGTTAATTACATAAATATGTGTGTGGATCTGTATTGTCCTACATACCCTAATAATGGTGAATATATCTGCACTATCACACATCCATACTGTTGCTCAAAGGATCCAAACTAAGGGCATAATAGTACATAATCCACTTATGTAGAGACCCCTGTGCCTGCTGGATGTCACCACATAGACGGACACAGGTAGGCAGGTGGTATAATGTACAATGTTATCAACACATGCATGGACAGGGCACATCGTTCCTGCCCACAGGTTTGCCTATCTAACTGCAAGCAGCGACATATGGCCATACTGGTAACTGTACACACATAGCTAGGATAATAGTTATCCCACTGCTAGGATACTAGATGCAGATAACAGTATGAAGCAATATCACTATGCATGCCACAGATGCTGTTCAACACAAGCCTAGTTTGTGTAATGTACAAGTACTGTGCCTGCAATCAAATATATTACAGACTCAGTCTGTGGCACTTGAGATAAGTACTGTGATCTACAGTGAATAAGACTAAATAGTTAGAGGTTCTAATCTCATTCCAGGCTATTTGGTGCATGTGTATGTCAAGATGGCATAAAAAATATCACTTTGGGAATTTATAAATAGGTAGGGTTTTGCGATATTTAATTTGTAGTATGTGATGTGGTCCCCCAAAAGACTGACAGCAACAAGGCCTGCTGATGTCATCAAGCATAATATGTCCTGAACTGATAGTACTAGCACACATGAGGTGTGTTGTAGGCATCATGTACTATAATCTGTAGTGTGTACCATTACATACATAAGTGTTCTTATCTACATACAGCCAACTTGCACTATGTGTGTGCATTGGAGTGTCCTGTATGCAGACATTGTAAGTGGTGCTAGCCTCATTGCAGCCATGCTTGTGTCTGAGTTTGTTAGAGAATTTTACATCATGTTATGGAACTGTTATAGCATTGGGATCTCAAGCAATGTTGGGACACCAGCTTACAGAACTCTGCTATGAGCAGCATGTGTGAACAATCTTTTATGTGAATGCCAGTGACATAAAAAACTGCATGGAAATACAATACCTGGCTAAAAGAGCATCAGCCAAGATAAGATAGTGCTTATGAATAATTCTTCTCTTTATCATGGCATAATTATTAATATAAGCAAATATTTATGTTGAAAATAATTCCTCTAATAATCAAATGTCAGACAACTAATGCAAGTTAGCTATAAGAATTCATAGTGTTTTTTTTTAGAATTGTTAGCTCAGCTACTTGTTAGAAAAAATAGAATGGAAAGGTCACAGAAGCCTGAAACAAGGGTCACACACTGACACCCACTGATGTATTGTAACAGCAGGAATTACTCTTCTATTAGAAGTTGTATAAACATGTATTAATCAGTACTTTTCTATTTCTATCAAACATTCCTAAAGTATACGTGTAAAGAATGCAAACAATGTAAAATACATGATTTGTAAAATGTACATATATGCCATAAACATCAAAGAATCAGGAAATATATATTATTCTATTTCATACATTATCTATAGAATGAATGACAGGGGCAGATGTTGTGCCTTGCATATACATGCTGCAAAGCTGCAGATTTTATATGAAGTTTTTATTAAGCTTTTGTATTGTACTACTTTGTAAGTCACACGCTTTCATTAATTCTGAATTATTCAACAGCAACAATCATGTAAACTGCAGCTGTATTAATAATAAATATTTTTTAGAAATGTTATAAGACAATTAATCAGGAAGAGCATATGATGACAAAGCAAGATGAAGCAAGAAATTATTACTCTGTACTTGTTACCAAAAAAGGAAAACCTGTTGTATAGCAATTCCACATAAATATTTGGCTTTTAAAATAACTTGTAATAGTTGCATGACCAACTTAGGGCACATTGCATGACCAACTCAGGACACAATGTATATCTAAAGAGGCAGGACTGCATTTGTCAAGAACTGTATAAATGTTCTGTACTCACTGATATATGTTGTCAGTCAGTTAATCAGCCAAACTAGCTAGTCAAGGAATAATAAAAAGTGTACTGACCCTGGCATGCCTTGCTTTGCTGATCATTTATTTTTCTTGTTCTTCTAACTGCCTGTATTTTTTCCTCATAGGTGCAGTGCTTGTAGATACATTTATAGTTTTGGTGCCGAAACCCGGGAGGAAGCAAAGCAGAAAGTGCAGAGGTTGGAAAGTTGAAGTAAAGTTGAAATACTGCAGAAATGTCTTGGCTTTTAAAAGTCAATGGGTGAAAGAAAACAAAGAATCCTCAAGGTTGGATCAGTTTTCCTCCATGAAGTGAAGGAAAAACAAGAATAAACAAGGTTGGATCAGTTCTCCTCTGTGGACACTCATCCACAGGAAAAGGAAGGTGGAAAAAAAGGCTACAGCTAACTCCCAAGAGGAATTTCCACACTGCCGAAATAGGGTGAGACTCTAGTCTTTCTGTTGTTTGTAGAATGCACTAAAGCTTTGTTCTCCTATAGTTACATGTGTAATCTGTAATTTATGAGGCATGCAGTTAAAGGAATTTGCATGGTAATAAGATTTTTAAATGTGGTAGGGCTAAGTCATCACAGATGTTATTGCAACCAGAAACTATTAGACCTGAAAAACTGAATTTTAAAAGTAACAGTATTAGAGATTTAAACCAGTATTTTATACCAGAAAAAGTACCTGTAACCAGATATTTATTAAGATTTACTAAACCATATCAAAAAAAGTCTCAAGAGAAATTTGAAAGTGTTACTGAGGAAAGGACTCAAGAAAAATCTGACAGTTTTGTTTCATTCTCTGAAGGAAGAGAAATGTTAGATTCTAAAATTACCTCAGCAAAAGCTAAGGCATCAAGGTTAATTTTATCTCCTAATTTTCTGAGATTTGAAAAAGGTATAAACCAAGCAAATAGTGAAGGTAGTGAGAATTTACAAACAGGAGATCCACAATTTGTATTAGATATTATTCACAAATGGGTCAGTCAGAAGCAGCAAAAGTTAAGGGAAAAAGAGATACCTAAATGATGGCAAAAGAGAAGTCCTATTTAAAAACTCCCTTCTTTGATTTATGAATTTACAGAGTGGAGAAAACCAAATCAAAATAAAAGAGGTTTTATTAAGAAATCATTTACTCCAGCTCTTTTACAACAGTTTTTTGTGCACATTAAAACAACATAAAACTATAAAAGCTTTGTCAAAAAGATGTTCACATTTATAGGAAAGCATAGAAAAATCAGACAGGTAAGAGAGACAGTGGATGAACTAAAAGCTTTACTTAAAGAAATTAAAGAAAGAGAACAACAATATAAAGAGGCATTTAATCAAATAGAACAGTTAGAAAAAGACAGGAAGGAATGGAAAGAACAAGTAGCTAATTTGGAAAAAGAAGTGGAATTTAGAGATCATAAAATAAAAGCATTAAAAACAGCTTTGCAAAAAGCTATTAGACTGGAAACACAGTTGGACAAAAAGTTGATGGTTAGGAGGAAGAAGCTAGGAAAACCATTTTAGAAGGAATAAAAGGAGTATGGCAAATAGCCTCTGTATGGGGATATCAGCTGCCAAAACCAGACTGGGATAAGTTAACAGAAATACCTCTCAAATTCAGTTCCCAATGTAATAGTGCCACATCTAGCTATACTTTATAGGTGACTCCTATTGCTCCAATATGGGAACATAATACTGGAATAACGTCAATGTGTCCAGTTACACAAACATTAGATAGTAGTGGATCTACTTACAGATCATTAACCCCTCAAGAATTACAGGCGGCATTAACATATTTGTGGGGGAAATGTGGCCCCTATAAAGAACCCTGGATTGAAAGAAGGAAAAAAACTTCAGCAAGGACAGAGAATATTTGGATGGTCCAGAGAAGACCTATGTTCTCTAACTATTGCAATGATGCCAGTTGAAAAAAAAAGTTATTAAAAAAATCTGAAAAGGTAAGGCCAATTGGAATAACATTCAAGAATTTCTACAAGATATGTCACCTCATCCTAGAGTTGACTGGGGAAAAATAAATGAAATAAAGTTAGGAGAGACAGGAGAGTTAGATGAATATATTCACAAAAAATGGGATGTTTACATATTGTATAGTGGTCAAGAAAAGCCTAAAATGGATAACTCAGCCTTTCTAGGAACAGTGTTAGAAGGATTACCAATTTGGTTAAAAGGGGCCATCCTAAGTAAGGGGTCAACCTTGTACATATGATAATTTATATAAAGCTTTGTTATCACTTTGGGAAATGAGGAAAGAATTAACAGATAAACCAAAATAAGTTAAAACAGTATATGTTAATAAAGGAAAAGTAAGTCAAACCTGTGATAAAACAAAGTACAAGTTAAAATGCCAGAATTGCAAAAAATAAGGACATTTAGCCAAGGATTGCTGGCCATGAGGTGGGGGTCGAGCTGGACAAGGACCTAGTCATAACAAAAAACAGAAAGAAAAAGAAAAAAATAAGTAGGGATGAAGTTCTTCAAGCTCTTTTGGAAAGATTGGAAAATCTTGAAAAAAAGACGGCAAATCCTTTCTTATCCAGTCAGAAATTTGGGGTCTCCATGGCCACCCTAAAAAATGGCTCTGATGGGAGGCCACATGCTCAAATTTGGGTAGGAGGCCACTTAGATACATTTTTAATAAATACAGGGGTTGCAGTTAGTATTACTACAAGAACATTACCAGAAACAAAAACTATAAATTTGCAAGGTTTGGGAAAAAATCGCTCAAGTTCATGTAAGTCTCCCTGTAAAAACAAAGATAGGAAAAGACACCTTCCAGCATTCATGGGTATCAGGTCCTCATCTACAAAACATCATTAAAAATAATATCTTAAAACAAAGAGGTTACATTATAGATTTGTGTAACAGAAAATCAATTAAGTGGTCATTAAATAAAGTACTAGTCATCTCTAAAGCATTATGCAAATACAGTGTCAAAGACCCAGAACAGTATGATTTAGTTGAGTTATTAAAAACACCAAAGCAGGAGTTGGCTCAGCTAATTTATTGCTATTAAAATATTTTTGCCAAACATAGGAATGATTGTGGACAAGTCCCTGACTTTATTCTTAAAGTAAGAGGCAGTCCCAAGAAACCTATAAAACAATATCCCATAAAAAGAGGCAAAACAGGCAATACTAAATACTGTAAAAGTTTTAGAAGCTCAAGGAGTAGTAAAAAAAGTTAATTCACCAGCTAACTGTCCATACTAGACTGTACAAATGCCAGATGGAAGTTGTCGTCTTACTGTTAATTACAGAAAACTTAATAAGGTAATACCTCATTCTTTGCCAATAGTAGAAAGCATGTCTAATCTTATTGCTCAAATTCAGGAAAAAATAAAAATGTTTTTTCCACATTAGATGTGAGTAATGATTTCTGGAGTATTACTCTAGATAAAGACTCACAATGAAAATTTGCTTTTACTGTAGAAGGCCAACAATATATTTGGACAAAAATGCCTCAGGGCTTTCATAATGCTCCAACAGTTTTTCATCATGTAATGCAGAAAATACTAAAACCACTAAAATGTAGACTTTCTATTATTCAATACGTGGATACCATACTTGTAGAAACAAAAACTAAAAAGCAGCACTTAAATGCATTAACAAAAATTTTCCAAGCAATAAGACAATCAGGATTAAAACTGAACCCTAAAAAGAGTCAGTTTATAAAAGATTCTGTTGCTTTCTTGGGTGTCATGGTATCAGCAGGACAAAAAAGCATTAGTAAAGACAAAAAGCCACTTATCAGACAGTTACCAATTCCAGTTACTGTCACAGGGTTAAGCAAGTCCTAGAAATCTTTGGATTCTCAAGGAAATGGAAACCAGATTAAACAGAAAAAGCAAAACCCTTGATTAATATGCTTAAAGAAAGCAAAAAGGGAGATAAACTTCTCAATTAGAATCATGAGTCACTAGCAGCTTTCTCTAAGGTAAAAAAAAACTCATTTCTGCACCTGCTTTGGGTGTCCCAAAAAGAAATAAAGAGTTCATCATACAGTTTGGACACAATGGTCTAACTATGATGGCCATAGTGTTGCAAAAAAGAGGATCTCAATATCAAGTTTTGGGTTATTATTCCCGAGCTATGAGTCCAGTTAAAAAAGAAATGAGAGAATGTGAAAAGCAAACCATCATAGCAAAATGGTTTACTAAAGTAACATGCCATATAATTCAGGGCTCTCCAATTGTGCTACAGACCAAACATACTCCAGTAAAATACATGTTAAATGGAAATACAAAGGGTATAAATAATGCACGACTTGGTAAAATCACTGCCAGTCTTGCAAGTCAGAAAGGAGAAATCAGAGTAAAAATCCCTCAAATTAAGTTTTTACCAAAACTATTTAATTACCAAGGGAAATCTCATGAGTGTCCTGACTTAAAAAATTAAAAGGAACACTTAAGGGTGGGCACCCAAACTATTAAAGGAGCATCAGAATTGTATACAGATGAATCCAGATTCTGGAGCTCTAAAATAGGGTGTTTTGTGACAGGATGAGCAATATACAATGCAGAGACCAAAGAACACAAGGAGGGTAGTCTTCCAGGACAATGCTGAGCACAAAGAGCTAAACTAGAAGCAGTTAAACAAGCATTGTTATTGCCCAGACCTGTAAACATTTATACAGACAGTAAATATGTAGTCTGAGTCTTAACATCATCTCTTCCCATTTGGACAAGGAGAGGTTTGATTACAGCTAATGGTAAACCAATCAGTCATCAGAAAGTGTTGACAGAAATGTGGAGTTTAATAAAAGATGACAATCCTTCTACAGTGAGTATAGATAAGGTCAAAGCTCACACCAAAAATGAGGTACATAGTCAGGCTAATAAAACAGTAAATCAGCTAGCAAAAAAGGGGCCCTTCACTCCAAAATGACTTATCCCATACAAAATGTTCCTCAATACTGGGCATGAAAAACAAATGACATGGAAGAAAAACAAATAAGGAAAATGGTACAAAATATTTTAAATAAGTGCCAAATACAAATGGACTTACCTCTAAATCCTTTACCGTTACATTGTACTGCTTACTTTTGTAGAGATCAGTGTACAGAGTATGAACATAGAGTGGAAAGTGAGGTAGGTAAAATTACCCAAATCCAGTGTAATGGGATCATCATAACACCTACTGTATGTGGATTAACAGTGGCAAAAACAAATAAAATGAAGCCATTATGGGTTCCTAAATTTAAAAAAGGTACACATATGACTTAAATGCAAAAACAAACAAAGATAATCAGCATTTTGAAAGCTTAGTAAAAATTCTAAGAGAACAGCCATACATCATTAAGAAAGAGAAAATAGAATAATTTGAAATAATACAAAAAAGTAAATGGAAATGGGTTAAATTTCCAGAACCTTGGTCGGTACCAGGAGAATTCAAAAAAGGTCCTTTACATAGGGTACAAACAATTGAGCCTAAAAAAGGAAAAATGTTGTTAACTTATTATCATAATTTCCTAGGTCATCCAAAAAGGAAAAGACTATAACAAATTATTAGTTCTAGATTTAAATGGAAAGGAATGACAATAGACATCCAAACTCGTGTAGATAAATGTGTCATATGTGCCATGCACAATGTGGGAAAACGAAATAGGAGAAAACAATATAGACTCCCACAAGCATTGGGACCCTGGAAAATGGTACAAATTAATTTTGTATGACTTCTTCCAACAGCACCAGGAGGGTTTCATTTCTTACTTACTTTGATAAATAAATATACTGGATGTGTAAAAGCTCATCTAACAAAAAAGAAAAATGCAAACTCAGTAGTTAAAATAATAAGTAAAAGGATCATTCCAACATGGGAAGTGCCCTGAAAAATACATAGTAATCAAAGGACTCGCTTTACTGGAAAAGTGACAAACAAATGTGTAAAAATTGGGGAATCAAGTGAAGGTTTCATACTCCTTACCATCCTCAGTATTCTGGAAAAGTTGAAAGAGCTAATAGAACTCTGAAAAAAGGATTACAAAATTATTTCTGAGTATGGAAATCATTGGGTAAAACATTTACCCATCATTTTAATTAAAATGCAAAATTCTCCTCAGGGATGTGGATTAACATAAACTAATGATGGGTCGACCTATAAATTTATAAGCAAAAAATATCCCTTATGGGATAGCATTAGAATAAACAAAATTGTAAAACCAGCTCCAAGACCAAATCAGTTGGACAAAAGGGAGAGTCTGGGAAGCTGGACAAGCTCATAATCTAGAACTGTGTAAACAAAATGAGATTTGGAAATCGAGAGAGGTACAATTGAAACAAGGAGATCTTGTAATGGTCCACAAGTTTGAAAACACAAGTAAATGGGATTCAAAATGGATAGGACACTACATTGTTACCAAAGTGGGGTTAGTGGCTGTACAAACCCAGCCATATAAAAATCAGCCACCAAGAAATGGTTGGATTCATAAAAATCATGTTAAAAGATTAAAATGGAGGGGAGAAAATTGAATAACTTATAAATGTAATAACTGATATAAAGGGACATAATATCAGATACAACTAATAAGAACACGATTATTTTCTTTTCCAAAAAATATCAAATCATGAAAACCCTGATATTAATCGTGATCCTGACAAGCTTTTACTCATCCATACAAGGAAAAATAAACTTCAATACCTTTACCAAATCACTGCAAATGTACTCAGAAACCTTGAAAGCTAAACTATGTTGAATCTGTGCTGAGATACCACAAGATGCAAACATTAAAATTCCATTATGACCTATTACTTTACCCTTCTGGAAATGTTAAACCTCACAAATCAAGACGGGGTTCCAAGAAATAACTCTTTCCTATAGGCACATCCTTTCTTGAGGCTTGTCCATACAAATGTGACTGCTAATGTTTGTTTACAAGAAAAAGGAACAAGTAATCACCCATTTCTTGGAAAAAATCCTTGTACTATTATTTATGCTACCCAAAATGCCAGTGAACAGTGTTTTGAGCATTTTAGTAATGAAACTTGCTGGACATTTAAAAAAGCTAAAATTACACATTGGGTTACAAAATAAATGGTCCCAATTCAAACAGGCATATATTACATATGTGGTAATAAAGCCTACAAATGGCTTCCTGAGAACTGGACTGGATTGTTTTATTTGGGACATGTAATTCCATCCATTAGACATACTACAACATTACCTTATTCTAATATTAAAAATGTTAGATTAAAAAGACATATCAACATAAAAATGGATGTAGGAGATAATGTCCTTGCAGGAGCAGCAATTTTTCCATTCTATAGAGCAGGGAAAGCTATTTGGAAAATTAGAAAATTGGTAGGATTATTGGAGGAATTAAGTAATGCTACCTTCAAAGCAATAAAAGAAGTTACGTAAAAAATGACTGACATGAAAACTATGGTCTTACAAAACCACATGGCATTACATTTTGTTCTTGCTAGTAAAGGAGTTACTTGTGCATTAATAGGAGAGGAATGTTGTACTTATATTCCTAATAATAAACCTAAAATCAGGAGTCACCTCAAGCTAATTGAGGAAGTTGCTCAAAAAGCAAAAATAGAAAAAGAAACATGGCTTTCTTGGCTAAGTGGTTCTATCAGTAGCTGGAGAGGAAAAATAATGAAGCTTATACTGGTCATAGTTGGCATTTTAGAATGTATAAGCCTAGTAATTGTTGTTATCAAGTGTAAAATCAAATGTGTAAGATGGAAGCAGTACAGGTTTTGACAGTGGACCAAATGCATCTGGTCCAAGACATTGTACGATTTATAAAGTATTCTAAACCAATAAAGCTTAATAACATGCACTAAACAAAATCAACAAACATGAGTTCTCATTTCTGTTCAGTGGGAACTGTTATAGCATTGGGATCTCAAGCAATGTTGGGACACCAGCTTACAGAGATCTTCTCTGAGCAGAATGTGTGAACAATCTTTTATGTGAATGCCAGGGACATATAAAGCTACATGGAAATACAATACCTGGTTAAAAGAGCATCAGCCAAGATAAGATAGTGCTTATGAATAATTCCTCTCTTTATCAAATCATAATTATTAATATAAGCAAATATTTATGTTGAAAATAATTCCTCTAATAATCAAATGTCAGACAACAGATGCAAGTTAGCTATAAGACTTCACAGTGTTTTTTTTCTTTAGAATTGTTAGCTCAGCTACTTGTTAGGAAAAAATAGAATGGAAAGGTAACAGCAGCCTGAAACAAGGGTCACACACTGACACACACTGATGTATTGTAACAGCAGGCATGGCTCTTCTATTTGAAGTTGTATAAAACATGTATTAATCAGTACTTTTCTATTTCTATCAAACATTCCTAAACTACATGTGTAAAGAATGCAAATAATGTAAAATACGTGATTTGTAAAATGTACATATATGCCATAAACATCAAAGAATCAAGAAATGTATATGATTCTATTTCATACATTATCTATAGAATGAATGACAGGGGCAGATGTTGTGCCTTGCATATACATGCTGCAAAGCTGCAGATTTTATATGAAGTTTTTATTAAGCTTTTGTATTGTACTACTTTGTAAGTTGCAAACCTTCATTAATTCTGGATTATTCAACAGTAGCAATAATGTAAACTGCAGCTGTAATAATAAAAATGCACTTTAGAAATGTTATGATAGGACAATTAATCAGGAAGAGCATATGATGACAAAGAAAGATGAAGCAAGAAATGATTACTCTGTACTTTTTACCAAAAAAGGAAAACTTGTATAGCAGTTCTACAGAAATAGTCGGCTTTTAAAATAACTTGTAATAGTTGCATGACCAACTTAGGACACATTGCATGACCAACTCAGGACACAATGTATATCTAAAGAGGCAGGACTGCATTTGTCAAGAACTGTATAAATGTTCTGTACTCACTGATATATGTTGTCAGTCAGTTAATCAGCCATACTAGCTAGTCAAGGAATAATAAAAACTGTACTGACCCTAGGATGCCTTGCTTTGCTGATCATTTATTTTTCTTGTTCTTCTAACTGCCTGTATTTTTTCCTCATAGGTGCAGTACTTGCAGATATGTTTACAGGAACCATGGGATGTTTGAACTTCACTATCATAATGGCCTGCAGCCCTCACAATCATAGTCATATTTGTACCCATACATACAGGACTAACACATATTGCCCCAGTCCAAGAGGGACACAGGCAAACGCCCTGTGTTGAGATGACAGTCATCCTGTTAGTCATACAGATTGCATATGCTGAGGTGCACTGAGGTGCTCTGTGCGCCATTAGGCAGGGTTCTGCTTCAAGGGTGTGTTTAAGTCATCTAGACAAATCTATCTCAAAGGCATGCACTACTAACATCACATATGAGGTTAATGTCCTTACAGTGAGTTATCCATCTACTATGTCTTCTACAGATAGGTAGCATATGCAATCAAGCAGGGTCACACTTGCCCTGTATGCAAGGCACAGATCACCTCTGAGTACTCTATATGCCACAGGTGACTATGACACTCACTGCAGATAATCCCCATTGAACACATACTGAAGACATGAAGTGTCCTTGAGAGGGACCATACTGTTGTGTGCAATTGCCAGTACTGCTTGGAGGGGTACATTACTAAATGGTCACTGCACTCAGATATTAGCATGCTGAGGGAAGATTACTTGTAGGTTATGAGTATGTCACTTACAAGTGACTGTGGCCTCAGCTATGACATATGATTCCTGCCATACCACTGTAGAGACATGGTGATCTGAGGCACATTAAGTGTAAACCTGTGTGGCCAGGTCTGTGTGTCCATTTCCTTCACCCCTTAGTATGTACATCACATGTTGTGACTGATGTTTCTCTTACCAGGTACATAGGTCTAACTGATGGAACCGATACTGCATATATATTTACATGGAGTTTATGGCCATTAGTATGTCAACAGGCATGTGTTTGCAATACCCTCTTGCAGGATAGTGACATACCACAGAGAATCTGTAAGTGTTTACAATTTGCAGGCATCAGCCAACATTGTTAGCCACACTCAGTCAGTAGTCTCATTTATTGTGGTTGAATGGATTCCATGCAATACAGGACACGGGACTGCGCCCTGTTGAGCACTGCTGCTTACAGGTCAGCTATCGAAGGCAGATGTCCCTATGTTGCGTATGTGTGCCAGCAATGGGCCACTTAGTGACCCCTACAATGACAGTATTGTGGATAGCTAAGTGGGTACTTTGTAAATGTTCCCTGAGTGTGGGATATAGTCAGATGGCTTGGCTCAGTTTAGGGTGTTGTATGCCTTGATGTACCCTCACCTAGGTCCATGATGACTGACTCAGAAATGTCCACGGGGTATAGCAGTCATGCTCCCGCTGTCACACATCCAAACTGTGTGCAGTCATCTGTGTGTAGAACACATATATGTGTGTTGATCACCTTCATGATGATTGCCCCTAGGGGCATACAGATATGGATACTCAGACAAAGAGGTGCATAGTTATGTTGGTCAGTGGATGCACCACCTCTGTGCTAGGATATAACAGTCACCATTGTCCACTCAGAGGGGATGCACCGATAGTGTTGGTATGATGGCAAGGGTTTGCCAATGGTGTTAGTCATCCTTGTCAGATCACATGTGAGATGCAGTCTGTAATGGTGGCATGTGCAATAGATGCTGTGTATCTTCCAGTGAGAGGCCAGTTACAAACTGCTCTGTAAATATGGAAGTTATGGGACTGATTGTAGGAATGTCATGTGTCATATGTTGTGGGGACAAGGGAGTGTAGTGGATGCAGACTGTGTGGGTGGACAGGTAAGGTATAAGTACAGTCCCATCGTATGTGGCATCATGACGTATGAGGTCACCGACAATCTAGGCCTGTCATTTGAGGTCACACATGCAACTACACTGTGTGTTGTAGTTCTGCTTTATGTGAGTGGCTACTTTTGTCATTTACTGTGTTTATACAACATCACAACAACACTATGTGCTTCTTTTAGCTGAGGAGGTAGTGCCTTCATGTTAGGGGGGTACCTTCACCCCAACTGTCACACAGCACTGTCCACCTGTTATTGTACAGCCTGCTAATGGCAGTTGTCCACCAGTTAGGTTTGCTGAGCCATGATGAGCCTATGTCCCTCCTATCACGTACAGCCAAGTTCATAAAGTTGTAATGCTGCTGACATAATGCATGGGGATAGAACTCTGCATACTTGCCTGCCCCATCTGAAGGGGGAGGTGCAGTAATGCTATGTCAAGTATCCCACAGGAGGTAATAAATGGCTGTCTTGACATATATGTCTACATTGTTTTCAAGAGGGGGGGTTATATGCCGTTAGTTCTAATGAGACTGATCTATGGCCAGATCCCACCTGAGAGGACCTCACATTGGGGAGGCTGTACTGGTCACCCATATTGGTAAACACATGATGCACTACATTGAGTCCCCATGTGGGGATGTCACCGCACTGCTGCAGGGCATTGTAGGTAAGGACCTGGACCATCCTTTGGGCCAGTGAGCCACAGCATGACTAAGCAACATAGTGTGTACATAGTACACTTCCCTAATGTGTTTGTCTGTGCTCTGTATAGACACCTTGCATTACTCTCTTCCAGCAACATGCTGGAAGTAACTGCAACATTTACTTGCACAGAGGACAACTAGCATGTAGTGTCAAATAGTGTCCCCAGATCTCTGAGTCATGTTACCGTAAATGCCAGGATAGGAGTTAGCAAGGATACAAGCACTGACACTGTCATACACCTACTGACACTGGACCAAACACTGTTACATTTGCTCCAGGCCAGATCATGCTTACCAACTGTAACCAGCAGAACCCATTGACTGTTACACTATGCAGTGGATGTCGGACATATGTCTCACTCCACCAACCATGGCCGGACAAGGTGTATGACAATATCAGGCCAGCAGGCCTTGCTGGAAACTGGGTATGTCATGTACAGAGTGCTGTGTCAGCTGGTGGATAGGCAAGTGTCTGACAGTCATACTCTGGGAAGATGGCATTTGGAGACCTATGCCACAATGACGCCAGTCACCAGTGGAGTGCATCATCCTCCATTATTGGCAGATCCCAACTACTTATTCCCTCTCTGTGGTCACAGCCACTGTCAGTGAACTCTGACTGAGTACATTAGCAGGTGATTCCTTATTGGGTGCTATCACAGAATCCCACACAGAATCAACATTTATCCAGGATGACCTAAGACGCAGTCAGTTGTACTATGAGCCACTGACAATAACTAACTGTAAACAACTCCACAATACTATCCTGAGGGAAATCATCCACCCCTGCAAATTACTGTAGTGTCCGCATACCACACACAGTTGAGGCATTACACATTGGGGTTATGGACACAGACAGTAATGTAGCCTTTGACTCTCACTGGTTGGTAAAATGTGGGGATGAATTCACTGTTGTACAAATTATGCAGACAGGTGTGGGATCTATATCCTAGACTGTCACTGTTATACTGAATGTGGCAGTCATCATACCTATCATTGTATACAATGGGACCCTTACTATGTCACTACACAGGCATATTGTATACCTGTAGCAGCTACAAAAGTCACATGGTGCACCAATACACAGTGTAGATAAGTGTAGATAACCTGTCCTATGGAGTCCATATCACGACTGTACATGTGTAGTCTGTCTCCTAAATATTTTGGAGGGGATGCGCATAGCTCTATACAGGGAGGTGTCATAGCCCACTGTGTACCTCTCACGTACCCATGACAAAGCTAACACATGTCTCACCTGTTCTACATGCCTACAACATCACTGTGGTATACATAGTACATGTTGGAGAGACAGGTGTGTAAAACAGACAGTATATCCTACATGAAAAAGGCTCCCCCATGCATGTGAAGCACACATCTGCTGTGACACAGTATGTGCAGGTTACAAAATGGGATGTAGAACACGCCAATCATAACTGGTGCTGGGCAACTGTCTGTGCTGGACACAAGATATTTGTAGATGGACCATCTCCATCAGGACAGCTTGTAGATGTGTGTGTTCCCAAAACCCTGGTGACATCTATCAAGGGTAGCAGACCTGTTCACAGATTAGGGATGCATGAGTACTCTGAATGCCATCATTGCCCTTGTTATCCTGTTATACACATATGTAACTATAGAGGCATGCACTTATAATGAAGGAGCTTGCTGAAGATATATTTGTGCTGTGCTAATATACCATCCTATGCTGCTTTATTGCCACTGTATATCCACAGGTTATTTTAACAGACTCCTGAAACAGAAAAAGAAACATGTCCATGACACACATGTCATTGTGTAACTATACAACATCATACAACATAAGGAACATAGAAGTATGTGGAATACTCATGACAAATGCCAGCATACAGCTTCTGTTGTTAACCACTATATGTGGCATGGCAAAACAACACCGCATTACACAAGTACATGTTAAATAATATAGTCACCCTGTGCATCAGATGCATAGCTTCATTTCCCTGCATCAATGGCGAGGATGATAGAGATGTGGCACAGGTATCATCACTTGCACAGAGTGTTGTGTGGAGGTGGATGAAGCCTAGGCTGACCCAAAAGGTTGACAGCATGTGTGTGAGTCAGGAAGGGAAGCAGGTAAAATGGATCATGGAATGGTGCCATGTGTGTCTGTAGGTGACTTGCATTTGACAGTGATGTGTGTGTGCATGTACACATTCAAGCTCAATGCTAGCCTTACATGTGTGTGTGTTGGACAGCTTTGGACCATACATGGTAGAGTTGACAGTTCACCATCTCTGGCCCTGAACACGGGAACTGGCTCTGCCAGGAATTGCACTGGCACCACCACACCCAAGATCAGAAGCGGTGCTAGTACTTGACATTGATTGCTGTCTGTTGGGAATGCATCCTCCACAGAAACACCCAGGACCATGAGCCCATGGCCTGCCATGTCATGGTTTGGACAACACACTCCCCTCTGTAGTGCTGGATGTACTGCCACTATGAGAGCATGATTGCGCATGGCCACATGGACTGTCAGAAGATGGGGTTGCTAACCTACATCCATGAGTCCGATGCTCAACTACAACTACATGTTCCAGCATAGACAATGTGCGGTCCAAGAAAGACACTGTCACAGCCCACCTTTGGTCCACTCCATCAGTCAATTGATCCAAGGTGTCCTCAATGCGGTGGAGGCAGTCACAGATGTCAGACTGTGCTGCATGCATAACACTAAGCATACATCTGGTGTTCCATTCAGAACATGCCTGTGCCTCCATAATGGCTCAAAACATGTACCGAGTTACCTGTGATGTGACACTTGCAACACATGGTGGACACACAGCAGGTCTCTTACAAGCACCCCTGTCAATTCGGCTGTGTGTGACCTCACCAGCTTTCTGAAGCCATAGTTGCCATACTTTCCTGTTCAATGTCTCCACCATGTGACTGTCCATCATCTGTGGCCTCCGGGAACTGGGTATGTGTAGGTGGATCTACTTCACTTACCAGAAAAACCACATTGCTGACATATACTTCACTGAGACGAATACATCGACAAACCAGAAGGCCAACATCTGGAACACTCACATTCTATCCTGAGGTAAGTAACCGCTTGGCCATCCTGAAAAAAACAAAAAAAAAAATCTAAACCCACCCATGTGGGGAGCTTCACCACCCACACCACCTAACTAAATAGACCAACTCAGAGATTGTACTACCTTGGGATTAAGGGGCAAAATTCAACTGGTTGTCCAAGCGGTTACTTACCTCAGGTCGTAATGTTGGTGTTCCGGATGTCAGCCTTCTGGTTTGTTGGTGTATTCATCTCGGTGAAGTGAATGTTGGTGATGTGGTTTTTCGGGTAAGTGAAGTAGACCTGTGCAGGCATACTGACTGTGTGCAGTGACAATGGAGGCAGAAAAGGGGTGTCTACCTCTAGGACAGATTCAGCCCCTGACACCCCCACCTGTGCCTCACTGTGGCCACCATCATCATCACAGTCTGAAGAGACATTAACATCAGGTTGTATAGGGGACAGACACCAACCCCCGCCCCCCCATCACCTGTGATAAGGAAAACAAAAGTGGTACATGAATACTTGCACTATTGTGTAAAAAAATCCACCAATACTCATAATAACAAAGACCTACAACTGGATTAGCAGTCAAACATTTTTCTTCTTCACTTTCATACCAAATAGACTTTCTCAGGGCAAAATACACACTCAACTCAAGACCTTTATAACAACCACTTCAAGTAAATCAAGTAAAACTTGACCAGCAAAATTTATCTTTTAATTAATCAGTATGAAACTATACTTGATAAAACAACACATAAACACCCAATACATCTATCTTAACAAATATATTGAAATACACGTTTCACTGCCTGCTTTATTTTCCTTTCAATCCTTTGTCTTTTAAAAGGTATTTTAGAGTAATTGCCTCATTTACACCATGAGCAATAGGCTTATCTGCTCTTAACTGTCACTGCCAAAGTGTTTCATTTTGTTCAATTACACTCCTGTGATTACCTCCCCTAAGATCCTTAGGTAGCTATTCCAGACTGGAAAATAAGAACATTCTACTCTGTTTACACAAGAAAGAACATTTAAATAGGACATTATTCGGGTCCTTAACTTTAATAGAATATAAATGTTCATTAACAAAACAGTGTCATGCTTACCAGGAGCAGGACTACAGTCTTGGCCAATACCTGACTGACCCATGAAAAGTTGACGGTGAGGTAATGTCAGTACCAATGCATGTTGCAGCACAACAAGGTAATACATCCATATATCTCACATTTACAGTAGCTACTGTGTTACTTGTTGTATTGGTCACATTCTGAGTATGAGAGGACAACTGAAGTTAAACCCTTCCCCCCAAAGAACAAAGACCTGACACCCATGTAAAAGTATCTACAGCCTGACACACTGACTGATACAGTATTACAATGCTGATAACAGAAAGTCTACCTGCAAGCTCCTCTGCTGTGGAAACTATGGCACCCACCTCCACAATGTATGGTGTGATGGATGCCTGGGAGCTGTCATGTGTGCCTAGATTCACTAGGAATTCCTCAGTGGCCAAGAGAGGTTGTTCCACTGCAGGCCCTATGCCGGTGATGACACAATCCCTGACTACATTTCCTGCCCTTCATCCTGCATCACTGATCATATCCATTGCATGGTGTCAGGACCTGCTCATATGCCCTGCCCTGATGGCCTGTGCCATTCACATCACGGACAAGGTCTGCCCAGAGTGCAGCCTGCTGTTCCTTGTTTTGCCTCCCCCTGGACAGTAGGATGTGATGATGTTGCCTTAGTCCTTCCAGTATAATTTCATTTTCTGCATCAGAGAAGGGTACATGGCATCTAGGTTACATGATTCCTGAAAAACAACAAAAGAGGAACACATTACAGGATCACATACTTGGAAGTATACATGTAGAGATACAGCAAGGACAAAATGGCTGGCACTATCCACTGCTTGCTCACACATGTCATATTCCACAGTGTGCAAACATACTAAGTGTGTGGAAACAACTGAGATAGTAGCAATAGTCAGGTATTCCCATGTGTGCCATGACAGATACTGCTGTATGATCATACACACAACACTCAAGTCTACTGTGGTAAGTCTCCTACGGGTAACCCCCTGATAATATGTCATAAGAACAGTGCCACACGAATTGAAGTGTGCTATTACAACCATTATAAAGAGGCAGTCCAATGAGATCAGTGTGCCACAATGACAAATGAAAATGTACCCTTGATGTACTGTATATCCTGTATAGGTGTAAGACAGCAGGAGATCAATAACATGTCATTATCACAGGTCTAAGACAAGCTTAATTCTGTAATACCTATTCCTTGTAAGTCTATTCACCCATCTGCATCCTGTTGTAAACAAAATCAGTTACATACCGGATGGAGAGCAGTACTCCTCTGCTGATATGTGGTGGTAGTAAAGTTTTCACAAAGGTGTACTCTGTGTGAGGAAAGTCTCATACAGAATGGTTCCCCATAACCAGTTGCATGCCTTTTAAACAGCAGGTGATTGCCTCTAAACCAATCTGTAGGTCTGGATTGCTAATTGCAGTCAACACAGCTGAGTTTCCCTATAATCAGCCAGTGACATACAACCACTGCACAATATATAAGGCCTTCATGTAGATTAGGGCCCCTTTCTGATATGTTGTGCTGGACATTACTGGAGTGAAAAGACTACATCGTTGCAGAGGGTACATCTGTAGCAGAAACCCTTACATAGAGATATGTGTGCTACAGGCTGCATCTGCTGCTGCCGATAATATACATAGGGAGAAAGTATGAACACTTTGGAGGAAAACAAGCTGAAGGAGTAACTGTGGGAGCTGTGTCATCCTTGTAGAGGCAGAGCCAGATTAAGAGTACCTTTTCCACATGAATTAAGGCATGTGTTTAAGGTAAGCATTGTTAGTTAACAGTATCACTAACAGAGTACTAGGCAATATGTTTGGCATGTCCTTGAGTAAGATGGGGTATAAATATAAGAATATGTCCATCATTTGGTCAACTGCCAGGCCATATGTTACAGTCTGGTAGCAATTTCCAGCATATATAAGGGCAGGCCTTGTTACAAGTAGGAACATCCAATGTGTATATTAGATGTGCAGCTGTGATAATCAGCACAGTGACTTTGGAAGGATTGTGTAGTGCACTCTGATATTAGTGGCCCTCATTTGCAGTACCTGCACTGAATTTCTCTGTGAATGCATATTAATGCATGACATGACACTTTATGCACATATAATTTTGCTATAGGATTATGTTAAGTGTGTTCCTACTTGTAGGCCTGTGATTTCCATCAGTGAAAAGCAGACATGTCATTTGAAATGCATTGTTTTGATAAAGAGTGCATGACTCAGTCATTAATTGCTGCCTTCACAATACTGTACAATCACTTCTATACACCACTGGATTTGAACCCAGGACTGTGTGTGACAAAATGTACTGTTTGCAAGGTGATTAGCAGACTGAGATACTGAGTCACTGCTACAGCATGTGTATTTGCAAGATATATGTACACACATACAGGCTATGACGTGCATTTTCTACATCCATCAGTATGTGCATGGCTTCATATGGATGTATGTGTGCACCAGAGTCCCAGCTGAACATGTATTTTGCCATTAATGCCTTTGCAGGTGTCTTTCTACATGTTGCTGCTGAAGGGCACATTTACTAGTTATCACACCCCTCACTTACATCCATTATTATGTCTTTGGCTTTCTAGTGGTGTACTATTGCACCAGAGTCCAAGGCACACTCCCATTTTTTCCATTACTAGTTAATCAAGTTTGCGTGGTGTGGTGTGGTGCGCAACTCCACTGAAACACGCTTAATGACTGTAAATGGCAATTACAATGTTTTGTTTAAACCACCTGTTTTAATTAAGACTTGTGCGGTGTGGCAGGTTAATGCAGTGGTCTGCAGGTACAATGGTCTTGGTTCCGATATATGGGACAGGTATTTATTTTGTAAGTGTGTATTACAAGTTTCAAAACACATATAGTCAATATAGCTCTATTTAGCTGAGCTTAGCAAAGCTGCAAAAGCAAAAATGTGCTTAAATAGACCCAGACATAAATAATTAATTACTTCCGGTTTCCATTTTTAGATGTCTAGCAACTGTCAGCTATGTATGCATGAGCACCACTCAGCTCTATGGCGCTCTACCCCATGCCGCACAAACAGCAATTAAAAAAAAGAAAAAAACATTTAAAATAAGAAAAATGCATAATTATGATAATTAATGACATCCAGTTCCTATTTTTAGATGTCTGGCAGGTGTCAGCTGTCTATATGTAAGCACAGCTTGACATTGCTGTGTGCCATGCAAACATATAAAAAAATGTAAAAAAAAAAATATTAAAATAAAACATTACACATTTGACCCAGTTCACAGCATTTCAACAGTAGTGAGGATCAGTACAGGAAGCATCACCCCTGTATGCATCCTCAACCATGGGTAGCCTCTACACTTCTCCCTACATGGATTCAATATCCTTGTTCCTATGCTCTCCCTCAGCAGAGCACCATCATTAATATGCATGGCTCACTGCTGGGGGGTGGGGGTGGGGTGGGCTATGTCCATGTACACTGATACATTCTGTGTTTGCTCTACATGGTGCCTACATGGATTTTATTAAATCCTGGGGTTAGTTTATTATTCTACAACAACATACTTGTCTTAAATCCACTGAAAACCCTAGCAGTGCTTTTTTATACTCCTAAGCATCTTATAAATAACATTGTCATTAATCTCACAAACCTCTGGGGAATCTGCATCTCTCCCACAGACTCAGATAATTAAAAGGAACTGATTTATATACTTTGTTATTCTTTTAACTGCACATTGACCTATTGTTGCTAAAATCTTTTCATGATTTGAAGACTGGTGCAAGTGTGCAAGCCATCTCACACATGATTGTCATTATTTTATAGCCAAATCCTTGCTTATGTATATGATGTCATATAGTTTACAAATTACCTCCCTGTATAACACGCAAAATACTTACAGCATGCAAAAAGACACAGCCTTAATATGAGTAATGAACATGCATATATATCAACCTTGCAGACAGTTATATTCATTGGTGCTCACTTCTTACCTTCACCAAAAATCTCAGAAACAGCCTCCCTAGAGTCTTAACATTAAACAGTCTACCCTCCTTGATCATGACCACTGAATGCTAATTTGTAAACTAGGGAAAACTGTGTGAAACTCTATTCTTCCCTGAAATAGGAAGCCACAGAAATGCAATGGCCTTTAATACTTCCCCCATGAGATCTTAATTTCATTTAAACAATGCAGTATTACTCCAGCATCCCGATTCATCTCCAGTACAGCTCAACCTTCACCCCTAAAAACAATTCAGACTACAGTTCCATCATGCTTTAGACAGTCCTCAGCTACTTTCTTTAGATCTTTCCTTTTCATCCATTTATCAGTTCATACGGTAAGGATACTGTAGAATATATTTCAAGTTATAACCTCTACAGTACATATAAGTCCCAGTTTTTATTTATACCCGGTTTATATGTGCTAGAACAGTAGTCAAATATACACAAAAAACATATAAACAAATGGTTATTAAATATCTGTTGTATCTCCTTGGATAAATCCCATAAGGGCTGTGAATTGCATATAGTAATAGATCTGACTAACCTTTCTCTCTCATCTGATTGCTAGTTTTGATTTTGTTGATACCTGATGACCCGGGTCATTGCATAAAAGAGTTTAGTGGCCAGCCCATTTCCCTTGCTAACAAAAGTAAAATAAAGAAATAAGTAAAAATAGATATTTACCATTGCCACAATAATAAGCTTAACTGATATTACTTGATTAGGTCTTAAATCCTACAGTTTTTAAACTTTGTTGGGGTGAGCCAAATTTACTGCTAAAAGGAAGGGATAGGATACAGGAAGCTAGTTTTCACAGGGCCAGATTGCCAAAGATGAGGGCAGTTTGGGGTAGCCTATAGGCAAAGAGATAATTAGACCCCCTAGTCACCCTTCACAGTCATGCTACAAAACACTCAATAATCTGATGGGATGCAGCTTAGGAACATAGTGCTAGTGATCATTTTTTCATATGTCAGCAATATTCCTTTTCTCTCCTCTTTCTTTGGCTATTGTGAGTAAATGCAAAATTAGTATTTTGTGAAATTGCTCCCCTTCAACTATTTGAATTTAATGGCTACCCTACTGCATTTCAAAGAACCAGAATACAAAGTGCCCACCTCTTCCAATTTATCTGGCTCTTTTAAGATTAGTGGCTCTCCACTTAGATAGCTAAAGCTTAAGTTATCCCCTCTTTCTTATCTAACTACTTAGTGCACACTCCACCTCTTAGGATATTAAACCATTTTTCCATGTTACCTTTGAAATCTGCAACATCTACTTCAAGACCTCCAATTACTGGAGAGCCTGCATTCTGCCTCTCAGTAGTCATTTTGAGATTAGTACTTCTGTTTTGCTCCTGGTGAGACAAGAAGCATAGGGACATTATTTCCTGGTGACTGCTGATCACTGGAATGCCTAATAACTGCTTCATAGATGCCAATTTGGAAGTTCTGCTTATATTTTGATTCCGGTGAGAGAAGGAGCAGAGTGCATAGATTTCTGGCTCCTTCTGGTTGGGAAGTGAGTGTCTGTGGTTGTCCTTGCTGATTGGGCTGATTGTTATTCAAGGCATCTACCAGGACAAGGTTACAACAAGCCTACAGACCTTGGATCACCAAACAGGCTGTGATCTGCTTGTCATCTTGGGATTACTGCTACTGTTTTGCTTCTGGTGAGAGAAAAAGCAAATGCACTTTGTATCCCAGCAGAGTAATAGTTATGCCATATACACTCAGGTGACTCTTCACTTTTCATCATGCTTGACAAGCTAATTCTTTCTTTTTTTAATTTCTCCAAATCTTTTAGGTTTCTAATACCATGCCGGGAATGGACCCCATTCCTGTCAAAGTACGATTAAAGTTCATGAAATTAGTATTGTTTCACTCTTTCATGACAGCCAAAAGTGCTCTTTGCAGCACCCACAATGTGCCCAGTAATGATGCCTGCAATTCATATGGAGTTACATGTATTGGTAGCATATCTAAATATGATTGTAGACTCTTTTTTATAAGACCTGTTGGTCCTACTAGTATTGGAACTATCTGGCTATCTTTCTTCCACATTGTCCTCATTTCTGCTTGCAAATCCTGATATTTTATGACTTTGTGTTTCTGTGTACATAGGACACTGCAGTCACTGGGTGTGGCGATTTCAATGATCAATGCTACTTTTGTCTTATTTTCTTAGACCACTATATCTGGTTTTCTAGCATCAATCTTTTGAACTGTTGGTAATGGATGATCACATGTGATGTAGACTTCATCATTTTCTATGATGCTTTGTGGCTCATGTTTCCAGTGTTTTTCATCCACGTCAGTACCATAATGTTTGTACAATCCCCACTGCAACAGTCCTGCCACATTATTATGCCTTTCAGTATACAGTCCTTCTGCCATTAGTATGTCGCAACCAGTAAAGAGGTATGCAACTGTTTCCAATTATGTTTTACAAAACCTACATTTGTTTGTTTCTCCCATGTGTTCAATGGACTTTGTAAGCCAATGTGTATGTAGCCCACTATCTTGTGCTGCCAATGTTAACCTTTCATCTCTTGGTTTGAATTCGCCTCTCCTTAACCATTCCTGCATTCATTCCTGATCAACATGAGGTTCTTACAGACATTTTCTATACCTGCAACTATATTTATGCATTTTCCACATTTCTTGCCTTCTCATCTGGTCCTTTACCTTATATTCTTATAGGTTCATAGGTTCATAGGTGTGTACTAGGCTAATGGCCCTGGAGCCTTTACAAGCCTAGCCCATAGGATTACCCTGGCATCATGCCACCTGACCTTAGTTCCTAGTGCCTCTGTCGAGTAAAGCCACTGGAGTGATCCCTGGGATGAATTTTATATTTCCCATCCACTTATCAAGATTTCTTTTCAAGAGGGCCAGTAAGATGCTCTACTTGATATGTATGGGAAGTCTATTCCATAGCATGGGCACTCTCTGGGTTATGAACCTGTCCCTCCTGCATGTTCTGTTAATTGTGGTAATGAGGTTGAGGTCTCTGGAGCATGTGGTGCGGAGGGATTAGTATTTCTTTAGATGTAGAATTTCTAACAGAGTTGGGTCAGACATAGCTTTGTAAGTCAAGCAGAGATACCTCTAAGTAGGTGATATGAGACAGAGAATAGTTGGATTTTTTTTAGTCTGTCCATATAGGACAAATGTTTAAGGCCTAGGATCCTTTTTGTGAGGTACTTTTGCGGCCTCTCCAGTTGTTGTAGGTGTTTAGTGAGGTACATACCAAATGGGGCATTGTACTCAATGACTGGCCTAATGAGGGAAGAGTAGAGTGAGACAATGACCTCTTTCTTCCTGGATGCAAAACCCTTAGTAATGAGATGTGCCACATAGAAGGACTTTCTGACTATAGTGGCAATATGGTGGTCAAAAGAGAGATTGCAGTCAACCTATGTTCCCAGATCTCTTATAACGCCTTCTGTGTTCAGTGGACTACCATTGATGTGGTAATTCATGGGAACTGTTTTTTTCCAAAGGGGATGATGACACATTTTTTGGCACTGAGCTTAAGGCCATGGTTCTGACACAGTCATTGGTCTCAGTGAGGCTTTTCTATAGGATATCAACATCACTTGGGGAGTTAATAATAACTCCCAACTTGTAATCATCTGCGAACTTTGTCAGGCAGAGTCCCTTTGTGTTGGCCTGGACTTCAGGGAAGTAGATACCAAACAGGAGAGGACCCAGGACCAAACCCTGTGGGACTTCACTCCTGACTGGTTGGCAGTCTGACTTGGAGTCAGCTACTGTAACACTGTGGGTTCTATCTGTAAGCCAGTTTGCAACCCACCTAGTGATATAGGGGTTGATGCCTAGCTTAGTGAGTTTTTCTATGATTCCTGAGTGGGGAATGGTGTCAAAGGCCTTGGCCAGATCAAGGTAAGCTGTATGAACCACCTTGCCTTCATCCACAGCTCTGGTGACTGACTCAAAGAAGTTGACAAAGCTGAGCAGGCATGATCTACCCTTCACAAAACCAAACTGTGTGGGATCCAGAGATTGGAGATTCCCTATATCCTTGTTTATTAGGTCCATGACGATGCATTCCATAGCTTTGTATAGCAGACTTGTCAGGCTAATGGGCAGATAGTTCCCAGGGTCTGCAGTCACGCCTCCTTTGTGGAGAGGGATGACTGTAGCAGTGCATCATTCAGTAGGGACAAAGCTTGCTAGCCTAAGCAGAAAAGTCATCCTTCTTTTATTTTTTGGCACATTCAGTTGCTTTCTGATTTTTATCCATTTGTGGTTTGATTTCCATTTTGGCTTAACGCCGATATGCTTCTGCTAGCCTAAGCAGGAAAGTCATCTTAGATTTATTCTCTTCATGTTTCAAAACTTTAACTACATTTGGGTCTTGTGAGGTCAACAGATATGTATGGAATCCCATGACTGCAGATCTGTACATGTAATCAATTTCAAGGAGGCCCATCCCTCGTTCGGAACGGGGAATATATAATCTTGGTACGCACTGATTTTTATAAATCATTTGGTGAGCATGAAGCATCCTTCTTGTTTTCCTATCTAATCTATCCAACACATTTTCGGACCAGTCATTCTCTCCAAAACTGTAAGTTAGGACAGGAAGAGCAAATTGGTTTATAGCTTGGATTTTGCTCCTAGATGTCAACACTGTTTTCAGGATTAATTTAAGTCTTCTAATGTACTCCTTACTAAGTTTTATTCACATTTGTTCATGTTTTATTGCTTATACGTCATCAATTCCCAAATATTTATACTCTACCTCCTGCTCAAATTCTTTTATATCACATTCTTGTCTCAAACTGATGTTTTCTTGGTACTGCAGTTTTCCTGCTTTGAAGGTTGCTTTTGCACATTTATCCAGACCAAATTACATTCTTATATCCTGTGAGCAAGTTTTGACATCTTGCAGTTGTAATTTCAGTTCCTCATCTGATGAGCTATACAGTTTCAAATTGTTGACAAAGAGAAGATGAGGTCTTTACACTTTGTTGTTTTCTAGGAGCCAACTTATAGCCATGGCCTAAGCTGTTAAATAGACAGCTTAATGGGTTATGGAAAAGGCAGAATAGCAACGGTGACAGAGAGTCACCCTGGAATATCCCCCTTTGAATTTTTATTCCTTGAATAATAATTTGTCCTTTATCATGGCTTAATTGCAAAGTGGTCTGCCCCTGTTTCATGGTCACTGTAATGTAGCTGATCAGTGCAGAGTGTATCTTATACATTTTAAGCACTCTTTTATCCATGAATGTGGAATACTATCAAATGCTTTTTTTTGTAGTCAATCCATGCCATACTTAAATTCTTCCCATTTTTACAGTTCTCCACTATCACTTTATTTAACAGCAAATGATCCTTTGTTCCATATGACTTTCTTTTATTGCCCTTTTGTTCTATTGCTATAACTGAGTTTTCTTCTAAATGACTATAGACTCTTTCAGCATCAATTCCAGTGTATAGTTTATACATCATCAGAAGACAAGTTATTGGTCTATAATTTTTAGGATAGCTTACAGCAGGTTCACTCTTAAGTGGAGCATTATTTTTCCTGTTGTTAGCCAATTTGGTGTCTGTTCGGGGTGTGCATATAAATAGTTCTTACTGATGGCTAAATCTTCATGCAAATATGTTGATACTTTTAACCAGAAGTTAGGTACTGAGGTTTAACAATTTGACGCTTTTGTTAACTTTGTTTCAGTCTCTCTTGCTGTTACTTCATCCCATTTATACCCTGTGCATTTAAACTTCTTATTCTTTTTTTTTTACTTCTTCTATCCATTTAGCATCCTTGTTATGTTCCACAGGATCTTTATAGATACTTTTCTAAAAATTATCGATTTCTTCTTTTTCTGGTGGTCTTTCAGTTACTTTCACCTTATTTCCCAATTCAATATAAAACATTTTTAGGTCATCAGTAAATTGCTTCTTTTGTACTTTTCCTTTATATTTATCTGCGTATCTTCTAAGTTTTTCTGCCTGTGCTAAGATTTTTTTTTATTTGCAATAGTGCATGATAGATCCTGATCTGTTCTAATACTGCGCATTGTCTTTATCACGTCTATCTTTCTAAGTATTTTTGTTGATCAGTTCCCACTTCTATACTCTTCAAACAGTGACACTTCTTGTCTTAGTTGCTTTATAGTTAAACAGTCACAGACCCCAGAGTAAGCAGGTTCAAATCCTTGTATAATAGAAAGTCCAAAAAGTGAATGCCAAACAGTTAGGTAAAGAGTACCAATAAACTGTTTATTAAAAATGAAAGATAAGCGCTTTCGCTTCACAGCTTCTTCAGATCTATGACAGTACATCTCTAAAACCACAAACATATATATCTTCTGTGACTAATTAGTCATTAACACTCATTTGACATAAAGAGCTATTTAAAGTGATATCTACATTAACCCTATGTTCTGAGTAACTGATATGAAATATGTATGTGCAATAAATAGTAGATGACTATATACACTTCAAAGCTTGAAGTACATACAAAAATGTATGAAAATGTGAAGATATAAAAATAGAACGATGTGTTGCATTGAACAACATATAAAAATAGCAAATAAAACAACATATGAGGTAATCTCTGAAGACTTCTGTCAATCATAGGTCCAAAATGATCTATGAGCTTTACTGTACACAAATTATTAAATACAAATATAAAAATATATCTATAACTAAAGGTATAAATATATATATGTATATAAAAATATATATAAAAAACAGCAATATTTATTAGTAACTAATAGTAGACACAGTTCCATTTTACAAAAATCAAGGAGTTGCATACTTTGTTGGAACTTCAATTGCATACACATATCTACCATGAACAAAAATGGTCAATAGTGATGTGAGTCATTGTTCAAACTATCAGAGTACATGTTTAAACTATGGCCTAAAAATACCAATATATAGACATAACAAGAACATATCTTACATGTGTGAAATCGCACTAATAAAGTGAGACATCTACACTATATAGAAAACATTATTACTGAAAATGTGTAATCAAAAATGTCACTCCCTTTGAATGTGTATGAAACTATATTTTATCTTATATTCCTTCTTTGTCTCAATTTCGGTCTCAAAGACACTCTCTCATTGAGACCTGAACCTTTATCAGCTTTCAATAAAAGTATCCATTCATTTTCCCTACCTTCAGTGTGTGTGTTGATATCACCTCCTCTGGGGTTTGGGCGTAACACTTCAAGGGCTTTAAAATTAAAAAAGTGTGAGGTATCTGTCATCATTACATGCTTTGCTAAGGCATTGTGCATTGAGCCTTTCCTGATGTGATAGATGTGTTCTCTCATTCGATCCCTAAATGGGCGATTAGTTTTTCCTACATAGAATGAGGAACACATCTGACATATAGCTAAATAGACTATATGTGGCGTCATACAGTCTGCTTCAGCAGAAATTGAAAAATACTTTCTCAGATCCGGATGATAGAAATGAGGTGTACTATCTATAAAGCTGCAAAAGTTGCAGCGTCCACATGGCTTGGTGTGGCCATTGTTTTTCTCTGATTGAGTAGTGATAGTATGACAGAGCTTCCTCTTCAAATTCTGTTTATTTTTGTACAGAAACCTGGGATGATCACCCACTATATCTTTAAGGTCATTATCTACTAGCAGTATATCCAAATGTTTGTGCACTATTTCTCTCAGTTCTAAATGGTCTGACGTGAACTGTATGTTGAACTTAATGGATTGTGGTGTCACTATATTTGAATCCTGCTCTATCAGATGTTCTTGTGGTCCAAAATAAGGCAGACCTCGAGTAGGTCTTAAGTCTGATGCATCCTTAAGATGCTTGCTGATTTCATTCATACGATAACCTCGTTGTACTAACCTATCATTCAAGCTGGATAATTCAGTTTCAAAGCATTGATCCATCGGGTTAAGTCTGGATGCCCTAATAGCCTGCCCTCTCATAATATTTCTAAAGACATGAGGGGGGTGCATACTAGATCTATGTAATAGGTTGTTGCTGTGACAACTTTTTCAAAAGACCCCTGTGTTAATGATGTTGTTATCAAGTCTTTCAATATACATGTCAAGAAACTCTATTTTATGTTGTGAGCAATTCTTTGTAAAATTAAGGCAGGTAGTAAGGTTGTTCAGAGTTGCAAAAAACAAATCTAGCTGCTCAGCTGTGCCTTTCCATAGAACAAACAAATCATCGACAAAACGTCGATAAAAGATGACATGTTGTGTGAATAGCTCTACTTTAAATAGGGTTTGCTCCTCCCAATGGGCTAAAAACATATTGGCGTAGCTATTGGCACATGGTGTGCCCATGGCTACGCCATCTTTCTGTCTATATATGTATCCATTGAACATAAATAAATTGTTCTCTAATATCAGCTCAAGAAAACAAGTGATCAAATCTATCTTGACAGCTGAATAATCACTATGACTACTCATATATTCAGTAACATACATGACCCCCAAATCATTGGGGATCATTGTGAATAAAGACTGGATATCAAACGTTACGAAAATGTAATCCATGTTAATTGTTGTATCCTTAATGCAAGTATATAAATCAAGCAAAAATTGCTTGGAGTCCTTCAAAACTGTGTTGTTGTTACTCAAAACATGTCTCAGATGTTTTTTGACGTAGACAGATAGATGTTCGGTGACCCAGCCACGTCCTGAGACTATGGGTCTCAGGGGAGGGTCTGCTGGGTCCTTATGTATTTTAGGGAGACCATTAATAACAGGTATGATAGGATGAGTTACTATAAGATATTCATAAGTATCCTTATCTATCAAATGCCCCCTATATATATCAGTGATGGTGTTGTGTACATGTTCGATGGTATAATCAACATCCTGCTTGCTACTCTTAACATAGAAATCATCACGTAACATAGAAACCATGCGTTCATTGTAGTCTGTCATATCCATGACTACTATCTTCCCTCCCTTATCAGCTGGTCTAAGGGATATGTTAGCATCATTTTGCAATTTCTTTAGACTAAGTCTTTCACCATATGTGAGGTTGTCATTTTTGAAGAGTTGTTTGTTAGATGTCCTATTTTCATAGTAATCATAAAGCTCATCCTCTGTAAGTTTCATATATGCTTCTATTAGGGGATGGTTAGCTGGTGTAAATTCACTCAGGTTCTTAAATCTAAAGTTAGAGTCAGGACATGTCGGATTACCGTCTTTGTACATGTATTTCAACATCATGTTCCTACAAAATAGTTTAACATCCATAATTGTTTCTATCATACTGCTCTTACTTCTGGGTATAAAACTCAACCCTCTGTTCAGTAATCTTAAGTCATCTTCAGTCAAAACAGTGTGTGATATATTGTGCACTAATGTTTGTCCACCCACATTTTCCTCAGTGTTTTCTGTGGAGTGTATTCTTCTGATAGCTTTCTTTTCTGCCTCCCCCTGCTCACCGAGCGGGGGTGGAACTTGTTGTTCTCTGCTCTCACTGGTAATGGAAAAAACAACTGATGGGGCATATTAGAGTTAGAGGTAAAGTTTAAGGCCGTTTGCTTAGGTCTAACTACAGGTCCATCATGCGTATCTTCTAAGTTTTTCTGCCTGTGCTAAGATTTTTTTTTATTTGCAATAGTGCATGATAGATCCTGATCTGTTCTAATACTGCGCATTGTCTTTATCACGTCTATCTTTCTAAGTATTTTTGTTGATCAGTTCCCTCTTCTATACTCTTCAAACAGTGACACTTCTTGTCTTAGTTGCTTTATAGTTTTCTCTGTTTGATACTTCCATGATGGTATTTGATTTCTTCCTCACTACCTTGTGTTCTTGTGGTAGAACTTCATCAGTTATTAATTTAGCTGCACAGTAATATATCCTGTTTACTTCTGTTGTATTGCATGGATCTCAATATACAGTCCTAATTATTTTGTTCATTTGTTTTATCAAACTTCTGACTTTGTGGGTTTTATTGACTTTCTGTAGTCTATTTCTTTCATTGATTTTAATATGTCTATCTATCTCTATTAAGTCAAGCAACTCTTCTCTTAGCTCATTTTCTTCTAAACTGAGGGCACGGGCATTCTATAGAAAGTTCTATTGCATCTTCCTGTGGCACATTCTCTTCAATTTTCTCCTGTGCCATCTATCGCTCTGTCATATGAGAACTGATTGACCTATCACTCCTTAACATTAACTGTGTCAGAGTTTCCAGTTTCCTGTTCCTTCCCTTGCCATCCGGCTGCAAGTGAATGTTTATTCTTGTTTCCTTTGGAAGGCTCCAAAATATGTTCATATGGTACCTGACCAATTGCTTCCCGTTCCACTGGTTTCCCCTTAATTTGGAGTTCTGTTTCTCTATCCTTTTGTGGTGCTTTCTGAATTAGATTTTCTACACTGAATCCTTCACTTTGTAGGTACTCCATAACCCCAGTTTTTATTTCTTTAACTCCTCCATTACTGATCTCCTTTTCTACTTTCCTCTTTGTCTTATTTTTTGTGTTGTAAAGTTTTCCATGTCAGGATTCCTTTGCCTTTATTTCTATCCAAATATCTTTGGTGCTGCTCTTTTCGTATTGAATAATTTTCCTTTCTCCTTTGCATAGTTATTACACCATACTAACTTTATTTTTCTTTCCCTTGTCCATATTTCTTCTTCAGACATCTCCTGATCTTCCTGTTTCTCCTTACTTTGGGGACTTGTTCCATCATGCTGTGATTTAACCTGTGTTAGACCTTCTACATCAAATCCTTCACTTCACAGGCACTCCATAACTTCAACTTCTATTTTTTTTACTTCTACTTTACTAATCTGCTTTTCTACATTTCCTCTTTGTGATATTATTGTTTTATTGTGAAATTTCCATGTCTGGATGCCTTTGCCTGTATTTCTCTTTAAATATCTTTGGGGCTGCCTTCTTTATGTTGATTAATTTGGCTCTCTCCTTTGCATAAATATTGTACCGTATCAAATCTATTTTTCTTTCCCGTGTACATATTTCTTATTTATACTTTTCAAAAATATCAAGGTTTTGTTATTTATATTTTCACATTTCCTTAGCTTTTTCTTTTGCCAAGCAGATCAAAGTTTCTTGGTCTATATACTGTTTTTTAAAAATCTGTTGTAGTAATGACCACACTATTTTTTATTTGAAGCTTCTGACAGTTTTTCTTGCAGAAGTATATTTCTTTCCTCTAATTTCTCTCTTAGTCGTTTTGTATATCCTGGGTCTGGAAATTCTGGGCTTTTTGCATAATAGTAACAATATATAATTTCTTTCTTATCCTCAATATTCCACTCTATCGTCTTTATGGCTCTTCTTTGGCCTATCAGTTTTTGTGATTTTTGTGGACTGCTTCTTCCTCCCACAACTGTAGGGCCATCCTTCCCCTAGGCTTGGCCTGGCCCCATTGTAGGAATGTTGACATATTTTGAGGATTCTACACTGTCATTTTTTCCAGTCCTGGCACCAGTGTGCCTACCAGGATTGGGCACTTTTTTATCATTGGTCTTGTGCACCCAGCTACCTTTTTTTAATTTTTGACCTACCTCTATCCATGATATATGCTATATAAATACATTCTATATATCTGTCTCGCCTTGGTGAGATTTTGTAGAAAACAGGGTCAACCTCATGAAGGTACTCACCAAGACTTGAGGATAAATTCAATTTCAGCGCTACTACTTTCCTTTGCTTGCTGACTTTTCATCTCTTCATTTGTACCCCTAAGTTTTTTCAGTAAGTACTGCTTGGTTTGCTTCTAATTTCGGAGTATCTGCCTAAATACTTTATTCATAAATTACCATGCTGTTCTTATTAGTTCCGCTAAGGTGTTTTGCAGTGACCTGTATAGCCACAGACACCTTGAGATGACATTTTTCCTGTAAGAAAACCATTGAAATTTCACCAGTACCAAGTTGCACACAGGACAACTTTGCAGTGGCAACAACTGCCCCCAGAGTTGCAGACCAGATACTCCTGTCATTACTTTATATTCTTACTACAATTGTCTAATCAATAAGAAAGGGTCTGAGACCATTGATATGAACTTTCCCACTATCTCTATTACCAGCTTAGTGGATTGCCACATGTTTACTGACAACCATTTAACTCTCAAACAAACTGATATGGTATTTGAGAAATGAACTTACACAATGTCACTGGAGGCAAAGCTCTCAAACAAAAGCACTCCTAATGTCAATAAGGTTGTCAGTAGTGCACACACTGCACCCATCACACACAATTCAAAGCATACACATAGACCCACATATGCTGAGGCACTTAACTGTAACCTATCTAAACCCCAAAAACCTCCATAACAAAGTATACATAACAGACACCCTCAGCAACCCCAAACATACTCATTCAAAACAACACACACATCAACACATACAACCACATCTCCTGGAGCCTCTACTTTATGCCCATAAGGCAAGCCACCACAGAATCCAGCATTCTAGTCATTGGAGACTCTATTGTGAGACACACTGATGTCCAAGTCACCTGGCTGAGTAAAGAGAAGGTCATGATCAGTTACTTATCAGTGGCCTGGATGCGCCACATTATGCATACACTCAGGTCATGGGACCACAAGTACCAGTATGACTCATAGTCCATGTGGGTATAAATGACCTGAGACATACTGGGTTATATAAAGAGAGACATTGTGGAGCTTTTGATATGAGTAACATTTTACCCTCTGCAAGGATGATGCCACAATATGAACAAAAGATGACTGAATTTAATAATTGGCTTAGTTCTGGTGTCATTCTAAGAGGGTGTAATATTTGTCACATGGAAGGAGATGGTCAACAGACCACACTGCTTTGCCAGGGATGGCCTGCACCTCTCCACTTTAGGTTTTTGAATATTAGCCAAAACATTGTCCGCCTCCACAGTGCATTTTTTAGGCAATTCCAAACTGGAAGTACTTCTGACATAGCAAATCAAATCCAAGAAAATCAAAAGGTGTTACTGCACAATGCTAGGAGTCTAAACTAAAAACTCCACCCCCTAGAAGCTCTCTTCACCCTAGAGAATACTGACATCTGTGCATTCATGGTTTAAAGCTGTGGAGAGCAGACCAGCAGTGCAAGGTTATAATGCCTTCCACATATTTGAACCAGCTATCACAAGGGCTAAATGTAGAGGTATCATGACAGGGCCGATAGCCTAGTACCAACCTATGAACCTATAAATATTGTGGGAAGAAATATCCAGGGAATTGTTATGGCTAGGCTTGCATAGGCCCTAGGGCCGATAGCCTAGTACCAACCTATGAACCTATGAACCTAACAAATATATATATATATATACATATATATATATATATATATATATATATATATATATATATATATATATATATATAGCTCAAGGCTGGTGAAACAGAACAATGCACTTCAACTTCTTGATGTTAAAGTCACCATAGGAAAAATCCAATACCACTTCATTGCATGCTATAGGTCTTCTCTATGACCCAAAAAACCCATGCCATGTATTTAAATTTATTGGAAACACTCACCATCCAACTCAGTACCATATTCATGGGCAACTTTAATTACTCCACTAGTAACTGGGAATCATATATGCCATCAAATGTACAGGCACAGAGATTCCTGGATTTTGTGAACACAAACTTCCCAGACCAGATTGTCAATACACCAACAAGGGGTGCAACCATACTAGATCTAGTCCTCACTGATACAGGAGAGTATTGCACACCCCCTAGTGTAATGTCTTCCTTGTGAGATGAGATCACAAAATGGTCTCATTTGAAACAAACAAACAACAAAAAAAAAAAACTGGAACCTCAGCTAAACCTGGAATTTTCAGGAACTACTCTAAGGCTAACATCCTGCTATTAAGTGACAACCTAGCAAGCTTTCAGGCCTACATAAACCCTAAAAATGCTGCTATCTATGCAGAACTGTTCACAGAAACCCTACAGAATCATGTTAATAGCTGCATAGAGGCAGCTGTACCCACTAGGAGGAAGTACGGAACTAACTTAAAAAACAAGCCATCCTGGTGGAATCAACATTAATAGGCTCTATAACAGAAGGAAGAAAATGATGGCAAAAATTATGGGATGCAGCACCCAGCAGGATAAAAGCACTCAGACCAAACTAAACAAAGAACTCAGAGGACAAATAAAGTCTACCAAGATCAAATTTGAGGTAAACTTGGCATACCAGGACAAGGACAACCACAAGGCATTCTTTAGCTATGTCCACAACCTCAAAGGCAATACACAGTTGTGTGCAGAGATCATTGTAAATGGAGCTGCCTGTTCTTAGCCAGAAGATATAGCAAACCTACTGGCAGACAAATTCATTTCCATATTTACCCCTCTCTTGCCATCAGCCCTCCCTCAGGAAATACCATCAAATATAACTCCCCCTGCTATCACAAGGGAACAAGTTCTTAATGGTCTTTCTAAGGCCAAGAGCACTGCATCAGTGGTTACAGAAAATATCTTAGGCAGGATGATTTTTTAATAGCATGAAACATGATCTATCAGGCCCTCTGCAATTGCTATTTAACTGTAGCCTCCAAACAGACTTTGTCCTTAGGAATAGAGAACAGCAACAGTCACCCCACTGCACAAAGGTGGGCCATCTACAGCCCCTGGAAATTACAGACCCCTACATTTCACTAGTCTTATATATAAAGCCATGGAAATAATTATTATGGACATAATCAATAATGACATAGGAAACCTTCAGACTCTGGACCCAACCCAATTTTGTTTAATTAAGGGCAGGTCATGCTTACTCAACTGGATAGACATCTTTGAGAAGGTCACCAAAGGAATGGATGAGGGCAGAATGGCTCACACTGCATACCTTGACTTGGCCAAGGCATTTGACACAATCCCACACTCAGCCATTGTATACAAACTTAAGAGGTTAGGTACAAATCCTTATGTCACCTAGTGGATAGCCAGTGGGCTCACAGACAGGACCCACAAAGTTAGAATAGGAGGGTCTACCTCTACAAAAAAGCCAATCACACCCTCAGGGATCGGTCCTGGGACCACTCATTTTTGGCATTTACCTCTCTGACATCAAGGCCAATGTCAATGGCCTCTGGCTGACTAAATTTGCAGATGATTGCAAATTAGGAGCTGTCATTGAATTGGCCACCAGTACAAATGTTCTTCAGGAAGCACTGACACAGACAAACAACTGGTGCCAGAGCCATGAACTAAAACTAAATGGCAAGAAATGCATTATAGTATCCTTCAGGAAATCATTAACCACTGGTAAGTATCATATTGACAATACACCCCTAAGGGTTGACCCAGTAGTTAGGGACTTGTGGATATACATAGATAGTAATCTAGCCTTTAACCATTGTGTGTCTACAGTAGCAAGGAAATCATTCTATGCTGTGCAACTTATAAACTAAGGTATGGCATTTAGGTCCAAGGAAGTCATTGTTCCACTGTAATTGGCATTCATCAGACCTGTTATTGACTACAATGCCCCTCTTTGGTATGGAACCAACCAGGCATACCCAGCAACTGGAATGTCCACAGAGGTTCCTCACTAAAAGAATACAGGGCATAAGTAACATGTCCTTTGCAGAATATCTCATGGCCCTACCCTGTATTCTGTCTCCTACAGGTTCTTGAGGGGAGATCCATGCCTGGCATACAAGGCATTGTCAGAATCTACTCTGATGGACCTCCTGCATATCCACAAAATAAACAGCACCAGAATTACCCATTGTAAAGACTTAAACCTTGTCTGTGATATAGACAGGACCTGCTGAATAGACAAGTATGTATACCAGACACTACTCCTTCTCTGGAACAGACTCCCCATCTATGAGAAGCAGAGTTCCTCCCTGATCCAATTCAAGTGTAACTTGGACAACTGGATGGGGAACAGGAATTCATCCCTGGTTTGGCACCTATGTCTCTAATGGACACAGGCAGCCTGTAAATGCTTCATGTCTCAGGCCCCTGCTTGCAAATGTTTCACCTTCCAAGCCCCTGTGCACAGTTATCAAGGGTACCAGAACTTGGCAGAGATTTGGGATGCATGGCTAGGCTATAAAAGACCCTTGTGGTCATTATCCTAGTAAATGGTTACGAACCTATGAACCTGTGCATTCTATTCAGAATATAGACAAAGATCATGGCCCTGATGGAGATTTATGAGGTTGCCTGTTACAGCAAGAATTGCATAGTCCAGGTAAATTATGAACACTAATCTCAGAATGGATGCCTGCCCTTGTAGTACCACAGCTGTATACATAACTCTGAATTTGCAGACCATACATTTCTTAACCCACAAACTTATATAAAGCTGGACAAGGGAACAACAGGATAAAATAAAGATAAGGTTGCAATGAAGCAAGGTACACTCTTCAGGAACTTATGAAACACTGGACAAGGGAACAACAGGCCAGCACACTATATCACCATGCTCTGGTTACTCTACCCTTGGAGTCCACCACTATAAGAAGGAAATGACATCACAGACAGCCCACACTGTCAGTATCAGAAAAAGCACTGATAAGCCAGACTGGCAACACACTGAACAATACAAAGAATGAACATTTGCATGTGGGAAAAGATGAATAAATGAAGATTTAAGCTGGGATTTATGAATACCTACATATCAGAATAAGCTTGACAGTACAACAAGCAGCAACGAGCAGGGTGTATGTGATTCAGGAAGGACTATAACGTGATGTTGGATACAAAACAATGGTTAACAGAACTATATGCTAATGCCTGTATAATGAGCCTTACTGTATGCTAATGAAGTAAAAAAATCATAGCAGAGTGATCCAGAAATCATATAAAACATACAGACACATCACACTTGAGTTAGCAGTGAATTTGGCCATGTTGTCACATTCTACAACTGGAGTACTTTATAATGTGTTAGCAGTTGTCATAACCATTGTAGAACTCTATCAGCAAGAGGTTCTTATAGAAGCTGCTGCTGATGTTACTAGACATAGCCCTCAAAGACATAAGATCTTCAAAGCATGCTTAAACTTTCATGGCCTTAATGAAATAGACATAATGGACTGCTACAGGGTGGCAAGGGACTTCATACAGCAAATGATGGACATGTCCTGCCCCCCCCATGTCCGGTCACCTGGGAATTGTGGAGAATCCATCTGAGTGGATTCTAAGGTATGTGTTTCTTTACATATTTTGGCTACAGGGACCTTTTAGTGACATAATGGAGACACAGTGGAAGTTTCACAGACTTCTGCCTGGAGAACACTCCAACAGTTCCTTGATGCAATGCTGTAACATGTAGGATAGCATATGTACTTTTCATGTACCCAACAGGAAATTGGTACTGCTATGCTATATTTCTATGCTGTAGGATATTTCTTTGAAGTACTGGGGGATAAAGACTGTACACATATTTAAATAAAGTTTCTCTCTGGTAACTGGGAAGGTGGTACCTGAACCACTTTATCAACTGTCAGATGGTCTGTAATGCACAATGTGTATGTGTAAGTCACCCAAGCAGTTTCCATGACTCCCACATATGGCACACTTGTTATCTCTACCAAATATTTGCAAGGAGTGACTTCCCACATGGACATCTAGCGAGTGATGCTGAATGTGACCTAGAACCTTGGCTCATGACACCAATGAGAAGTCCACACAACCCCACTGAACTAGATTACTGCCATGCCCATACACAAATTGAAATATCACCAGGTGTGGTTTTGGTCTTCTCATGTCATGTTTCTGCTGCATAGATACATCTGAAAGTGTCCTGCCATATTCCCCTGTCACATGTATCAGCTATGTGCCAAAATACTGACTGTGTGTGTTATCTTGCATAATATTATACTGAACAAATGGGTACAGAAGAGTGGCCCAGTGTATGGTCCACAGATCCCAGCACCAAAGGCTGTGGCAGCTGTGACAAATGAGAAAGCAGAGGAGAAGTCAGCAGCAGGGAATGACATGACAGATGGAGGCCGGCACAATATGCTATAGCACTAGCTAAAAGACAGTGAATTGTACATACATTCACTGCATAACTTACATAAGAGTTCAGCAGATAGAAACAATAAAATTGATGCATAGCCACAAAATGCTTATACATGCATTGCCTGTCTCCTCTAAGCATCAGATGTATGCATCCCATGGCCAGGCCACTTTTAACAGCAATAGAACAGGTGTTTGATCAAGCTTTTTTCAACAAATAATACAATATCTAAACAGATTAAGCAAACAGTAAAAATGATAATGCATACACAGGAATACCACACTACATAAACATATGGTAGCTCTGCAAATACAGTAACAATGATGCATACAAAAAAAACAAATTGTGTTTAACCATTCATTACCTAGCTATACTGTGAATCAGAAATAAACAGCTCAAGTCAAACACCTTTGAAGAAGACAGGGCACTCTCAGCCTTATTTGCACAGGTAGGTGATGAAGCTGTCCAACTCAACCATTAATACCACTGAGGAACCTATGAAGTGTAAACTTATTAAAATGATAATATATGAGCACAGAAAAAACAGACATTGCCTCCCAAAGTATTGTTTGGCAACTCTGTACACCAGACATATGCATTACAAGTGAAACATGTCAGCATCATTTGCATAGGTGGGAGAGCCATCTGTACTACACAACAATTACTATCATAGAAGAAATTTAACAGAGTAAACACACATTAAAAATGAAAATGTATACACAGGAAAACATACTTTGCCTATGCATACATTGCCTGGTCATTCTGTAAATCAGACATAAGCAGCAAGTCAAATGCCCATGCAGAACCCATGCAGGGCCGAATGCACTCTCAGCATCCTTTGTACAGTCCTACACAAGTAATACACAAGTACTACTACTATGACAGAATTTAAGCAGAGTAAACACACATTAAAATGAAGATGTATACACTGGAAAGCCAGCCTTTGCCTATCCATGCATTGGTTAGCCATTCTGTGCTTCAAACATAGGCAACCTGAGTCACATTATTTTAGCAAAGGTCAGGGCACTGTTATCATCTGTGCATATCTGTCACAGAGAAGTGTGTGAATGTGAGATGTGCTGTTATAGCAAGTATACACACTTAGGTCAGTGTGTACAGGTTTTTCTATAATGTGAGGAATTGCATGATGAAGTGTGTGTGTGTGTGTGTGTGTGTGTGTGTGTGTGTGTGTGTGTGTGTGTGTGTGTGTGTGTGTATGTGTGTCTTGACATGTCTAAGCTATGTATTGAAGAGGATTAAGTTTGTTGGGAATATCTCTCACCATGAGAACTAACTCTGTCAGGAGTTATACTGCTTGTTCCATGTCCCTGGATAGAAGCTGGTGTGTTCCCTGAATGTGAATGGTGTTTGCTTGATGAGCTGTCATTATGACTAAGTGTATGACCACACCTGAATGTAGACACAACCACATCCAATGTAGCTGTGAAAATGTTAATACTGTGGGAACAGGCTCTAGAACATCCATGACTACGTCAGGTACCATGTGAGGGTGTACCAGATGAATGCCTCATAGATGTTACCCCCCTCTCCCAACAGATGACCCATAACAGACACCAAGTGGTCCAGTGCGTTATTCATCCTGCATGCGCATAGGTTATGCAGTCCCATACTTCAACATGCGCAGCATGTAGTAGTCTCATAACCTAATCTGGGAACTTGATTTAATTCACTTGTGCCTCCACATGGCACTGTACATATGTTGGGTAGCAACTACTGACACACTAACCTCAGGAAGAGGCCAGTAAGCATCCCTTCTCGGACCACATCTACCAACCTCTCCTGTGTAGCACCTCTTGGACATGATAGCTAATGGGTAGATTAGAGCATGTCCACCCCTGGGGAAGCTGCATTGCCCTGACCAATCACATTCCTATAAATCTGTTCATTCTCAGATGGTTTAGTAGTCATGGATATGCATAGGCATACTGACTGTATCCATAGTGTGGAGAAGGGGAGTGGTGGGCACACTCCCTGTGCCTGACATGCAACCTGCAGTCCCGGACTGTGCTAGTTCATCCCCGCCACCACCACCATCATTATCATCATCATCATCATCATCAACAGAGAATAAGAGCACTTAGCATTAGATTAAGGTACTTCCACAGTATTAACAAACTTCTAAACTGTTTGCCTGGTAGGCTACAAAAAGACTGTATGTATGTGTTACACTAACACCATGAAATGCATTTCTGATGACTTTAACAGATTATAGTGAAACACTGCAGCTAGACAGCATAGACAGCATAAAGCAAATAAATATCTACATTGTACAAATATGCAGTTGCAATGAAGAAAACATATCTTGTCTTGGAATAATTCTGAATGAATCCTCATTAGTTCTGGAGAAATTATGAAAACAAGTTTGGTTTGGCAGCATAAGTGAAGGAAAGTAATCTTCCTTGGTATGATGAAAATCCTTCCCCCACATCTTGTCAATAAGGTATAGATAAACTTCTCTGGACATTTTGAATATGCTAATTAGTCTTCAGCTCATTACACTTTCTGAATCACTCAAAGTGAATGACAAGCAAGGGAGGTAAACATTGTGTTGACATCTACTCAATGACGTGCACACCGATTAAGGCTTTGGCATGTACTGCTTTTCAAATGTGCCTCATTGGCAGTACAGGTGAGTTATCGATGAATTAATTGTCCATGCGCATGAAAATGATACTTTGAAAAGGTGTGTCAAACAGGAATGCTTTCAGATATGTCTTAAGTTTTACTCACTGGGAAATATGACTGAATTTTGACTCACATATTGGCCCATTACCATCTACAATATAAATGAAGTGGCTGCGTAAACATCCCAGGTATGGAGTGAAGATCCCTAACATTGAAAATTATATCACGAACAATGTGAAGCTCTTGTGAGTCAGGCAGAAATTAGTACAGGTCAATAGAACAGGTCAGTTAAGGTTAATCATCTGTGAAATGATGGGTGGAGCTAGGAACTAAACCTTCTAAGCAAGGGGTAAAAAAAAAACATTTCAGAGCTTTACTAGAAAGGTTAACCCAGACTCTGCTACACTTTGCTGTGAGGGAAAGGTTAGTTTGCGTTTTATTTGGTGTATTACTTTATTGCCTGTTTCTGTTTTGAATACTGTGACTTGTTTTATTTACCTTGTATTTTACTTGTATTCTGCTTTTAACTGCATATTAATACCTGAAAAGAGACCACAGCTCTGTCTCTTGTGAGTCAGGCAGAAATTTTTTCCCCACTCTCCCACCCGATTACTGTAGTGTTCTTAAACACCACTGTCTTTCTAGTTGCTTTCCCCTTATGTTAATTTGACTATATATCTCATTTCCTCTGTTTTTACTGGCTTGTGTGAGTAAGCACAAAATCATAATTTTGTAAAATTACTCCCCTTCAGCTATTTAAATGTATTAGCCATCCTACTGTATTCCATAGTACCAGAATACAAAAGTGACCACCGTTTTTCAATCTATCTTGCGGTTTTAAAAATAGTGACTCTCCACTAAAACTTAACTTTTTAGACAGATAAAACTTAAGTTACTTACTTTCACATCTAACTCCTCTAGTGCACACTGCAGTGTTTAGGATAAACCATTTTTTTTCATCTTACCTTAAAGCATCCCTGTGACTAGCACTTGCTTTAAAACCTGCTGGAAAGCACTAGGAAGTCTTTTAACTGATACATGCACTCAACTCTCCTTGTTAATAAGAAGAAATTAATCATAGGCACTAAACGGCCAGTAATTGCAAAGTACCTTGCCAAGGTAAGGAAAACAGCTCTTGTACTTTACAAAAAAAAAGCACCAAACCAGGCATGTCCAAGGGTCAGCTTCTAGTCATTTCTCCTGTCCACCTGGTGAATCTGGGCATACTGGGGCAATGCAGCAATTGCCTCATGTATACAGACAACCCTCTCCTCCTACCACCTAACACTACAACCTGCGAGAGATGCACTTACATAGCCAAACTGGAAGAAAAGCTCTCTACACCCAAGACTGCTAGACAGTCAAGAGGAGAAGGCTATCACCTGCACTACACCTCAAGCAACACATAGCCCTTCTAAACCCACACCACCAACACCCACACATAGCATCACTAAACCCACATATGTGGAGGCCCTTAACAGTATCCTGCCCAAGGAACAAGGACCTCTGAAGATGAAACGCAAACAAACACTAATCACAACCATAGTGTCCCATAGCTCACAACACCAGTGTGCCACCCAACAGCCCCTAAGGCAAGCCAACGTACCCAACACTTTAGTCATAGATGACACTATAGTCATTCACACTGATGTCCCACTCACCAGGCTGAACAAGGAGAAAATTACAGTCAGCTGCCTGTCAGGTGCCAGGATCCATCACATAACGCATGCACGCAAGTCACTCCACAAGTACAAATATGACTCTCATTGTCCATGTTGGAGGGAATGACTTGAGACATACCTCCCTGGACTACAGGAAAAGTGACATGAAAGATTTCTTGGATCATGTAGTCCAGGCAAGTATGACCCTAGCCCTGAGTAGCATCCTGCCTTCGTCCAGAATGATACCACAGTATAAGGACAAAATGATTGACTCAACAATTGGCTAAGCTTCTGGTGTCATTCAGTATCTGTCTGCCTGGGATGACATGATCGACAGACCACGATGCTTTGCCAGAGATGGTCTGCACCAGTTGCCCCTGGGATTCAGGTTATTGGCTAATGCTCTTGCCACCCCTATAGTGCCTTTTGTAGGAAAAGTCCAAAGGACAAAACCACCACCGTAACAGGTATAAGCATGCAAAATCTAAAGGTAATGCTACTAAATGCTAGAAGTCTAAATCTCAAAATGCACTCCTAAATAGAGAACATTAATATCTGTGCAGTAGCTGAGACCTTGTTCAAGGCTTCAGAGAACACCCTGCAATACCAGGTTACAAGTCTTACCTCACTTTTCTGCCACCAAACCAGGACCGACACATTAAAGGTGGAGGAGTGTCCATATTCACCAAGGATATTCACAACACCAGGCTAGTCCCAACACAATGCATCTGAAATTCTCCAGTTGCAACTAATACTAAGTAAGATTGCAATCCAAATTGTAGCTTGCTAAAGATCCCCCTTATGCCCCAAGATTCTCATTACATCTTTCTAAACATACTGGAAAATATTAAGATACAACCAAACACCCTAATACTGGGTGATTTCAACTACTCCACCATTAACTGGGAAAACTACTCATGTACCAACACTTTTGCCCAACGGTTCGTGGAATTCATAAATTCCAATGCCCTGGATCAACTAATCTTTAGTCCCACCAGGGGCTCCAATATCCTAGACCTGGTCATTACCAACATGGGAAATCGATGCTCCACACCTATTGTCACCCCCTTGTTGGTCAGGTCTGACCATAAGCTAGTCACCCTTGACATCCACATCCCACCCCCACCACCCAATAAGGAAACCTCCATAAAAAACTTCTGCAAAGCCAGCTTCATGCTACTCAATTCAGAAGTGACAAACTTCATGACACCCATGCAGACGGGAACTGAAAGTTCAACTGCTGAATCCTACACTAAGGCACTTTACGAGCACATCCACTCGTGCATGAATCGTGCCATTCCCAGTAGAACCAAGATGCTCTCCTCCAAAAAAGGAAGCCGATCTGCTGGTCCCTTACCATAAACAAACTTTACAACAAAAGAAATAAAATGTTGCAGAAAAGAGGAAAATCCCAGGATGCAAAAAACTCCCTTACCAGCCTCAGTAAGAAGCTGAGATCCCTCATAAAATCCTCCAAAGCTAGTTACGAAAATAAAATTGCCAAAGATTCCAAAGATAACCACAAGACATTTTACAGATATGTCAAGAATCTAAATGGCAATGCTCAGATCTGCTCTGAACTACAACAGAATGGCATTAAATATACTGATCCCAAGGATATTGCCAATATCCTGGCAGATCGATTCAGTGCAAACTTCACCCCCCTCTCACCCCCTAAAGGGCTCATCTCAATACCAAAAGATTGCCAAATTCTGGTAATAATGGTCACACAGGTAAAAAACGCACTCTCCAAAGCTAAGAATACAGCATCTATGAGACCAGACGACATCCCAGGCTGTGTACTACATGAACTACAAAATGAACTGGCACCTCACCTAAGTGTCATGTTTAATCATAGCCTCACCTCAGGCTTCATGCCAACTGAGTGGTGCACAGCTACAGTTATCCCACTCCACAAGGGGGGATCCACCTTGGATCCCAGGAACTACCACCCCATCAGTCTGATGAGCTTGATCTGCAAGGCCGTGGAACATATTATCATGGAACTTACAAAAAAAGAGATTGGCAACCATCAAACACTGGACTCCACTCAGTTTGGGTTTGTGAATGGCTGATCTTGTCTCCTGAACCTGATTGACTTCTTCAAATCAGTCTCCAGAGCCGTGGACAAGGGTAAGGTGGTCTACACAGCCTATCTTGACCTCACCAAGACATTTGACACCATCCCCCACTCTGGAATCATAGATAAACTCACTAAGCTGGGCATTAATCCCTACATCACTCGATTGGTTGCCAACTGGCTTACTGACAGAACCCACACTGTAAAAGTAGCCGACTCCAAATCCAGCTCCAGACAAGTGAAAAATGGAGTACCTCAGTGTTCAGACTTGGAACCACTCTTGTTTGGCATCTACTTCTCTGAAGTAGAGGCCAACACTAAGGGACTCTGGCTAACACAGTTCGCAGATGACTGCAAACTGGGAGCCTTTATTGAAACCCCAAATGATGTGGATATTCTACAAAAGGGCCTTACAGAAACAGATGCTTGGTGCTCAAGATCAATGCCAAGAAATGTATAGTTATCCCCTTTGGGAAAAAAACACATACGCATGAATTACCACATAGGTGGCAGTACACTAAACACCAAAAGTGTGATAAGAGACTTAGGGACACAGGTGGAACGTGGTCTCACCTTTGATAACCACATCACCACAACAGTCAGGAAATCCTTCTATGTGGCACACCTCATCATTAAAGGCTTTTCATCCAGAAAAAAAGAGGTCATTGTTCCACTGTACTCATCCCTCATTAGACCCATTATAGAATACAGTGCCCCAGTTGGTATGTACCTCTCAAGAAATCTGCAGCAACTGGAAGGGCCACAGAAATACCTCACTAAAAGAATCACAGGCCTAAAGCAGATGCCCTATGCTGACCATCTAAAAAAACGCCACCTATATTCTGTCGGATATCATCTACTTAGAGGTGATCTCTGCTTAACATACAAGGCCATATCAAACCCAGAGCTGTTGGACATGCTACACTTAAAGAAATCCCAATCCCTCAGAGATACATGCTCCAGGGACCTAAACTTTGTCATCACAATGAACAAAACATGCTGGAGGGATAGGTTCCTGACCCAGAGACTCCCCAGACTCTGGAATAGACTGCCCATACATGTCAAGCAGAATGCCTCTTTGGCCCTCTTCAAAAGGAACCTTGATTGGATGAGAGATAGGAAATTCACCCCGGGGATCATGTCAGTTGTCCTGCTAGACAGGGGTCCAGGGAAGTAAATACTGTGGGAAGAAATAGCCAGGGAATTGTTATGGCTAGGCTTGTATAGGCCCTAGGGCTGATAGCCTAGTACCAACCTATGAACCTATTCAGGCCTGTTACTTGCTGTGTTGTATTGCAATCCATCTTCACATGTAAAACATTTCACAGTACTGCATTTTATGTCCCTTTGCACTATGATGTCGGTTGTGTCTCTCCTTAACATTACAGTGTAGACATATTGGCATGTGGACTACAGAGCTGCACTGACCCACAACAAGACAATACATCTTCCATTTTCAACCAACCTTCATGATATAGCATGGGTACATAGCTAAAACTCCATTTGTGGTTAGGTGTTTATGTGTTGTTACATCAAGTTACTGGTTTGCTGTTATATTCCACATGACCCATGTACAAACCTCTCAACTATTCTGAGTTACATGACTTATCCACATTGATGCATCATAGTGACATGGTGTGTTCCTCCTGATATTTTTTGCTGTGTGCTATATCCTTGAGGACTGCACTTGCTACTGACAGACCTATGTGTTTCAGACTAACTGCTCTTCAGATATTGCATGCTAATGTGACACCTGTCATTACATCCACTCCTACAATACATTACAGTGGTATTTAAACGTTGACCCTAATGTTGTGCCTTTGTTCCCACATTATTTATGCATTCACCAGAATTCTTGCATTCAGATGGTGACAGGTGTGTCCATGTATAATTCAAACTGTCTTAAATGTCCTTATTGTCCTATAAATTTTAATGTTGAATCTTTCCATGACTGTGTATGAAAATCAAATTGCAAGAAATATTCAACATCTCCATGATTTCTGTCTATGAACTCCACACCTTCCTTCTGTCTCTGTTGCTAGGCTTTCCCTTGATCATGCTTTCTTATTTTATTTTATCTGATGCTGTTGATCACATACTCCCTACAGACCTGTGCACTTGCATTCACTTTGGATAATGTGGTATGTCATGCACACTTGTTTCTTTACATCATGTACCTAGATATGGCCATGAGTAACTTACTACGAAGTGGCTAGTACCCTTGGCAATGTGCTCAAAGAGACAATCATACCTCTCAACTGTCCAGATTTTTGCCTCATATTTTTGGTATGTTTCTCCAAAAATGGTGTTTTTCTGACAAATCATTGAGGGCTGAATTCAGAAAATAATGATAGAAATGTGAGTTTCAGACTTAATGCCCTTTATAAAATTCATACTGATTCAAAACTTGCTATTCTATCAACTTTCCAACTTTGTAAGAGCAATATTTAAAAAAAGTTCATATTTTTGGGCCTTTGTACCCCCATTCATTATGACTTTGTCCACAAAGTGCTAAACACTTCAATACTGACTCCAAATGCAGTACTGGCATTTGTTTTCAAAAGCAGGCAAATACTGCATAATACTACACACAGACCACTGAAGTCCATCACAGCTGACTGCAAATGCACTATTGGCATTCAGAAGCTGGATGCAAGAATTTCTGATCATGCCCACTAACACCATGCATCTGGGGGAGCTGCCTACTTTGCTATGCTCTAGCAATGCCTCTGTCCTGCAGCAAACACTCATACACATCCATACACATATGCAGGCTACTTCACAATTGTTTTGTTTTCCTTTTCAGCCACATTTCATTCTTAACAGGTACTTTTTGTTTTCCCAGAGATAGTGTGACCATGGACTTGGTACATTTAAGTAAGGTATGTGGGCAAAGGTAGATAGCACAATCCACATGGAAAGACGGATATCTACAATACAGACTACCTTTCTAAACTGAAATACATTGTGGATATTACCCTTATGTCCTGTGTATAGATTTTGTCATATTTCAGAAATGATAAATGTTAAACGGGCTTAAAAGATTGACATGGAGAGTGGGGCTTGGTTTTCAGATGTTCTACCATTTTATCATTGTCCCTCTGCCATGGGCAAAGCTCACAATTAACTTTCTGTCATCAGGCATACATTCTAGAAATGCCTATAAAGGTTTCAGTTCATAAGGAAGCATACAAGCATTCTTTAAGAATCTCAGCCATCTTAGATATGACACTTGGCTCAGGGAAGCACCTTTCCCAGAGCATAAATTATTTTGAAAACTGTGCCTCCGTGTGAGTTTGGTATACACAGTGTAACTGAGAAAGAATATAAGGTGGCCACTCTATGTATCAGAGATTTATATTAATGTAATAATGATACATAAGAGCAATTCAGAGATAGGGGTATTGCTACACAGAGTGTATAAAATACTTCAGTGTATGTAATTCTAATATACAGAAGTGATTCACTGACAAAGTTAATGGCACTCTGTATATATAATGTATACTGTGGTAAGAAAGCTATACAAGATTGATAGAACAGATTTCTCAGTAGAAGTCTACTAGATTATCTAGCCCTGCCTATTAGTTTGTTTGTGTCTTTCGGCTTTTCCCGGTTAGGGGTCGCCACAGCGGAACTCCAGTCCGCTAATGATTGGTAGATGATTTTTACGTGCCAAGTTACCAGCCCTGATGCACAACCTTCAATGAAGGTAGGCCCATTCACGCATGTCTCCACACAGAAGATGCTCTTGCTGTGAATCGAACCGGACAGTGTCTTACTGTGAGGCGGTGATATTAAAAAGAAGTAAAACATATTGGAAATAATGGATCCAAGTATTAATCTGTGTCAGCTTGTGGTCCATTGGGGGGTAAACAACCTGGTGTACTAATCTATGAAGGATATGGAGAGAGACTGGTCAGAGCACTCCATCAGTGACACAAATGCAGGAAAGACTTCGGTATTGAGTGTAATCTTTTCTTCAACAAAAATGATGCTGAAGCACAAAGAAAAGATAATTGGTTTTAACAAATAGCTAGTGTCATTCTTGGGGATATAGTATGTGTCTGCAAGGGTTTACCTTCAAAATGTTGATGGTCGGAACATCGAACCGCATCCGCAAACTCCGAACTGTGTCTTCTCAAAACATTGCATGCCGATGTTCTGAACAGCAAAATCTGTCTCCCCTTTTGACCTATATTAGCACATGTTTGTAGATGTGGCACAGTCAAAAATGTTGACATTCAATGTTTTTTCGAGTTTTGGAAGATTTGGCAGTTTAGGTTTCACAGAAATGTTTAGGTGGTGTGCACATTCGTGTATGTGCTGTCAACGTTTTAAAGGTAAACCATCTGCAATAAATGAGACATTTGATAATCAAAACTACCTTATAAGGGACAGAGTGCATGTCACATTACAAGACTTCTGCATAATGGCAAAAGCCTGTGTTGTCCCCAGGACCTTTTTTGGCAAGGTCCAGCTAATTAACCTCACAAACTAATTAATAAAACAAATCAAACACAAGACTACATCAAGTTGGCTCTTCTCAGTGGTAGCAATCCAATTAACACATTACCTGAACTTGAGGCTTTCCTGTATTTGTAGCAGATTCATGTGAGTGTTATTGTCAAAACTTGGTTTAAATTCTCAGAGAGCTTTCTGGGTTTTGTGCATACCACACCTGTAGACCTGATAGAAAATGTGGTGGCATATACATATTTGTTATAGACACATTACTTCAAAGCAAATTCTAAGAGACCCACAAATGGAGCTTATTGCGATCCATATCACACTAAATAAAATCAAAGATCAGATCATAGCTTTCAACAGGACCTCCTCTATTTCCTTGAAAACCATGGTATATTCCTAAATATTCTGAATGGACTTCCTCTAAACAAAACCCTATCATCCTAGGAGACTTTAATTATCCAATGACTAATTGGGAAACCTATACCTTAAATTTAGAATATACCCAAAACTTCTAAGATAGATTTCTCACATAGCACTTAACCCTTCCTTGGAAAAAAATCCTCTCCAAATTAAGCAGTGTGATTCATTTACTTCATTTGAAATGGAACTAGATAATAGCATGGACATTCATAAATTCACCCCTGTTATGACTGACCTATTCTCCCTTGAAAAGGGAAGTAAGGCCTATGGTGGTTACAGGCAAGGTGTTAAAGCCTTATGGTTCAGATGCCTTGCATTTTTAATGATTCTATTATTCTATGAACACTTACAACAAATAGGATAGACGTATTATGTATAAGGTATAACAGTCCATCGCAATGACCAGTGTATTGATTTCATGTGTTGAGATCTTCAGTTTGAACATAATGTTATTGTTTAGTTATGTTATGTTTCATGCCTGTTAGCCACATAATAATTAGGAAAGAAAAAACAAAACAAAAAAGAGCAGTATTTATAACATCAGCTCTATTTAAAGAAAAAAGCACCAAAATACTTTCATAAATGATGCAGTGGGACTTGTGCCATGGCAAAACTTGCTAAACTGTTGTAAAATTAGATCCAACATATATAATTATTACACTGGTTTGGCTACAACTACCCTCTAAAGAGAGCAGTTTAGGAATGCAAATGTAAATATAGTTCATATTTTACTTACAAAAGCTTTGTTATATAATTACCCTTACTTGTAGCCAATATAGTTAATCTTAATCATGTGTGAACTGTAAATGTGCCCTGCCATAATGCAACTTCTGTAACTAATTATAATATAAACACAAACATATAAAAAGCATAGAATTGATAGCCTGTCTGAGAGGAGGTTTTATTGTCCATATATCACTATACTGATGGTGATAAAAAAAAATTAAATTGTTCTTAGTTGCTGTTTTCAAGTACACCCTGCACTATGCCAAGATCCCCTAAAAGTACTAGCCATAATACCTGTATACAGTTAAGAGTTTATATTCCAGTTACAGTTGCTTACTTAACTCCTTTCCTTAATGAAAAGAGCTTAAGTTTGTTATTTGAATTATTAAATTATCTGCATGAGCCTCCAAACACCTAAAAAATGTATAGCTGCCTGATGATAAGTAAGACCCCTATAATCTATTACATTCCTTAAGCAACATTAGATTTTCCTTTTCCTAAATGAATGAAATTCCTTCCAGAACTCGGCAAACCACTGCCATGACATGACAGTAGACTTTTTTTTTTCATTAGTCACTTTCCTTATGAGTATCTGCTTCAGAGATTGAAAAAAAAAATAGAAAGTGCATCTAGAGCAGGGGTTGGCAACTTATGGCACGCCTGCCAAGAGTGGCACACGGACCAAATTTCAATGGCACGCTGATCATGTGTGACAGATTGGAGAAAGAGTGAGTGAATGCATGTATGAAAGCAGAAGTGACTGTGTATGAGAGATCAGAGTGAGTGAGTGAATGCATATATGAAAGCTGAAAAGACTGTGTGGGTGTGCGATCAGAGTGAGTGAATGAATGTATGAAAGATGAAGAGACTGTATGGGTGTGTGATGGAGTCAGTGACTGTGTGAATGCATGTATGAAAGCTGAAGCGATTGTGTGTGTGAGAGAGATCAGAGAGAGAGAGACAGTGATCATAACCATATGTTTCAACCTTACAACAAGAAATATGGACAAAGCCAAGTGGCATAAAGGCCTAAAAATAGGGACAATTTTTAAATATTGCTCTTACAAGCTTAGAAAGTTGATAGATAAGATAATAACAGGTTTTGCATAGCATGAATTTTCTGAAGGGTATGAAGTATGAAACTCAAATGTCTGTCATTATTTTCTAATTTCAGTCTTTAATGATTTGCCTCTAATTTGCCAGAAAACCTCAATTTTTAAAAAAATGGACTAAAAATATGAAACAAAAATCTCTGGACATTCTGCAAAAATCTGTACAATTGAGAGGTGTGATTGTAACAAATCTACAAGTTACAGTAGCAGCTAAAAAATTTTCTGCATGACATTAATTAGCTGCAAAGCTATACATGCGCTTTACAGAGATAAAATTAATGTCAAGCAGAATTGAGTTCAGCTACATACCTTAAAAATGAAAATTGTTGAGTACTGTGCTTCTTATTTATTTACTCTTTGTCACTCAGCAAGAAGACGGGGGAAGATATGGTGTTGTTATTAAATAATATGCCGGTATCTTTTAAAATGATTCAGAAAAAGCAAAAACTTGATTTCCACTCATTTCAAGACTTTTGGACACACAAATATGGAGTCATATAATAAAAGGATCGTGCTGTTTGTGCTTTATGTTGTGAAACTGTGTGCCATAGAAGTGTACAAAGACATTATCAACCAAACATCAGTCCATGTTTAAAAATTCTGAGGAGAAAAGTGAAACCATAAAAAGGGCTGTTTCTGGCTACAAAAAAAACAAACTAGTATTTTTAGTCAAGCAATTGGAACCAAAAATAAAGCTACAGAAAATAGTTGCAATTGCTCAGTGTGTGGCTTCAAAGACCAAACCTTTCACAGATGAAGAATTCCTCGAGGAAACTGTTTTAGCAGTGCTGACATTTTGTTTAGTGACTTACCATATAAAGAAACAATACTGTCTTGGATTCCAGAAATACCAGCTTCTGCGAGAAGCTGTTGTATTAAGTGTCACTCTTGACAAAAGTGTTAATGTGAATGACGTAGTACACCTAGCAATAGTTGTGAGATATTATGAGAAGGACCGCATTTATGAAGAACTGTGCTGCTTGATACCCCTTGCTGGTACAGCCAAGGGAGAGGATATTATAACTGCATTTGTAAGCTATTTCGAAAATAAGCACACTGACATAAATAAATATTCTGTGTCACTACTGATGCCACTCCTGTAATGGTCAGAAAGAACAAAGGATTTATTAAAATTCGTCAGGATCATATCAGACATCAAGTATTGAGCTTCCGTTGCATTATACAGCAGGAGAGTTTGTGTGTGGAGATTTTGTCATGGTGCTTGAACTCTGTAATGGAACTTGTTGTCAAGATAGTTAACTTCATAATTTCTCGCTCTTCATTGACTCATAGGCAATTCAAATCTCTTCTACAAGAACTGGAGAGTGCATATATGAACCTCCTATGGTACACCAATGTTCGTTGGCTTAGTTGAGGTAATGTTTTGAACAGATTTGTATGAAGTCTAGAAGCAATAAGGTGTTTCTTGATGAAAAAGAACATTTCCCGGAATTGAATCATGACTGGCTATGCAAGCTGATGTTTCTGGCTGACATAACTAACACCTGAATGAGTTACACTTGCGTTTAAGGACAGGATCAAACAGTGCTTGAATTTTTTGAGCACTGGAATGGATTTGCATCAAAATTAGATACAAATCCAATATTATCACTAACACCTACAAGTACTTTCCAAATGTAAAGGCTCATTCAGATTGATTTACTGTCAACACTGATGAGCTTCAGAAATACGTTGAAGCATTCAAAGGAGAGTTTGCTAAAAGAGGTCAAGACTTCCAAGTTCACAGGCCTATATTTTCTTACCTCATCAAGCCTGACTTAATTGATCTTACTACTGTCACTCCATTTGACCTATGTCTTTTTGAGTGGATGCTTGACAATTTTGAAATGCAACACATCAAATTTAAGTCATCAGAGTTTGGGCGATAACATTTGTAGAACTGTGGAAAACTCTTGAAGAAAACTGCGTGGAAAAGTCAGCTGCTATCCTTAACTACTGGACGTCCCTGCCTGAAGTTTTTCCCTGCTTGAAGAAAGTTGCATTTGATCTGCTTTCGGATTTTTGGGTCACTTTATACTTGTGAACAAACTTTTTCACCATGAAAGCTGTTTTGAGTCCACAGAGGTGTCTAACCCCTGTGCATTCAGAAGCCCTGTGTGAAGCTGAAAGTGACCAAATACACACCTGATATTGAACAGTTAACCAAGGAGAAGCAAGGGCAAGGGTCCCATTAATTGATTAATGACTCATATCAATAATAATCAATGATTACTCATATTAAAAATGTTAATAACGTTTTATGCTTGATTTATTTTATTTAATTTTGTTCTTCCAACTATTGGACTTTCTCTCTTATAATATACATTTGACAATTTAAAAATTTAAAAATGTGTTCAGAACTTAAATTTTGCAAAACATAGTTTTTGTATTTGTTCCTATATATATTAAAATACCGAATATTCAACAAGAGGAGAGTAGTTATTTAATCATGTATTGAAAACATGTTAATACAAGTTAATGTGCTTCAGTATGATAGAAAAGACTTTTTTTTTGGTCGCTTGGCAATCCTGGAACTTTCAGCACACTGAGTGACTTTGCAACATTACTGTAGCACAACACTACCAAAAGGTTGCTGACCCCTAACCGAGAGAGACTGCAATGCCTCAGAGAGTCACAGGGTAGATGTTTATTCAGGTATGACTGAGTGCCACATAGCAATCAGTAATATAGTATCTGTAAAAACAGGGCAAAAATGTCTGTCAGATAACTAACTGATTATACATTTTGTAAATATGCAAACCCACTCACTTTGTAAGAATAGTTCATGTAGCTGTAAATTAGTTAATTGTTTGCTAAGGTCTGATGGTTGTGGTTTCAGTTCTAACCAACAAAAGTATATATGTAACAAGTCATTTACTTCGCATCTATTGAATAGCTAAAGCCAAAACTTATAATACCATGTCATCAGGCTAAATAGAATGCACATTCAATCATAACCATAAACCAAATTTAAAATAGTTACAAGTCCTGTAGATGGTTTGTTAAATGTGAGAAATAATGATATTATATGATTAGTATAACAGTAAGTAAGCCTCAGATAGTTATCTCTAGATGTAAGTAAACCTAACAATGTATCTGTAACATGTAATGACTGTGACATTAACATGAAAGACATATTTATAATACCTTTGCTGTTGTGTTTCTTCCCCACACTCTTTTTCATTATCATTTGCAATATTTTATTTTATCTCTTAATTAATTACAACATCCATTACTGCTCCATTGTAACCACCAGCACAGAGAGCTAGACCAGCCAAAGTGGCTCAGACCACTGTCCCTCCAGTGGTAGCTACGTGGGTAATGCCACCATCAGCAGTGGGACTCAGCACTTCTGAGTCACTGCCTAACAGTATTGCTTCCACACCTCTTGTACTACCTGCACCACCTTTTGACAGGTAGCATTGCCTGGGAGCAGGTGAAGTGGTACCCACTTGGAGTAGTGACAATGGAGTTTGCAGTTATATCGTCTGACAGGAGCTGTAAAAGTTATTGGAGGAGATTATGGAAAGAGCCTCAGTATTCAAATCAGCCATGTGGAGAAAAATCTGCAGTGATTTTGCCAAATCCCTGCTCTTTCCAACACTGCTTGAGGTTTCTGAAAACAGTAGTGACAGTTCCTAGACTAAGAACTAATTTCCCACTGTTTTTATGCCACAAGTGGATGCACCTCTGAAACCTCATATCTATCCCCCATCATGGTGTTCCACTCCCTGCTTCTTGTGTCCATCACCATCCCTGTCTGTCTTGTATTTCCTGTATATCTGCCTCTGCTACCTAAACTACTCTTCATACCTACCTCTGATATTCATAACTTCCACCCAAACATCCCTCTATCTCTGAAAAAAATAAAAAATAAAATGAATACTGTCTTACAAAAAAAACATATATATATATATATATATATATATATATATATATATATATATATATATATATATATATATATATATATATGTCCCATGCATAGCTCAATTTCAGCTCTGTGAGTGTGTGTCTTACATACCAGATTTGGTCAAACTGGCCCCACTGCAGTATTAAATTTTTCTCATACATCATTTATAATATGAGTTTAAAAATTTGTCTAAATTCATTGTACATTGTCATTCTTATTGTGAACAAGTGGGAAGATATAGTGCCATCATATAGTGCCATCATACCACCATCCTTCTCATTCCTGAAGTACTCAACTATTGTCCTACCCTTTGCTTGCTCCCTGTTTTCATCTCTGTCCTATCATCCCATTTCACACATGTAATCTGGCCAAAATATAGTTGCACACGCCACAGATATTCCCATAAATGGCTTATAAACAGAAATCTTTGTTTCTGTACTCAGCATTTGCATGAGTTTGGCACCGAGCAGTAGATCATACTGCTAAATCTCATGTTATGGCAGAAACTGATAAAATTAATATGCATGTGCAAAGACTTTGGCTGGGATTCAATAAAGCCAAATCACAGTGTTAGAATAGTGTAGCAGCTTCTGCATGGAATATGGCTGCCAAGCGATCCAGGAAACAAGGCTGGGGTCATGCATGAGCCTGCCTGCCTGCACTATTCTGACACAGACACCACTGAATAATGCTAATTACCTCATTTGCTGGTGAAAACCATGCAAATGAGGTGAATTAGAGATTCAGTAAGCAGGAAGGCATCCGTGTCAGAGCAGTGTCCATTGCAGAAATGTATTTGGTTACTAACCGAGTACATTTCTGCAAAAATCAAAACGGGGGCATGACAGTTCAAAGTAAAGTATTTTGGTCATTGGCATGGAAAACAGTTGCAACATTATGAAAATAAAAGTTTTTTTTTTGGCCAGTTTCGGCCTTTTAAGTGTAGTGCAGCAACGCGTAAACTAGATTGTGCTGAAAATAAGAAAAAAAATGTAAAAAGACAATTTTATGGGAAATATGAATTTTTCCATTATAGGGTGGCATGCAAAACCAAAACAATAAAAGGTAACACTGGTAGCTAAGGAGCTAGGCTCCAGTGTAGTGGTGTAGCAAGGGACTAAGGCAGTGGGGTATGCAAATGAGCTACATTTATTGCATAGCAAAATGGGAGACTGTGTCCGCCTGTACCTAACTTTGTAGGAGCTATAATGCTGTAGTGTAAGCAGGAGAAGCAGCTGACATGAAAAGGGGATGTGTCATGCTTGGTATAAGCACATTGGAGCTCCGCTGCCTCTATTTGTGCTCAGCTAAGCACAGCTAAGCAACGGGGTGTGTGTGAGCTAGTTCAAGAAATGCAAAGCATGTTCGCATCCACGGGAGGGTCCTTTCTGCTCAATATTGTTTACTATAGCTGCAGGGGTTTGCGCGGTGCACCGCTAGGCTTAAACACAACAGAAATAAAAAAAAGAAAAACACAACAGGAACCAGCAAAAGTGTTTAGGTTTGAACAGCGGGTTTTAGCGGCACTCTGCAGGCCTTAGAATGGGTGGAAATGGGAAGAAAAAATGGGAAATAGCAGAATAAAGGCACATAAGTACAAATAATATAGCTGGCAAGTGGAATGTATCATAGTCTGCCAATTACACAGGCAGCATTTGCAGCACACCAATATAAACTATGCCAACACCTTTCAGTCTGTTTATTTCCCACAACTTCCGCACCATTGGTGTACACACTTGGGGGACTTTTAACTGGCAAAATGTTAGGAGTTGCTGTCACTTTGATACAGCAGTATATGCTAGAGGCTGAGGGTGGTCAAGAGGAGAATGCTGACAACCATCCTAGACTGAGGAGGAGGAGAAGAGTGTCCAGACTCAGGGTAACCTACCAGAGACTACATAATCTGGAGATACTAGAGCACTACAGGGTGGACAGGGACCTACTTCAGCAACTCTGTGAGCTATGCCGGCCTCACCTCAAACCCAGAGCCAACAGAGGGGAACCCATCCCATTTGAAACCAAGGTATGTGTAGCATTAAGAATACTAGCTATAGGTACTTTCCAAAGACCTACTGGGGACATCATGGGGCCTCACAGGCATCTGCATCCAGGGTACTCCACCAGTTCCTGGATGTCATGCGAACACATGCTGGTGAGCACATATATTTCTCCAGCACCCGTGAGGAGAGGACCTGAAATATACACCTCTTCCACCATGTAGCAAAATACCCAGAGGTACTGGCTGCCATAGACTGCACTCACATCCACAGCTATCGTGACCCCCACATTTGGCATGTCTCACAGCTGTATGAGGCATTTGCCAGGTCGGACATCCTATATGTCCATCTCTTGGGGGATGCTGGTTATGCATTAGAACCATGGATGATGGCACCCATCAGAAATGCATACACACACACACACACACACACACACACACACACACACACACACACACACACACACACACTGAAACATGCCATAATGAGGCATAAGCACAAACCAGGAACATTATACAGTGTATGTTTGTGATACTCAAGTCACGGTTCCACTGCCCTGACATATCTGGTGGAGCCTTGCAGTACTCTCCAGCCACACATGTTCACAGTATGTGCCATGCTATACAATATGATCCTGTAGGAACAACTGCATCAGGAACATCACAGGGAAGGTTCACACAGCCCTTCACCCTGAGCCAGCTATTGTAGGCAAACAGAGGCATGCCCAGTATGCCCTGGCCTTGGCAAAAAAAAGCAATGCATAGCACACACACTGACACTGTAGGGACCCAGGGACTGACATCTCTCGCTGACTCACACACACACAGTAAAATGGATGCCACACACATCACACTACCTGCATCTTGCCATGTATAGGCTGTGTACTGTGCATCTGACAGAGCCAGCCCTCAAGCACCATCCACACAACTGCTGCAGGCACAAGGTAAGTGAGTCTTCTTAACATTAAATGTATGAAGTAATATGTTGTGGTAGCATAGCTATGGTATCACTGCATGCATGCAAGGGAATGGGTGGCCTACCAGGATAGCAGCAGACAGCTGATAGCTATGTTGGACAACAGGAAATGTCTGCCCAATACTGGCTTCCCCAGAGAATCCAGTAGTCCCCTAGGTGACAAATCTCACTGCAGTATATGTGGGGGGCTAACAAACTGGGGGGGGGGGTCATAGGTCACATGCATTGATGTCAATGTGAGGGTCCCATACACACCCCTCAGCCTCACTCAGCAAGTCAGCCATAGAAATCCATAAAGAAATGTCTGGCAAAGGCCCACAAATGGGAACAATGATGAAATATGCCCATACAGACCTACACAGTGATATCGCAGCAGGCCTTGCAGTTGCACTAGGGCTATGAAGGTTGAGAGGTCTGAAACCCAAATGCCTGCCATTACAATCTAACCTGTGGTCTTTAGTGATATGCCTGTAGTCTCCAAGACAGACATCATAGTATGCTAAATGGAAGCAAAACATAAAGGGAACATCAGCACAGTCGGTGCAAATGTGGACAGCTGACAGGTGTGCGCCCCCCCCCCACACACACACATGTTCTCATAGAAATGCAATAACTATAATGTTTTTAGGGTATAAACAGCACAGCGTACATTCCCAGGGCTGTCCCAATTAACTTGATAACTTGTTGTGTGTCCACAATGTGCAGGGGTCAATGACCTATGTATATGTGTGGTCAATACTATCAGTATGTGGCCTGCATGTACTCCTGACTGTCGTGTCTTAGTGGCCTAGGTACAGTACTTTGGTTGACAGGGTCCATGTTCCAAGAACTGCAGTGCCAACTATTCTGCATGTCAAATACAGCTACAATAGAAGTTCTACACACTGTGCAGATGTCAATATCTGTTACTGCAGAAAAGCTGGACAGGTCAGGGACAGGGGGCCACACATATGGACAATACACAGCTAAGAGTAACCTACACCGTGCCTAGCATGCCCCACAACTGTACAGACATTTTGAGGAATGTCCAGAGGTTTGCATCATATTTATGGTCTCATTATCATGAAATCATGGTTGTCTGGCAAATCATTAGCAAATCACAAAAGACTAAAGTCAGAAAATGACAGATTTCAGTTTCAGACTTCATATCCTTTAGGAAAATGCATGCTAATGCAAAACATGTTATTGTATCACCTTTCTAGGTTTGTAAGGCCAATAGTTAACAATGGTCCCTATATGTAGACCTTTGTCCCCAAATTACTTATGGCTTTGTCCAGATGTTTGGCTCTAAATGGTCGGGGAGGTATTGTGTCTAGTAAGACAGCAGGTACCTGAAGGTCAGTGTACTGCCAGGCAATAAAAGGCTGCCAACTTACTGTGTCAGTACTGACAACATGTCACTGGCCAACATTCATACCCCTGGAATGACAGGTTCTCACAGAAGGAGCACAAGTATGCCTTGTATATCTGTTCTGCTTGTCCTAGCATTGCATTTGCCTGCAAATATTTGCAAGACAAAAAAGGGTCTTGTCAAAACAGTGGCAGACAGTGGGGAAGCAGATGTCATAGAAATAAGAGAAAGCAAGCAAATACCAGTCCGGTCTCTCAACTATCTGTTTGGCAGAACAGTATTAACACCCTGTCCTCATGTGTGTGCCTTTGTCTGACTGTCATATATGGGCCTGTTTGACAGCTTGGCCAACATGTAGCCTCATAATAACATATAGCAAAACAAGCTGTCTGGGAACCACAGCAAATGTAGTGGTACAATGATGGACAACCTGCTAAACAGGTACACTCTGAAGTGTGAAGCCCCCAACCTTGTGTGTGATGTTATGGCATTTACCCCTCTCACATCAGAATTACAAATACATAACAGCAGCCACTTTGGGCAAAGCCTGTGACTGGACTATAGAAGGACAAAGAGACACACATAAGAGGAAGGGGAATCACTGTCCAGGCAAATGGAGAATGTGCACGAGAACAAATTGTGCAATAACATAGGTGGCATGCAGTGTATGGAATCAGTAAACATCACCTGCAAATACACAACATGCACATATGTAAGTGGAGGTCCATAACAAAACAAAAACCCAAATGAAGGACACCTCAGAAGCAAAAATACATGAGAACTCCACAAACGTACACACCACAGACCATGCAGACTCTGCACACCGGGGTCTTGCAAACACTAAGGCCTTACCCCAAACCCCAAACATGTGCCTAACACAGATAGACTAGCAGCAGTGTCCTTGTACCCTGTTCCATACAGACTCTGCTGAGGTGACCCCTGTCCGGCATACAAAGCAATCCAGACCCTGCCTTGATGGGACTGTCGCACATCTGGAAGTCGAGGCCCACTTGATCAACCTGTAGGCGCAGCATCAACCTGGTCTGTGATATCAGTACGGCTTATTGGTGTGACAGAAATGTGTCCCACACACTCTCACATCTGTGGAATACACTCCCTGTCCACATCAAGCCAAGTGCCTCAATACCCCTAATGATGTGCTCCCTGTATAAGTGCATGGGAAACACAAAATACAGTCCTGTGATTCCACTTGTATCCCTGCTGGACAGGGGATCTTTATTTATTTATTTATTTATTTATTTATTTATTTAACATTTGTTGACCGGGAAATTCCGACTAGGTTCCACAGATCCTGTTTTCAGTGGAGGCCCGGGGAGAAACACTCCAGAAGCATGTCTTTAGAACTCTGTGTGCTGACATTGCCTAACATGGGCTACACTCCTTTCTGTGTGGGTTATAAGGGCTTCAGGGTCAGTACCCTACTAATGTCATATGAACCTATCAACCTATACACAACTGTCTGTCAGTGAATCACCACATTACCCTATACTGCTCTGCCACTGACATACCTGGAAGTCACACAGCACTATGTGGAATATACTACACATATAATGGACATTTCTGCACAGTACAATGCCCTGTGTACCCACACCCATACCTCTCAACCTCTGACAACAAGACATCTGGAAAGGTCATAAATAAAGTGAGACAAAGGCCCAATGATAGGCACGTGTTGCAAATATTGCTCTTACAAACTGAGAAAGTTGGATAGAGTAATGGGTTTTGCATTAGCAGAAATTGTCTGAACGCTATGAAATCTGAAACACTAACGTCTGTCATTATTTTGTAATGTCAGTCTTTAATTATTAGGTTCATAGGTTCATATGTTTATACTAGGCTATCTGCCCTAAGGCATTTATAAGCCTAGCCCAAAGTTTTGTGGCTTACGCCACCCCTTATATGAAAAAATAATGTGCCCATTAGTTTGTTGTGCCTCTGTCCAGCAGTGACACAGAGATGATTCCCGGGGTAAACCTACGATCTCCCATCCACAGGTCAAGATTTCTCTTGAACAGAGCCAACGAGGTGCTCTGCCTCACATGGACCGGGACTCTATTCCACAGCATAGGGAGTCTCTGAGTGATAAATCTATCCCTCCAGCACGTCCTATTTATATCCATGCTAAGGTTTAAGTTGCTTGCTCTAGTGGTTTTGGTGGATTTGGATTTTTTGAGGTGGAGCATGTCCATTAATTCTGGGTTGGACATGGCCTTGTATGTCAGGCACATGTCACCTCTGAGCAGACGGTATGCGACTGAATAGAGCTGGAGTTTCTTCAATCTGGCAGCATATGACAGATTTTGGAGTCCCTTTATCCTTTTGGTGAGGAACTTTTGGGGTCTCTCCAATTGCTGCAGATGTCGGGTGAGATACATCCCGAATGGGGCATTGTACTCGATCATTGGTCTGATAAGTGAAGAGTACAGGGGAACAATGACCTCACTAGATCTGGATGTGAATCCCTTCATGATCAGGTGGGCAATGTAGAAGGTCTTTCTAACCACTTTAGTAACGTGAGTGTCAAAAGAAAGGCCACTGTCAACCTGGGTCATCAGGTCCCTGATAACCTCTTCTGTGCTTAGTGGATTACCGCCTATATGGTAGCTTGGGGTTACCTTGTTTTTCCCAAAGGGTATGACTATACATTTTTTGGCATTTAACTTCAGGCCATGGCTCTGGCACCAGCTATCTGTTTCCGTGAGTCCCTTCTGAAGGATATTCTGAAAGATATTTGCAACTAACTTGCCATAAAAACACAAGTTTATGTAGACTGGACAAAACTTCTAGACAAACACCTGGACAATCCGCCAAAAACTGTACACTTGAGAGGTATGGACCAGGATATGAATTTTCAGGTAAGAAAAATACCACATAAGCAGGAGATCCCCAGCCAGTATATCACCAAGTTGCTGGACTGCCGAATAACCAAAAAGGAAGATACTACGAATAGTTTCCAAATGCCTGGATGTCACCAATAAGTGAACCAAAATACTCTGTGCATAAAAAAGATTTTATTACATGAAAAACAAGAAACGTTAAGCACTTTCACCCTCACAATGTGGGCTTCTTCAGAACATTGTAGTTCCTAAACACTGGTGCTTAAATTTAAAAAAAATGGCGCCAAGCTTTTTTTCTTTAAAGAAACATACACATGCTATTCTTGCAACACATATATTACATTGTATCCACATATAATTGCTACTAAGCTATCTAATATTTAACTAACTGTGTATAATAATATGTGGTATGCTTCTCCGTATATAATGTAAAAATACATAAAACATAAATATGCACGAATATGCATAAATAAATCAAACCATTCATAATAAAAAAAATACATAATAAAACACAATTGTACATAGATAAAATCTACTAATATAAAAACAATTGATATATTGCAATATATATAGAAAATACAATTTATGTGCAATATTCACAAATAGTACTTCCATGTACCAAAATAGAGTTCTTACTTTTTCATGAACATATCAGACCAAATACAAAACCCCTGTGTTTGTCAAATAAGAATAATTTGATTTTTGTTTTTGTTGTATTTTAGTGTGTTAACCCTTAGTGTTGCCCACCTTATACAACAGCCAAAATAGGTTTGCTAGAAATATGGTCATTAAGACCTGGTGATGTGGAGGCATCCAAAAATAGTTGCCACCACAATTCTTTGAACCCCAATAGGGTTTTAAAATCCCCTCCCCTGGGGTCCGTCCTGATGGTTTCTAATATAGCAAACCTGAATTTGTGTGATTCACCTACCTTCTCTATATGTCTATATAAGGTATTATTAGTATCCTTCCTTCTAATGCAGTATGTATGATCATAAATATGTTTTCTGAAGCATCTCTCTGTTTTTCCTATATAAAAACAAGCACATTTGGTGCACTTAGCCATATATATAAGCATTTTAGTATTGCAATTACCATATTTAAAATGCACTGTTGTGTTTAACCCATTCTCAATTTTAATTTTTTCTTTTTTAAGAGTTATAAATACAATGGATCAAATTTTCAGCAGGGATGGAAATCACAGGGACAACCATACTGGCACAAGGGGCAAAGAGAAAGACTGTAGAATTACAACTACAAGAAAACCAGACAGAAGGACAACAATTGGGGGAAGATTACATGGTGGAACTGAATATGGACACTGATAGTCCCCAGGCTGATAATAATATTATAGTGAATGGGGTTACACACACTTATAATAATTTTAAGATTTACAACTACTCAAGTTTAATGTTGTGCACTACACACTTTGAGTTGTTATCTAAGGGAATGAAGTTCATACCGACCCCCTTCTTCGATTTAGTAGACTGTCTGTGTGAAATTAAGATGCTTGTAAAAAAAATTAATTTAGCTATAATGTTTAAAGGCAAAAATACAACATCTCATAAAGAGACAGCAGGGACTAAATTAAAGAAAAAAAAGCACTTTTATACCCCCCTAGTCTTCCCTTTGTGGACTTATATGAAAAAACAGTTATGAGGGAAGTATATAAATTATACAAAAAACGAGAAGTAAGAAACCAGTTGGTAATTTAAAGGAAGTTGAATTTAACACTCTTAAGGCTCTCAAACAGGATGCTAACATCCGAGTGATGAAGCCGGATAAAGGGGGAGGTGTGGTCATATATAATATTATTGAATATATTAAAAAATGTATGATATTCTTCATCTATCAGGAAATTATGAATCTATCTCTATCAATGAAATTAACATTGCATAGCAGTCCCTGCTGTCTCTTTATGACATGTCATATTTTTGTCTTTAAGCATTATAGCCAAATTAATTTTTCTGACAAACATCTTAATTTCACACAGACAGTCTACTAAATCGAAGAAGGGGGTCGGTATGAACTTGATTCCCTTAGATAACAACTCAAAGTGTGCAGTGCACAACATTAAACTTGAGTAGTTGTAAATCTTAAAATGATTACAAGTGTGTGTAACCCCATTCGCTATAATATTATTATCAGCCTGGGGACTACCAGTGTCCATATTCAGTTCCACCATGTACTCTTCCCCCAATTGTTGTCCTTCTGCTTGGTTTTCTTGTAATTGTAATTCTGCGGTCTTTCTGTTTGCCCCTTGTGCCAGTATGGTTGCCCCTGTGATTTCCATCCCTGCTGAAAATTTGATCCATTGTATTTATGACTCTTAAAAAGGAAAAAAAATAAAATTGAGAATGGGTTAAACACAACAGTGAGGTTTAAATATGGTAATTGCAATACTAAAATGCTTATATATATATGGCTAAGTGCACCAAATGTGCTTGTTTTTATATAGGAAAAACAGAGAGATGCTTCAGAAAATGTATTTATGATTATACATACTGCATTAGAATGAAGGATACTAATAATGCATATAGAGAAGGTAGGTGAATCACATGAATTCAGGTTTGCTATATTAGAAACCTTCAGGACGGACCCCAGGGGATGGGATTTTAAAACCCTATTGGGGTTCAAAGAGTGTGGTGGCAACTATTTTTGGATGCCGCCACATCACCAGGTCTTAATGACCATATTTCTAGCAAACCTATTTTGGCTGTTAAATAAGGTGGGCAACACTAAGGGTTAACACACTAAAATACAACAAAAACAAAAATCAAATAATTCTTATTTGACAAACACAGGGGTTTTGTATGCAGTCTGATATGTTCATGAAAAAGTAAGAACTCTATTTTTGGTATATGGAGGTACTATTTGTGAATATTGCACATAAATTGTATTTTCTATATATATATATCGCAATATATCAATTGTTTTTATATTAGTAGATTTTATCTATGTACAATTGTGTTTATGTATTTTTTTTATTATGAATGGTTTGATTTATTTATGCATATTCATGCATATTTACGTTTTATGTGTTTTACATTATATATGGAGAAGCATACAACGTAGTATTATACACATTTAGTTAAATATTAGATAGCTTAGTAGCAATTATATGTGGATACAATGTAATGTATGTGTTGCAAGAATAGCATGTGTATGTTTCTTTAAAGAAAAAAAGTTTGGCGCCAGTTTTTAAAATTTAAGCACCAGTGTTTAGGAACTACAACGTTCTGAAGAAGCCCACATTGTGAGGGGTGAAAGCAATTAACGTTTCTTGTTTTTCATGTAATAAAATCTTTTTTAAGCACAGAGTATTTTGGTTCACTTATTGGTGACATCCAGGCATTTGGAAACTATTCATAGAAGTTGCTGGACTGTTTACACAGCTTCATCAGTCAACTATTTTTAGCCACATCTCTCAACTGGCCTTTTAGGCAAGAATGTCTATAGTTGGGCTCATAATAGTCATCTGTGCATCATACATCTTGTATTCCTCTGGTTAAGCACTGTGATGATCTGAGGATGTATGTCACTAGGTAATGACACAATATATTCTAGTGTGTCACTAGGTAATGGCACAATATATTCTAGTGTCAGACTTCAGATATGTCAGAAAATGTCTACAAAAAAATCCTGTACCCCTAGCAACTTCCTGCTTACTATTGAGAGGTATGGCTGTAGCACAGAAAACCCCAGACCAGAGTACAACTATCTCTGGAATGGAGTCCCACTCTTACTATAGAAGGTCATACTAGGCATACTACTACAGTTAGAGAATCACAGCCCATGTCAGAATCCACATCGGACTATATAACTGTATTGTGCATATATGTCTTTGCATATAGACAGCTATGTACACCTTAACTGTCTCTACACACACCCATCAGACAGGATTACCCTCAGCTAGCTGTAGATGGTCCACATGTGGTATATCTACATCTGTTGCATGTGATACATAGACATATATATGAGCAGCATATAACAATATGTCAAGCATACACACACATAGATATGGGGAAGAGAGAGACAGACAGTGATAGAGAGAGAGAGACACACACACAGGGAGACACACACACACACAGAGTGAGTCATACACAGGGATACCCTGAATGGTATAAAGTGGTGTCCTGCTGGGGACAGTGGCATACCGGTTGTAACCAGTCGCACATGCCAGCATGAAAGTGAGCTCCATTGTGTAATAGTACTGAGGTGGGGGTTATAACATCACATCACCTGCCTGTGTTTGTGTGTGTGTCTGTGTGTATGTGTGTGTGTGTGTGTGTGTGTGTGTGTGTGTGTGTGTGTGTGTGTGTGTGTGTGTGTGTGTGTGTGTGTGTCTATAGGTTTAAATATTAAGAGGCCATTCCCACTCAGTACACTTCTCATTCCCCTACTTCGCAAGATTTGCTGATGTCATTCACCTTAGAAGTACCATTGGACACCTGTCAGCTCTATAAGCTCTGTAGTGCATGCAATAATTGTGTAGCAGTATACTACAAATAACTAGGTAAGTAGGGGTTCTAATATCAGTCCTGTCAAATGTGAAAGTGTGTGTTTGTTCGTAGGTGAAACAGTTTTAGACCATTCCCACCCAGTACAATTCCCAGTGCCCTACTTTAGCAGTCCTGCTGATGTCATTCCCCTTAGAAGTACCTTTGGACAACACCAGCCCGATAAGCTCAGTGGCGCATGCAATAACTTTGTAACACTGTAGTACAAATAACTAAATAAGCAGAGATTCTATTCTCAATTCTGGCAAATGAGTGTGTATAAATGTGTGTACAAGTGTTTGTAAGTGTGTATGTTTATAGATTTAAGTATTTTGAGGACATTCCCACCCACAACACTTCCCAGTGCCCTACTTTAGCAGTCCTGCTGATGTCATTCACCTTAGAAGTACCTTTGGACAGCCTTCAGCCCTATAAGCTCTGTAGTGCTTGCGATAACTGTGTAACACTATAGTACAAATAGCTAAATAGATTGGGATTCTAATCCCAGTCCTGGCAAATTAAGTGTGTGTATGTGTTTGTTTGCAAGTGAAACAGTTAAAGGCCATTCCCAACCACTACACTTCCTAGTGCCCTACTTTAGCAGTCCTGCTGATGTCATTTATCTCAGAAGTACCTTTGGATAACCCTCAGTCCTAAAAGCTATGTGGCATATGCAATAACTACATAACAGTATAATACAAATAACTAGAAAGACCAGGGTTCTAGTATATAAGTGTGTGTACAAATGTTTGTAAGTGTGTATGCTTGTAGGATGAAGTATTTTGAGGACTTTCCCACCCACAACACTTCCCAGCACCCTACTTTAGCAGTCCTGCTGATGTTATTGCCATTAAAAGTACTTTTGGGCAGTCTTCAGCCCTCTAAACTCTGTGGTGGGTGTAGTAACTAAGTAACAGTATAATACAAATAACTAGATAGGCAGGGATTCTACTCTCAGTTCTGACAAATGTGTGTGTGTGTGTGTGTGTGTGTGTGTGTGTGTGTGTGTGTGTGTGTGTGTGTGTGTGTGTGTGTGTGTGTGTGTGTGTGAAGGTGTTTGTAAGTGTGTATGTATGTAGGATAATGTATTTTGATGCCCTTCCTACCCAGTACATTTCCCATTGCCATACTTTACAAGGGCTCTTGATGTAATTCACTTTAATGTACCTTGGGACAGTGTTAAATTCTATAAACTCTGTGGCAAATGTAATGACTGTATAACACTGTGGTACACATAACAAGATATATAGGGGTTCTAAACTCAATACTGGAAACTGTGTGTGTGTGTGCGTGTGTGTGAATCATATCCTCCATGTGTGTGTGTGTGTGTGTGTGTGTGTGTGTGTGTGTGTGTGTGTGTGTGTGTGTGTGTGTGTTTGTGCATGTGTGTGTGTGTGTTTGAGTGAGAATCACATCCTCTGGGGGTGTGGGTTATACCATTTTGAAGCATGTACCACCCAGCACACATCCCATTGCCCTACTTTACAAGGCCTGCTGATGTCATTCACCATAGATGTACCTGTAATTACTTGTCAGCCCTCTACACTCTGTGCCATGTGCAATAACTGTGTAATACTATAGTACACATAATTAGATAGGTAGGGGTTCTAATCTCAATACTCACAACTATAGTATTATGTGTGAAGCATATCGCCTGTGGTTATTGTGGGTGTAGGTTATACCATTTTAAGGCCGGTTGACTCCACCTATCCATGACGTTACTTTAAACAGCCTGTTAATGGTATCTGCCTCACATTCACCATGTAACACTATACAGCCCATACCAGTCATCTGTACAGATGTACATGGAATATCCACGTTTGCAACCTATACATGGTCTGTGTTCCCTAACAATAAGCATTCCTGTGATATCATTGCCAAATATTTCACAGTTACCATAGTGACACACATGCCAGCATCAGACATCATACCTGACTGACACATCATGCTGCTACAAAGTTTGTCACTCTATCACATGTGCAGGTTTGTAGGAGCAGTAGATGAGACCAATCATTATTTCTGGTGGATTATCCCACCATCCATGAAGGCATTTGCAAGATTACTTGTTGTAAGAGGTTGTGTTTTATGTCCCAGGCATATAATATATGTGGAACATGTCAGGTGTACATAGCACTATAGTACATACAAGTGGATGTAGGGTTACTAATATTTCTATTGGCAACTTTGTATGTGTTTCTGTGTGCACAGCCCCTGTGGCTGTCTTTACTGTGTGTATGTGATGGCTATACTATTTTGTGTGCCTCTTCCATCCTGTGAACTCTCCCATTACCAACCTAGTTTCAGCCCATACAGATGCCATCCACTGTAGAAGCACAGTTACACAGTTTCTAACACCAAGACACTGTGGTGCATGCAATGGTCGTATCACTGTGTATTGTACATAAATAGATGGGTAGGTCATCTACTCTGAGAAGTGACAACTCCATGTGCATGTGTGTTTCAATGCATGTCCCCATGCAGCAGTGTGTGTGCGTGTGTGTGTGTGTGTGTGTGTGTGTGTGTGTGTGTGTGTGTGTGTGTGTGTGTGTGTGTGTGTTTCAGATGTCTCTACTATGTTAAGGGCATGTGAACCCACCACTGACAATCCTTCCAGCCCCTGCAATTGTCACCCATTTGAATAGTAGTGGCAGACACTGCAAATCTACATTACCGCTGTGCTATTTGTTTTATGTATTTAGTGCTATCGTTTGTAAGACTCTGCAGGTAGGGGCTGTGCTCAGACCTTCAACAGCTGCCCCATGTACAGGACTATGACTCTGTGTGCACTACCAGCATGACGGGCCAGACATGCATATGAGTTAGCAGACACACATGCTGGCGATTGCTAGGTTAGACTAACACAGGCTGACCTGTGTCAGGAATACATACCCCAAACCTGTAATACATAGTACCAGGCATACCCTCCTCACCTGCATGTAGGTTGAGTGGATGGGACAGAAATGGCAGGGACAACAGGTGCTGATATGTGAAACATTTGCAGTTAAAGTAATGGCTAAGCTTGTGAGGGACCTAGTGCCAGTACTCAAGTAACCTTCTCTGTATGTGTGAGCCTGCAGTCCTACATAACACTCAGGTGACATGCATGAAGGCTAGCTGGCTGTGTCAAGGGTATGTATGCAAGTTTACATTGTCTGCCACAATTGTCCCTCACACTCTGTTGCATGTAAACAGACCTGGTAAACATGTACCTATACAACTGTACCTTGGCTATTAAAATGTCACTGTGATTCCACTGCACCATACTCATCATTGCTGCTGTCAGCAGACCCACAGCCTGCAGACACACAGACACCTGGAACACAGAATACAGTACGTGACACTACAGACAGTCAGTAGCACTAACAACAATAAGACATCATGGCTAACAAGGTACATACACCTCATTGTGTGCCCATAACTATTGCCAGCAGACAGCACCCTACACAGCATTGCATTACTACACTGTACTATAGTCACCCTGTGCATCAGACCCATATGAGCATGTTCCTGCATCGATGGTATGGATGGCATGGTTGTGGCACAAGTATCATCACATGTACAGGGTGTGGTATGGGATTGCCAGAAGCCCGGGCTGGGTGATATGGTTGACATTGTGTGTGTGTGTGTGTGTGTGTGTGTGTGTGTGTGTGTGTGTGTGTGTGTGTGTATGTGCGTGTGTGTGTGTGTCTGGAGGGGTGAGGTTCAACTGTGCCATGCAGACGTGGTGACTGGCCTGTGATAAGATGTGTAAGTGTTTGTCTGCACGCAATAAAGACATGTGGATGCCTGACACAGGGCTATGTTGGACAGCCGTGGACAGTACATGGCAGGATGTATGGTTCACCTTCTCCTGGCAAGGACACAGGAACTGATTCTGCCAGGAGTCTCACTGGCACAACCTGGCCCAAGAACAGATGCAGTACTACTCCTTGATGGTGACTGCTGTCTGCTGGATCTGCATCCCTGATGTGACTGGCCAGGACCACGTGCCTATGGCCTGCTCCAGTGTGGTGTGCACAGCACCCTCACTTTGGTAGTGCTGGTGGTTCTGGCAGTACGGGACTGTGAATGTGCATGGCCATGTGGGCTCTCATCTGATCATGTTGCTGATCTACATCCACCTGGCTGATGCCTTACTCTCACCACATGCTCAAGCACAGACATTGCAAGGTTGAGCAGTGACAATGTCTCGCCCCACCATCTATCCACGACATCGGCAAAATGATGGATGGCATCACAAATGCCATGGAGGTTGTCACGCATGGCAAGCAGCACTGCATTCATGACCCTGAGCATCTGTCTGGTGTTGCATTTAGTACGCACCTATGACCCCATGATGGAAAATAACATGCGTCTGGTGACACCTGCTGTGGCACCTGCAACAGGGGCTTGATGGGCAGCCATCCTCCATTGATCACCCCCATCTATCTGCCTGTGTGTGACCTTGCATACCCTTTGGCTATGGCTAGTGTTGACACTGACACTTGCCATAGTCACCACACTAGCCTGTTTCATGCCATCACCCTCCAACTGTCCATTATCTGTGGCTTCTGGGGACTGGGTATGTGTGGGCATACTAACTGTGCGGGGACATTGTGGGTGAAGGTAGGAAACCAACCAATGGCAAAGACTCAGGCCTTGATAAACCCCACCTGTGCCTCACTATGACCACCACCATCTTGAGAGTCTGCTAAGATACTGACTTCAGGTTGTGAGGGGGAGAGACACCAACCCCCATGTTCACCTGTGAATGGAAGACAATATATGTAAATTAATACTCTGCAGTATTATGTTTGCTGATACACACATACATACAAACACACACGCACACACACACACACACACACACACACACACACACACACACACACACACACACACACACACACACACACACAGACACACACTCTCCTAGTAAAGTCTGGCACAGCTTTGCCACCTATGGGCCCTTCAGGCGAGACTTTACTGCAGTTCTGACTGCCACAATCCATCTCTTTAACAGCTACTGTAAGACCTTCAACAAAGGGTGACAAATCCTACTATGTGATGGGCCTATTAGCAGAATGGTAAGTGTGACCATGACCAAGGCTATTGGAGTGAGTTATACAGTGTCACCAAGGGCATATGCATGTACTGTAAGAGCTGACATACTGCTACACAGACCAGATGAAATGACAAGGTGTAATGATATGTGATAATAACTAATGAAGGAACAAGAGAATACTCTATCTCTGCAGTACCTACACAGTTCAGACCCACAGGGATTAATTTCAGACAACATTGCAAGACAGTCCACACTACATACAGGAAACATGTAAAGTACTAGGTGCAGAGCTTCATAAGATGATACCAGGCTATTGGCACATATGCCCTCATAAGTCTAGCCCAGACATTTGCCCATGTACCTTCAAAGCCAGCACCTGTTTCCCCTATCCAGCTGGGACACATGTGGGATCCCAAAAGTCTCTTTTTCATTTCCCATGCAGTCATCCAACTTCTTCTTAAAGAGGGATTTACACATACTCTGCTAGACATGGGGAGGGAGTGTATTTTACAGACAGTGTATTGTGTGGGACACTACACTATCCTACCAACAAGTACTATACATGTCACAGACCAGGTGAGGGCCTTACGTGCATGTTGCGTGAGTGGGGTTTGTCATACGGATATGCAGAAATGCCATCAAGGCTGATTTGGAAATGGCCTTGTATGCCAGACACAGGTCACCTATGATCAGTCTCTATGAGACTGAGTACAGGGACAGGGCTTTCAGCCTATCTGTATAGGATAGGTGTTGCAGACCCTGGTTTGCCTGGTCAGGAACCTCTGTGGCCTCTGCAACTGCTGCATTTGCTTGGCAAGGAACATGCCAAAGGAGCCATTCTACTCGGTAATGCATCTGATAAGGGTGGAGTACAGGGATATTGTGGCCTCCTGCTTCCTGGAAGACATACCCATATTTGTGAGGTTGGCCATGTAGACAGCCTTCTGTACAATGGTACCACATGGTAGGAAATTGTCAGGTTGCTACCAACCTTGGTGCACAAGTTGCCTCACACCTGACTGCATACTCGGTACATTGTTATTACTGTCATAATTAGTGTGGATGACATTTACCACAACAGGGAAAATGATGCATCTCCTGGCATTCCGTTTGAGACAATGCTTCTTGCACCAGTCAGTAATTTGGGTAAGGGCCTCTTAGTTCATAGGTACATAGGTAGGTATTAGGCTATCAGCCCTAGGCCCTATACAAGACCAGTCAAAAAGGTACCCTGGCTTTTGCCACCCTAGAAAATTATTTTCCTGTGCCACTGTCGAGCAGAGCCACAGAAGTGATCCCTGGGGTGAATTTCCTATTTCCCATCCAATCATCAAGATTTTTCTTGAAGAGTGCTAATGAGGAGCTTTGTTTGGTATAGATAGGTAGTTTATTCCACAGTATGGGGAGTCTCTGGGACAGGAATCTATGTGTTCTGTTTATTGGAGTGACAAGGTTTAGGTCCCTAGAGCATGTAGCTCAGATGGATTGGGATTTCTTTAAGTGGAGCATGTCCAACAGCTCTGGGTTTGACATAGCTTTGTATGTTAGGCAGAGATCACCTCTGAGTAGGCGATATGTGACGGAGTAAAGCTGGAGTTTTTTTAGACAGTCTGTGTAGGGCATCTGTTTGAGGGTGGTAATCCTCTTTGTGAGGTATTTCTGCGGCCTTTCCAGTTGTAGATGTCTTGTGAGGTACATACCAAAAGGGGCATTGTACCCTATAGTGGGTCTAATGAGTGATGAGTAGAGGGGGAACAGTGACCTCTTTTTTTCTGAATGAGAAACCGTTTGTGATGAGGTGTGCCACGTAGAAGGATTTCCTGACTGCTGTGGTGATGTGATTATCAAAGGAGAGACTACTGTCCACCTGTGTCCCAAGTTCTGTTATTATACTTTCAGTGTTAAGTATACTACCGCCTATGTTGTAGTTCATGGGTACATTGTTTTTACAAAGGGGATGACAATGCACTTTTTGGCATTGAGCTTGAGGCCATGGCTTTGACACCAGGCATCTGTCTCAGTAAGGCCCTTTTGTTGGATGTCCACATCGTTAGGAGTTTCGATTATGGCTCCTAGTTTGCAGTTATCTGTGAACTTCATTAGCTAAAGACTTTCTGTGTTAGCCTGTACTTCAGAGAAGTAGATACCAAACAGGAGAGGACCCAGGACTGAACCCTGTGGTACTCCACTTGTCACTGTTCTGAAGTCAGATTTGGAGTCTGCTACTTTCACAGTGTGAGTTCTGTCACTGAGCCAGTTGGCAACCCATCCTGTGACATAGGGATTTATACCTAGTTTAGTGAGTTTATCTATAATTTCAGAGTGGGGGATGGTGTTGAAAGCCTTGGCAATATCTAGATAGGCTAGTTACCCTCATCTACAGCTTTGGTGACTGCTTCAAAGAAGTCTATCAGGTTTACAAGACATGATCTGCCTTTTACAAACCTGAACTGGGTGAAGTCCAGAGTTTGAAAATTACCAATGTCTTAGTTTATAAGTTCCATAATGATACATTCCATGGCCTTGCAGACCAAGCTCGTCAGGCTAATGGCGCGATAGTTCCCGGGGTCCGTGGTGGCTCACCCCTTGTGGAGTGGGATAACCATCATTGTTGTCTTTGACAGGGCATTATGGACCTGCTTCCTGATGATGAGGGGAGGGGGTAGGTGCTGTGCATGTCCATTATGGTATTTGTGTATTGCTGCTTTCCACCACAGAGGTATACCCTACCTTGAGGGGGATAATTTTGTCTTGTCAGGTATTGCTGTGTCCATACAGCTATATAGGTGCTCACATAATATTGCGGTGTAGGATTGGACACTACTGCTAGTTCCAACTGATGGGATGGTAGCTGTTAAGCTACTTCTACATTCTCTGAGATTTCTAAACAAGTTTGGAAAGGTTTTTTTTGGTTTGACCCTGAGAAAGGGGGGGGGGGGCATGGGAGATGGTGACCTCAACATTGATAGCTATGTGGTCAGATATTCCCAAGGAGGATGACACTGTGGAAGTGCTACTGTGGTTACTTATGTTGGTTAAGGCCAGGTACAGGATATTTCCACTTATCATAGGAGTGGTGACCGGCTGATTCAATGCATTGCCATTGACAAAGCTGAGGAATCTGTGTGCATTCATGTTCAGGTAGAATAGTTTATGCAGACTATGGATGAGTAGTTAATGTCACCCAGGAGCAGGGTAGATGGTTGGATCTTGACAGATTCAAGCAGGTCCAGGTAAGTGTAGTGGGTGTCCAGAGTCATGTTTGGAAGTCTGTATCTAGCTATGACTTGAGTAGGTGTTTTGTTAACAGTTAACTGCACTTGGGATGTCTCCCATGCATCATACTGTTTGGCCAGCCTGGAGGTATATATGTGTATGATAATGTTTAAAATTCCACCTCCTATGGCTTTGCAGCCCTCCATTTGGGGGTCTAAGAGTATGGTAGGATGAGTAACCTGGCAAGGTTAGTGTGCTCTCCACAGCTGCAAACCAGGTGTCAGTGACTGCCCAAATGTCAGCATCCTCCAGGACAAGGTATGGTTGCAATGATATGAGTTTCACGATAAGACTCCTAGCTCCTGTTAGAGCAAGACATCTGCACAAAGGCACACATCAATGGTGGGCAAAGGCTCAAAAATAGTGACACTTTATACATCTAGCTGTAACACACTTAGTTGCTAGCAAAGACTGTTTCGCATTCAAGGGAACACGATGCAGGATATGACATATGAGATTCAAATGTGTGCTATTATGTTATGACTTCAGTATTTACTGTGCTGCCAGTGATTTGCCAGCAGTACACAACTGTATGATGCACTGAGTACAAATATGAGGCAAGCATGTGGTCAGTCTGCAATGCTCTGAATAGTTGACAGGTATGAGCTCAGTATATAACATACAGTTCAACACACACTTCTGTGCCAGTTGTTTACTATGCACATACCCTATATAAGTATTTTACATTTGTAAGGCAATCATATGTATCATAGTAGAAATCACAGGTGACATATGAATATTTACAACATCCCGGGGAGCTGTCCTATGAGTGTCACAGTCAGTATTGAACAACAGACACTCTAGTAGTAATCATACATGAGCTGACCTTTGCTGGGTTGACTCAGGTGCCAGAGCTGTGATGTATGTCACTGCAGACAGGGCCAGCTGGAATGGACATGGGTGCTGGACAGCAACATGTGAGTCCAGCAAGTTTTGTTGTGACTTAGTGTTTAACGTCTAATTTCACATTATTGCATCCCCCTTCTGCATTCCATTACATGCTTAATTGATTGATATACCTGTTATAGTGCTAAAGAGTTTCCACAGAATAATGCAAATGTTTAAGTTTGTGTAGTCACAGTCTGTGTTTGTGTAGATGGGTTCAAACCTGTTTTGCATAGGCAGCAGCTTGTCTTTTGAAGGTAATGCTCATGAGCAGGTGATGGCCTGTGCATCAATTGGTGTCTCCCACTTGCTATTTGCATCCAGAGCAGCTTATTTTGTCTTTCCATTAGCCAATGCCATAGCAACATAGTGCTATAATTAAGTCCTTCATGTGGGCCTTGCTCTTTTTCCTTGCCTGTGAGGAGAACATTATGGAGGTGTGGGGGCTATAGTTTCACAGAAGGTAGGTGGAAATACCTCTTAAAACAGGAAATGCGGAGACAGCCCAACAAAATGGGGGACAAAGTTCCAAAATTGGGTACAGGCTCTACATAAGTATTGCTGTTATACACATAGAATACTGCTAGATTAACAGGGTTTGTCTGGACATGCATTTTCTTCGTGACTTGATAGCAGACAGTAATATGTCTCTGACATACCTCTCAACTGTCCAGATATTCACAGAATGCCCAGAGGTTTGCCTCTTATGTTTGGTCTTTTCCTCTGACAATTTCTGTTTTTTGAGAAATTCAGTAGGATAATGTGAGGAGTGAAGTCAGTAAATGTTGACATCCATTTATGTTTCAGACATCATATCCTTCAGGGATGTTATATTATAACAAACCCTGTACCACCAGCAACTGTTTCAGTTTGTAGCACCATTATGTAAGATATGTCCCTCTTTTCGAACCCCTGTCCCCCAAGTATGTCAGGCTTTGTCCAGATGTCTTACAGTAAGAGGTTCAGATGTATGGTATATCATGATTTAGTGACTTCACTCCTGATATCATCCCAGTGAGTTAGCAGAGTCCCAGGAGTGATATGCAGCAGTGGCCATAAATATGGTCCTGCACCCTAGACATTCTGTGCAAATCTGTACAGCTGAGAGTTAAGTATGACTGTCAAGATTGTGTAGAGGTGTAGTGTGTAAATGTTTCTTGGGTTACATGTTGAAAGATCAAACGTTTGAAACATCGAACTGCATATGGCCGAGACCATATGGTTGATGTTTCAAAACATCAATCTTTTAACATGTCTAAACGTAAAATAAAAAATTAGTTAGAAAACTGTAATGCAGGGGGGCAAGACCCCCTGCACCCCCCATCTGGGGGGCTGTGCCCCCCACACCCCCTACATAAATATACCAACTCCAAGTTCGCTCTACAGTAGGGAATAGGAAAACTTCCCATTCTGCGCTGTATTCTCAGTGTAGCATGATCTCAGAGTTGGTATATTTAAGTCGGGGGGTGTGGGGGGTGCAGAGGGGCTTGCCCTCCTGCATTACAATCTTCTAACTAATTTCTTTCTTTTACTTTTAGACATGTTAAAAGATTGATGTTTTGAAACATCGACTATATGGTCTCGACCATATGCAGTTCGATGTTTCAAACATTCGATCTTTTAACATGTAACCATTTGCAAATGCATGAGCAATTCCCCAGCGCTAATTTGGGGTAGTGTAATGTTGGTCTAACTGTAGTTTAGAAGGTACTGGGTGAAATAGTTGGCAGCTTTCAGTGTTTTTTCCCTTCTGTTACATGACTGCAGTTATACCTCTCCACTGTCCAGATGTCTATACACTGGCCAGATGCATGGTTTATATGTTTGGTCTGTTCCCCATAACGGTTGTGGGTTTCTGACAAATCACTTGGATGATGTGAGCATTAACATCAGTAAATGATGACAATCATTTGTTCTTTCAGGCCTAAAATCTATCAGAAAAAATATGTTAACACAAACCATGCATCTTTAGCAGACTTCTATGGTTATACCAGCCATATTTCAAATATGACACTATTGTTTGCCCATTATCCTCCCACTTTGTCAGGATTTTTGAAGATGAATTGCAGTAAGAGGTTGAGTATATATGTATATATTTATATATATATATATATATATATATATATATAAAAGAGTACTACATATATGTATTTTCCCTTATGTTAAATGACTGTAGTGCATATGTTTGTAAAAGCATTACTAATTCCTGCAGCTCAGATAGTGTAGAGATACATTGCTGTGATTGTAGTGCACAGGGTCCTGTATTCAAGACTTGATAGTAATGGCTGTTTTTCATTAATGTTAAATGACCAGAATGCATGATATATTTGTAAAAGCACTGCAACTTTCCACAGCTCAGATGGTGTAGTGGTGTATTGTTGTGATTGTAGTGCACATCATCCTGGGATCAAAACTTAGAAGTGCTGATTATTTCTTTGCTGGGCAGAACAAGGGCTGATGAAGACACAGTAATTAATCACTTTTAAGCAGTTGTAACCAGGTTTGAGTTGTTTTGCGTGAAGCTAAGTGATGCTAACAGACTGTTAAGTTCTCTTAGCTTTGCTTAGGGATGCTTACTCGATGAGTTGAACAATTCTTAAAGGGTTAATTGCTGAGCACTGCTTAACAGTGTGCAGATCCGCTTAGCTGAGATAACTGCTGCTTAGAATTTACTTCTAAGCAATGATTAAACCGGCTAAGCATAGCTGAGCACTGCTTAGCATTCCTCAGTATTCATTTAAAAAAATATATATCATGATTGTGGATGAATTCATCCTTACTGCCATATTATTAAGTGTATGTGATTTACTTTACATGACATCCCCTATGCGCTTTCATTACATTACCTTGGGGTGTGACTATACTGTATGGGACACTTATGTATACGTGGGTGATTTCAAATGTTATATGCACTCTCACTTTAATTTTGGATCAGCTACACTACCCTGGGTAACAAATATCATTTACTACATAATTTAACATAAAAAATCAATTTTTACAATGCTTTCCCATCTAAAAATAAAGTGCCTGTCTTGGTACTTGAACCATGAACACCTGCATGTAAAGCTGGGACTCTAACCACTATGCTATCTCATCATTAAAACTTTAGCTGTACATTTTTATTTAACTCCTATGGGATGTTTAAGCAATGCTGAGCAGAGGGCCATAATGTGCAAACCCACTCAGCTATGCTTAAACATACCTTAGAATGGAAAAAAAATGGAAATTAATAAAAATCACTTTAATTACATGTATCAGTACTCTTTGTAAGTCACAGTAAGGGCAATTGTAAGGGGACAAATAGGGTCAGAATTTAAATATTGCTCTTACAAACTTAAAAAGTTTATAGAATAATAGGTTTCACATTAGCATGACTTTTCCCAAGGATGAGAAGTCTTAAACTCAAATGTTTGTCATTATTTAATGACTCCAATCCTCAGCTATTTGCCAGGTAGGAACAGATATTTGGGGGAACACACCAAAAATATGAGGCGGACATCTGGATGTTCTGCAAAAAACTGTACAGTTTAGAGATATGGCCATACAACACTTTGACAATACAGGGGGTGTGTGACAGTACCTGTTACACCCCCCTGCATTGCTTCCTATCTACATAGCTGCTTTCAGTGTCCATGGGTACTGAAAGCACTTAGAAGGTGCTGTACAGCATGTTGACAATGCAAGGGATGTGTGACATTACCTGTCATATACTCCCTGCATCACTTCCTATCTAAATAGCTGCTTTCAGTGTCCATGGACACTGAAAACACTTAGAAAGTGCCATATGGCACTTTCAGAGTGCAGGTGGAATGTTGGATGTGCGGGATCTACTAGAACACACCCTCTGCACTCAGTAGTGTTCATGTCCACTTAGTCTTAGCAATAGTGCGCCTTCATGAATATGTAAGGTGCTCTGCTGTTAAGGCTATGTGGAAATGGACACAGTTCATTCCGTGCAGGAATAACACTATTCCTGCATGGAGTTTATTGAATCCTGAGGTATGTAATTAGTCCCACAAGTGAGCTTGGCAGCATTGTACATCAGTAAGTAATTCTCTTTTTTGCTCAAAAATTATTTTATTAAAGAAACATAAATTAAATAACAAGGAAATGTTAACAATAAATATGAATTTTATATTGATAAATAAAAACAAATATTTCATTAACAACTAAAAAAAGTAGTAATAATTATTAACAAGATGTCTACATGAGCAAGACAAATGTCAGTTTATTCATTATATTAATTACTGTTTTAAATTATGAGTCTTTTAGTGATTATTTGTTGTTTGTTTATTTAATAGATTCTTGAGTTTGATCCATGAATTAAGAGCTGATGTTGTTTTGAAAGTTCTTCTTTTAATTGATAGTATCTCTAGTTGACATGTTTCAGTTGCAATATTCAGAAATCCCTGCAATGATGGTGTTTAAACATTCTTCCAATTTTTTGTGACTACCTTTCTCGCAAAAGTTAGAAGACTCCATAGAAGAGATCAGTAAGTATTTTTGATTGAATGAAAATAATGTTAGTTGATTTTTTTCCCTGTAAATTTCATAGCTCAAAATATCTGATATGAGGAGTCCATTTCATTTGCACCAGGGGCATTGCTGTTCTTTACTTTTTAAAAAATATTTATTTATTTATTTATTTATTTATTACATTTGTTATCTAGGCTATGTCCAACTGTGCCAGAAGCCCATTTTCAGCAGAGGCCCAGGGATACAACCTCCACATGTAGTAACAAAGCTTACAGTAATAATACTTATTATACAGTAGTCAGTATGAATACAAACAATGGTTTACACAAGTATACAGAGTCCCATGTACAAGCATTGCAAACTTATACAGAATATTAATTACAATGACAGTGTGCATAAAATAAATTAAGAGACAGTAAACTTGTATACAGAATACCAATTACAACAACAGTGTGCATTAAATAAATTTAGAGGCAGTATGTATGTATATCAACAGTGACTTAGAACAGGGAGTTAATTGCTATTCTGTATGTATGGACAGTGTGGCTGGAATCAAAGAATCTCTGTGTTTGATTGTCCCACATTTTTCTTTTCATTTTGAAATCATGTATCATTGAACAGCTACACTTAAAGCCATATTTGTAGACTGATATGAATGGCTGCAATATTGACATAATTCATGCCTTGATATTATTTTGCAGATGTTATACATGTAGCAGCATCTTGTCACTGATGAACACACAAGATTTACTGTCAATAATGGATACTGCAGTGATACATGAGAGATCACTTAGGGGAAGCATGGGTTGTTTTCCACTTTGTTACATATGTCTCTATATCTGCCAACACATCCTGCTGAATTGTTATTTCATCATCTTTGTGATTTATATTCTGAACACATCCTTGACCTGTATCATGTCAGACACATGACAGTACAAATCTCTGAGACTTCACTTCATCTAGTATTGTCATGTAGTATATCAATTGTTGCATTATGACTTCCATTCTAGTAATGTGTACTTAGTTTCAGTCTTGTGCACATATATATTGCTCCCAATCACAATAATTAATCCAAAGTAACTCATGTCACTTCATACATGGACATAAGAGTTTGAAATGAACAAAAAGTGTTCTTTCTGCTTTTACTGTCATGCGACACTTAACAGCAAGCAGAATGATAAGTGACACACAACGCCTTATGTCAAAAACAGATCAGAATTTGTCTTCAGCTACATTCATATGCTAATCTTTGTGCAATTGTGCTTAGCCTTGATATACAACATAAAGCAATACTGATATCGGTATGAGAAAATACTCATTATTAGCATCTATATCACATTATCAAAATCTTACTACATCGAATCACTAAAGGTCAACCTCTAGTGATCGATGCAGTAAAACATTGAATAACATTAAAAAAAAAACAAACAAAAATAAAAACTAACTAGTGTAGGCAGGGGACCAAGCTCCCCTGCACCCCCCATACCCCCTACTTAAATATTCCAACTCCGAGACCGCACTACATTGAGGTAAATGGAAATCTCCCCCTACGGAGATTTCCGTTTACCTGCACGATGTTCTGCCCTTTCGATGTTGTGGTGCCGACAATATCAGCTTCGATATTGTCAGCTTTTGACATCATGAAGTAGACCCCATTATTGTAACTATAAAAGCTTTCATGGTACATCTTGTTCTTGTTTTGAACCCTCAAATTTCGGACTCCCTTTTAAAATAGGTCATATGCATCCACATACACTGATGATATTATCTTTTCATCTGTATGCTTTCTGACAATTGTGCTTTGACTCCTTCTTTTGCATCAGTAGCTTGTGCACAGGTGTAGAGAATTTGAGTTAGATAGGTAGGTAGGTGTTCAAGTCATGCAGCATGAACCCTGTATTAGTGTGTGCAAAAAGAAAATGTTGACATGCAGGAATGGCTTACTCAACAGATGTTATGTGTGTAGATCTATTCAGTGGTAGCATAATGTTTGCAGTTCTGTTTAGTTGGAACACTTTCACAGATGTAGGATTTTGATCTTCCAAACATAGTACTCCCTTTTAAGGGAGGCCATATACATTCAAACAGACTGGTTATTTTATCCCTTCAACCATTTGCTTTCTGAAAATTATGCTAGGAGTTCTTCTTTGGCATCAGTAACTAGTTGACATATCTAAAGTATCTGAGTTAAATAGGCAGATGTTCAAATCTAGAACATATACCTCACATCAGTCTTTAAACAATAGCTGATAACAGGAAAGTATGGCTTCCTAATCAGATGAGATATGAGGCATTTTGATGGGTGGAGGGTTTTGATCTCCCAAGTGCTTCACTACCTTGTAAATATGACCACTTTTACAATGCACATTTTTGTATTTTCCATTGCTTGACTGTTAGCACAAAGCAGCATTACTATTCAGCTTTGGGAATAGTAATTCTCATTTCTTGTTCTGTGGCAAAAATGGAATTTACTTTCATTTTCTTGGCTATGCTGATTGTCAAGCAGTGGAGCTTAGACTCAATGCACAGAAGAAAACAACAGATATATAGGAATGTATAGACATTTGTTATGTCAACTTTTTTAGCTTCTACAGCTCATTATTTTCCTGATTTAATGAGCAAATTGTCCACAAGTTATGTTGAGGCTTGTGATCCACTGATTACTGTCATCTGTTACACAATGCTCATTTGTCAGTCTTCCATTCTGTTATCAAATTCCCTTTAAATGGATACTGTCTAACTTCTGTTCTAAAATAGAACCATCAGTATTGACAGGTCAAAGAAACATGAGATATGGAAGTAGGGGCTCAAATCCAGTCTGGTTGATATTGTAACAATGTGTAAACCAATTGCTGATAGCAGTCATAACTTACTACACAGATGTTTTGTGACAAAGTCTACTTCGATATGACAATTTGAGGTGGGTTTTTTTCTCCTGAGTGCTGTGCTGACTTTTAAACATGAATATATTGATTCATATACAAACTGTTCATTACCTTTCTTCCATTGTGCAATTTCTGGCAAGAGTTGCAAACCCTGTTTTGTGGAATCATTTGCTAGTGTACAAGTCAGGAGACTATCAGTTAGGCATTATCATCATCATCATCATCAACTCCCTTGTTTCCCATTTTTCTACATGAGGTCAGGGTGTAGTATCAACTGTCACCATCTCTCTTGATTCAGTGCCTCTGTCCTGCCTTCTTTGGTACTCATGCTTAACTGTCACCAATCTTTTCTCACACAATCCATCCACCTCATTGATAGATGCCCTTGTTTCCTCTTGCTTTCTTCCTGTCTGTCCTAAATCTTCTTCATCAGATTGTCTTCTGCATCTTTGCATATGTGCCCTAACCACTTTGGTATGTTCTCTTTGACCTTTTCTGCAATCGGAGCTACTTTGACTTCTGCTCTTATGCCCTCTTTTCCTCAATGTCTCAAAGTGTGCATCCTACCACCTGTTTCAGGCACTTCGTCTCTATCATCTCTAGCTTCCTCAACTGCTCTGCCTTTACTACCCAGGTTTTTGTACCATACAGTAGTACTCATTGCAGTATCATGCAGTTAAGCATGCAGGGTTCAAATCTATGCTGATCTCACTTGTGCAATAATAACAGTTGTCATTATCATATGGTGATAATGCCATGAAAGCATAAAACTATGTTTACGTGGTATGCCCATCTGGCAGATTCCATGCCTCAGTGACATCATACAAAGATTCATATATTAGGTGGTGACTTTCACTCTCCACTTGTGTTATAAAAATTTTCCCCATGCATTTTTATTACATGCTGCAGCATTATTTTTAATTGTACATGTCTAATATGCATTCACACATCTTTAGAACACCTTCTGTTGTGGTGTATTATAGTTGTGTCCATGAATTCCTATTATCAACATTGAACTGGATTAGCTGGAAACCAGGTAAGTGCATTTTTATTTGCCTAATATAACCTTGTCTGTTCTCCTGAAATGTATTAGCATGTCATACTAATAACCTATTTTTCCATATTTACTTTTTAACAAGGTCAGCAGTTAAAAACTAGGTCTGTGCATTTTGTTAGTTTCATGTCATGTACTCTATTTCCCTGAAATATATTTGATGTTTCTGAACCCTCTGTTAGCATGCCATGCTAATAACCTATGTTTATGAATGTATTCTTTAACAAGGTCAGGGTTTCAAACACAGGTGTGTGCTTTTTGTTTTCCTGATAGCAACTGTTCCAGATGATAGACTTATTTTATTCCATTTACCTTTGCTCACAGTGGTCTGAAACATGTCAGTGGCATTGGTATGGATTCAATGTCATCTCTACTTTTCATACTTCAAGTGCTCTCATTTGTTACATTCCTCAAAATGTTAGTTATCCTGTCATGATTCTGTTTGTTTATCTGGATTACTATGTCACTCTTGTGATGGCCATTTGGGGGATATGTGTTATTAATGGCTAACTAAGTAACCCATGTATATCTGCAAGGATGTGTGATGTCTTGCAATAGATTTGCAACATGATTGCTTCATTGGCTACCCTTGTTAATGTTTTTGTTTGGTACATTGCAGTGTGGGCATTGTGTGTCAATTTTCATTGAGGTCTGTTATTTGCTATATTGTATAGCAATTTACATGCAGATATGGAATATTTCACAGTGTGCATTTTTATGTCTCCTTCCATTATGATGTCTATGGTAACTCACCTTAACATTACATTGTGGGGATGCTGGCATGTGGACTGCATTACTGCACTGGCCCACTTCAGGAAAATTCACTTTATAGCCTGCTTTCATTGTATAGTACAGGTATACAGTTAACACTCACATTGTGTCTATCAAATTTCCATATTAATTTCATATCCCACATCTCCTGTATGCAAACTTCTAATTTATCCTGAGTTGTACAGCTTGTCCACATTTATGCATCATAGTTATATGGTATGTTCCTCCTGACATTTATTGCACTGTGGTATATCATTGAAGATCATATAGCCCTTTTGGTATCAGAATTCCCACCCTTCAGATATTATGTGCTAATAAAACACCTGTTATCATATCCACTTCCACTGTGCAGTAATGTGTTATTTAAATGCTCTTAATTTTGTGCCTTTGTCCCTGCATCATTTGTGTGTTTATCAGACTTTTTTTGCATTGTCATTTTGACATTTATGCCTCTACATAATACATACTGCCTTAAATGGCCTTATTGTCCTTCACATTTTTTCTATGACTGTTTGCGTATGGAAATCACATTGCAAGTAATGTTTAACATCTCAATGATTTCTGTCATTCAGCTATACACAATCCGTTAGTATCTGCTTGTTGCTAGGCTTTCCCTCTCTCGTGGTTTCTTATTTTACTTATTTGATGCTGTTGATTATATCTTTACTACAGACCTCTAACCTGATAGTCACTTTAGATAATGTGGTTTGTGGTGCACACTTGTTTGTTTACATCATGTACATATATATATATATATATATATATATATATATATATATATATATATATATATATATATATATATATACATATATACATAGATACGGCCATGAGCCTGTTCTGTGGGTTTGAGGAGAGGATCCTTGTCATATTCTGTGCCTTAGCCACATGCTTATATTATTATTACTTTTGCTCATCATGCTAAATTTGTAAAGGATAGCCACAACATGGCTGCAATGTTAATGAATTCCCTGGGATAATCTACATTTTGACACAGTAGGGTACAAGTCAACAGCAGAGCCATAGCTAAGCCTTCCAGGCTTCCAAGTACTGTCACACACCCCCTGCATTGCTAAAGAGCCATATGGCCATACTCCTCAACTGTACAGGTTTTCACAGAATGCCCAGATGACTGCCTCACATACCTGTTGACCTCCTAGAGCAAGAAATCTGTACAAAGCCATAAATAATGGGGGGCAAAGGCCCCAAAATAGGGACACTTTTTAAATATTGCTCATGTAAACTTGGAAAGTTGATAGAACAGCAGGTTTTGCATTAGCATGGATTTTCTGAAGGGTATGAAGTCTGAAACTCAACTGTCTGTAATTATCTCCTGATGTAAACCCTGAGTGATGCCAATGATTTGCTAGAAAACCACAATCATATGAGAAATTAACCATAAATATGTGGCAGAAATCTGGACATTTTTCAGAAATCTGTACAGTTGAGAGGTATGCTGCATCATATTTTTGGTGTGTTCCCCCAAACATCTGTCGCTACCTGGCAAATAGCAGAGGATTGGAGCCATTAAATAATGACAAACAATTGAGTTGAAGACTCCACATCCTCTGTTAAAGTCATGCTAATGCCAAACCTATTATTCTGTGAATCTACTAAGTTTGTAAGAGCAATATTTAAAACCTGTCCCTATTTGGCCCCTTACAATTGTCCTTACTGTGACTTACAAGGAATATTGGTACATGTCATTAAAGTGATTTTATGAAATTCCTTTTTTTCATTATGAGGTATGTTTAAGCATAGCTGAGTGGGTTTACATGTTATGGCCCTCTGCTCAGCATTGCTTAAACATCCCATAGGAGATAAAGAAAAATATATGGCTAAAATACTAATGCCAAGATAATGTAGTGGTTAGAGTCCTGGCTTTGTATGCAGGTGTTCATGGTTTGAGCAGCAAGCGAAGCACTTTATTTTTACATGGGAAAGCAGTGCTAAAATTATTATTTTAATTTTAAATGATGTAGTAATTGATATTTGTCAACCGGCATAGTGTAGCTGGTTTAAAATGGAAGTGTGAGTGCATATAACATGTGAAATCACCCATATATACACACACGTGTCCCATACAGTATAGTCACAACCCATGGTAATGTAATGAAAGCACACAGAGGGACATCACGTAAAGTAAATCAATATACACTTACTAATATGCCAGTAATGATTAAGTCATTATGTTGATATTTTTTAAAAATGAAAAGAGAGTGATGGTTAGCAGTGCTCAGCTATGCTTAACCAGTGTAAGCATTGCTTAGATGTAAATGTTAAGCAGCAGTTAGCTCAGCTAAGTGGATTTGCACACTGTTAAGCAATGCTCAGAAATTACCCCTTTAAGCACTGCTCAAATCAGCTTAGTGGGTTTGTGCACCACTTAGCTGAGCTCAGCATTTTCAAAATGGTCCAATCACAGCAAAGGGTGGGAATATAGCCTTATTTAAATGGTGCAGGTGAAATACAGCCATAATCTGTTATAGCTTGCTCTGAGTAGGTGCTATGTCAGGTGTTGGTGAGGGCTCGCACTTTTGAGTGCAGTGCTGGGGCATTTTGGAGTCTAGAGTCATGGATAGGCTCCTTGTAGCAAACCATGATGACAGACTGCAGCAGGGCCAGCACCAGGGCTCACAGTACAAAGTGGAGGCCAGAGACCATCTGGCATGCAATCTCACCAGTGCCACTGGCACCCTCCAAACTGGTGAGCAGGTACGACATCACTATGCTGAACTAAAGCAGAGGAAGGGGGCACTCTTGCCCCAGTGGATCCAAGATGCTCGGGACAACCATGTTCCAGCAGTTTGCAAGTATCCCAGATATAGCTGTACCAAATTCTAGCCTGAGTATGTGATAGACAGGTATGCATAATGTTTGCTTTCTCCCCCTACAGCTGCAGTGGAGAGGGCTAGCAATGCTGAGTCCCATGCAGACAGACTGACAAGGTTGTGCTAACAGGCTAGTGAGTACAGATCTACCTTGCAGTCTATAGTAAAGTAAATAAGAAGCAGTAAATTGTTTTCTGTGTTCTAAGAAAAGTTTGCCAGACTAATAGTGATCTGCAGCATATGCAGTAGTAGAGCACTGTGTCATATAAGTACAATAAAAACATAAACCACCAACTGTTGTTTATTCTGGTATGTTGTAGAAATAGAATGTGTGCAGATTCTACACAGAAAATATAGCTTTGACAGCATGAATTAACAGAGGTTGTTCTGAGAACCAGCTATTATGCAAAACAGTAGATTGTGGAGCTGTAAATCAAGATATACATGAACTATGACATATGTTATGCACTAAGATCCAAACCCTGAATACTAAAGTCAAATGTATTATAGTGTGTCCCCTGCTGCAGTGCCTTGTGTTAACCTTTGCTTTCTAGATCGTATTATTTCAAAGGATTAATACACAGTACGCTAACTATCTGTTATGCATGAATCTCAGGATTACAAGGTCAGACTGTCTAACCCATAGCATATCAGAAAGAAAACAGTCAAGGAAGAGACAGCAATTCCCCAGTAGCTCAGTGTGATGACAAACATCCTCAGTGGATCCACTTATCCTGAACCATCTGGCTGTGGCACCGGGCCCCAGCACATCTGGGTCCCAACCTCAAAAATCCTCCTTCGCTGGTCCTGCACCACCTTTGGGTAGAACTGCCTCAGGGGACAGGTCCCGTTCCCCCTTTACCGTGGGCGCAGAGAGGAGATTGTCACCCGCAATATGTTCTGAGGTATGGTGCACAGCATCATCTGCTCCAAGTTGGATAGGCAACTGTGCCAGATGGAGGGCTGCCTGGTGCACCTGGAGGGGCAGGCTGTCTCTGTTGTCCAGCCCCCAGCACAGCCACCTTCAGGGCCATGAAGGTGCATTGGTGACTGCCCATGGGTGGGGACCTCAGTCTCACTGTATCCGTTTGGGGGCTCATGGGCCTCTGATTCCCAACCACTCTCCCTGTCCAAGGTGTTTACCCCCTCATGTGTATTATACTGCCCCTGTCTGCTGTCTTGTGTGTCTTATCTGTCTGCCAATGCTATGTATCCTACCTAACCTACCTCCCCAAACATACTTACAGCCCTTCCCCAACATCCTACTCTCACCTTAAAAAAAGGGCATCTATCCCACAAAACATCATTGCCCCATGCATAGCACTACATTTTGCCCCATGTAGAGTGAAATTAATCAATCTACCCACATATTATTCTACAAATGTCTGTTGCCAACACCCCTCCCTGTCAGGTGTGAGGATGTTAATTCCAAGTTGTACACATTATAAACAGCTGTTGCTGCAGCAGAAATGTAGAGCTATGGTCCTTTCCTACACCTGCCCTGCACACCCCTAGCTGGTTTTCCTAATGCTTTACCCCCTGCTTACCCCCATTTCACCACTTTCCTATGACCTTTTTTCTTTTCTTTAATTAAAATTCATGGGGGTGTAAGCGGGAGTAAGCACCACTAAACATAGCTAACAGGACTTAATCATCTCTTAGCATTGCTTAGCTTCATGCAAAACCATGTAAACCCACTTACAACTGCTTAAAACTGCTTTAATCACTCAGTCTCCATCAGCCTTTGTTCTGCCCAGAAGCAAAATAAGCAACCCTGCCAAGTCTCAAACCCAGAGCCTTTTGCTCCATAGTCATAGCAATGTACCACTACACCATCTGAGCAAGGAAGGCTTGTAATGCTTTTACAAACATATCATGCATTCTGGCCATTTAACATTAACAAAACAGTCATCACTTCCAAGTTTTAAACCCAGGACCGTGCAGACTACACTCACAGCAACATACCGCTACACCACCTGAGCTATAGGAATCTGTAATGCTTTTACAAACATATCATTCACTACAGTCATTTAACATAAGGGAAAAATAGATATCTGTAGTACTCTTACATATATATATATATATATATATATATATATATATATATATATATATATATATATATATATATATATATATATGTGTGTGTGTATATTTATATGTGTGTGTATATATATATATATATATATATATATATATATATATATATATATATATATATATGTGTGTGTGTGTGTGTGTGTGTGTGTGTGTGTGTGTATATATATATGTGTGTGTGTGTGTGTGTATATATATATATATATATATATATATATATATATATATATATATATATGGGTGGATAAAGGGCAAACAATAGTGACATATTCAAAATATGGCTGATATAAGTGTAGAAGACTGCTAGAGTAGCATGGTTGGTTTTAACATATATTTTCTGATAGATTTCAGGTCTGAAACACAAATTATTGTCATCATTTACTGATGTCAATGCTCACATCATGCCAGTGATTTGTCAGAAACCCACAACTGTTATGGGGAACAGACCAAACATATGAGTCATGCATCTGGACAGTGTATAGACATATGGACAGTATAGAGGTATGACCGCAGTCATGTAACAGAGGGGGAAAAACACTGAGAGCTGCCAACCATTTCACCCAGCACCTTCCAAACTACAGTCAGACTAACACGGCACTACCCCAAATCAGCTCTGGGGAATTACTCATGCATTCACAAATATATATTTCACTACAGGGATGCAACTGCAGGGGAAACAGACATCTATGAGATATCATCCAGCCACAACCATTTGTACCACAGTCACAGCAACATACCATTACCCCAACTGATCTCTAGACTATAATGACTGCCTGAACAAACATATCCTGATTGCCAGTCACAAACTACACAAGCATATACTGCCCCAAGTCACAGTCTACTGGGAATCCTGAGGTGTTACAGGACATTTCTCAGTCTGCCCCTACAAACATATACAGCTGATAGAACACCAGCAACTGTAGCAGCATGCACAGTCAGAAAAGGATCTATTACACCCACATCTGCCACTCTTTCTACTCAGCCCAACAAACATTCACACACTACACTGCTACACAATCTTGACAGTCTTGTAACAATGGCAGACATACATAACTCTCAACTGTACAGATTTCCACAGTATGTCAATGTTGTGGGACCATATTTATGGCCACTGCCGCATACCACTTCCAGGAGTCTGGTAAGTCACTGGGATGATATCAGGAGTGACATCACTACATCATGATATACCATACCTCTGAACCTCTTACTGCAAGACATCTGGACAAAGCCTGACATACATGGGGGACAGGGAGCCGAAAAAAGGGACATATCTCACATAATGGTGTTACAAACTGAAACAGTTGCTGGTGTTACAGTGTTTGTTGTAACATAACATCCCTGAAGGATATGATGGCTGAAACACAAATGGATGTCAATATTTACTGACTTCACTCCTCACATTATCCTACTGATGTCTCAAAACAGAAATTGTCTAGGGAACAGACCAAACATAACAGGCACATCTGTGGACATTCTGCAGTTGAGAGGTATGTCAGAGACATATCACTGTCAGATGTCAAGTCACGTAGAAAATGCATGTCCAGACAAACCCTGTTAATCTAGCAGTCTTCTATATGTATTACATTAATACATAATTTTCAACTGTCTTTTAACTTCCTGTTTACTTTTATTGGTTAACCTGTGATTTAGAAGGTTATAAAAGTATTATTGTAGCTGTCCATCTGCATCTGATGAAGTCTACTTGGTAGAAATGAAAACGTTGTTATTTTAAAGTGTATGCATTTATGTAAGTTCTATTTTTTATTAAAACTGCTTCAACTGGAACTGTTCTGCTGGTGGTATCTTTCCTGAGTACCTTGGACTTGGTATCAATACATACTTACAGTCTGTACCCAATTCTGAAACGTTGTCCCCTGTTTTGTTGGGCTAGCTCCACATTTCTTGTTCTGAGAGGTATTTCCACGTATGTTCTGTGAAGCTGTACCCTCCACACCTCAATAATGTTCTCCTCACAGGCAAGGAAAAGGGCCAAGGCCCACATGAAGGATGTATTTATAGCACTGTATTGCTATGACATTGGCTAATGAAAAGACAACACAGCTGCTCTTGATGAAAATAGCAAGTAGGAGACACCAATTGGTGCACAGGCCATCACCTACTCATGAGCATTACCTACAAAAGGCAAGCTGCTGCCTATGCAGAAAAGGTCTGTACCTGTCTACACAAAAACAGACTGTGACTACACAAACCTAAACATTTGCATTGTTCTGAGGAAACTCTTCAGCACTATAACAGGTATGTCAATCAATTAAGCATGTAATAGAATGCAGAAGGGGGGGTGCAATAATGTGACATAGGAAGTTAAACACTAGGTCACAACAACACTTTCTGGACTCACATGTTGCTGTCTGGCACCTATGTTCATTCCTGATGGCCTTGTCTGTAGTGACATAGATCACAGCTCTGGCCTCTGAGTCACCTCAGCAAAGCTCAGCTCATGTATAACTACTACTGGGGTGCCTGTTGTCCACTACTGACTGTGACACTGCTAGGTCAGCTACCTGGGATGTTGTAAATATTCATATGTTACCTATGAATGCTACTATGATACATATGCTTGTCTTACAAATGTAAGATACTTATATAGGGTATGTGCATAGTAAACAACTGGCACAGAAGTGTGTGTTGAACTGCATGTTATACACTGAGCTCATACCTTTCAACTGTCCAGAGTGTTGCAGACTGTCCACATGTTTGCCTCATATTTGTACTCACTGCCTCATACAGTTGTGTATTGTCTGGCAAATCAATGGCAACCCAGTAAAGAGTGAAGTCATAAAGTAATAGCATACATTTGAATGTCAGATGTCATATCATGCAGAGTATTCCTGTGAATGTGAAACTGTCTTTGCTAGTAACTAAGCGTGCTACAGCTAGATTTATAAAGTGTCACTATCTTCCAGCCTTTACCCACCACTGATGTGTGTCTTTGTGCAGATGTCTTGCTCTAACAGGAGCTAGGAGTCTTAGCATGAAACTCATGTCATTTCAAGCATACCTTGTCCTGGAGGATGCTAATATCTGTGCTGTCACTGACAACTGATTTGCATCTGTGGAGAGCACACTAACCTTGCCAGGTTACTCATCCCACCATACATTTAGACCCAAAATGGAGGGCTGCAAAGCCACAGGAGGTGGCATTCTAAACATTATCATACACATACACACCTCCAGGCTGAACAGTATGATGCATGGGAGACATCTCAAGTGCAGTTAACTGTTGACAAAACAACTACTGAAATCATAGCAAGCTACAGACCTCCATCCATGACTCTGAACACCCACTATACCTATGCAAACCTGCTTGTATCTGTCAAGATACAACCATCTACCCTGCTCCTGGGTGACTTTAACTACCCAACTATAGTTTGCATGACCTATTCTACCTGAACATGAATGCACAGAGATTCCTCAGCTTTGTCAATGGCAATGCATTGGATCAGCCAATCAACACTCCTATGACAGGTGAATATATCCTGTACCTTGTCCTAACCAACATGAGCAGCCACTGCAGCATTCCTACAGTGTCATCCCCCTTGCTAAGATCTGACCAAATAGCCATCACTGTTGAGGTCACCATCTCCCCTGCCCCTCCCCCGTCAGGGTCAAACAAAATAAACTTTCCAAAAATGACTACAAATCTCCTCAGAGCAGGTAGAATTCGTTTTACAGCCACCGCCCTGTCAGTTGGAACTAGCAGAAGTATCCATGCCCACACCACAATACTATGTAAACACATACATAGCTGTATGGACTCAGCAATACTTGGCAGGACAATATCATCTCCCTCAAGGTAGGGTAAACCTCTGTGGTGGACAGCAGCAATACACAAATACCATAATGGGTGGAAATAATTAATGGACAGGGCCAAGAAGGAGCAGGTGCCTAATTGGAAGCAATGTGACCTTGGTCTGAACAAGCAAATAAGGTCATAGGTGATTTACCATAAGGCTATCTTTGAGTGCAAATCGGACACATCCGCCAAGGCCTATCACTAGGCCTTCCGCACATATGTCTGCAATTCCAGAGGCAGCACATACATCTGCTCTGTAGTGGTGGTCAGTAACACTGCATACACATATGGAATAGATATAGCCAACCTGATGCAGACATGTTAAGTTTAAACATCAACCCCCTGTCCCCCCACCAGCACACATGGACATGCACAGCACCTGCCCCTCTCCCCTCATCATCAGGAAGCATGTCTGTAATGCCCTCTCAAAGGCAACACACAGAAGTCTTCATAGGCCTGATACCATCCCTGGTTGCATCCTACATGAACTCAGGCATGAACTCTCAGCTTAGTTACACACTGTAAGCAACCAAATCCTGAGCACCATTGTCATCCCAGCTCCACAAAGGACAGTCACTGTCATCCCTATACACAAAGGTGGAGCAGTCCACTGACCCAGACTATCATATGCACATCAGCCTAAGTAGCTTGATCTGCAAGGGCATGTAAGGCAATATCAAGGACCTTATAAACAGGGTCATCGGCAACCTCAAAATGCTGGCGCTCACACAGTGTGGTATTGTGAAAGGGAGATCAGGCCTGTTAAACCTGGTCAACTTCTCCAGAGTGGTCAACAAACACAAGGATGAGGGGAAGATGGTGCACACTGCCTACCATCACCTAGCCCAAATCTCTCACAATAATCCACAGGTGGCTATGATACATAAGCCTACACAGCTAGCCATCAACCTGTATGTTACCAGATGGGTAGCTAACTGGCTCCATGATAGTACCCACTCAGTCAAAGTAGTGGAGGCCACCCCTAGTAGTAGATCCTTACAGAGTGGTGTACCCCAAGGATCTGTCTGGGATCCTCTACTGTTTGATACATGTGTGTCTGAGGTACAAGACAAAACCAGTGATCTGTGGCTGACCAGATTTACAAATGGTTGCAAGCTGGCTACTGTCTTACATTCCCCTACTGATGTGAGTATCCTCCAAGAGGGCCTTACCCAAATTAATGACTGGTTCAAGAAGCATTGCCTCAAACTGAATGCTAGGAGATGCATAATTTTCCCTGTTGTATTAGATGTCATCCACACCAATTATGACAGTAATAACGATGTACTGAGCATGCAATCAGGTGTGAGGTGACTTGTGCAGCAAGGTTGGTAGCAACCTGACAGTTTCTCACCATGTGGCACCATTGTACAGAAATCTGTCTACATGGCCCACCTCACAAATATGGGTATGTCATCCAGGAACCAGGAGGACACAACATCCTTGTACTCCACCCTTATCAGCGGCATTACAGAGTACAATGGCTCCTTTGGCATGCACCTTACCAAGTAAAAGCTGCAGTTGCAGAGACCACAGAGGATCCTGACCATGCAAATTCAGGGTCTGCAACACCTGTCCTATACAGATAGGCTGAAAGGCCTGTCCCTGTACCCAGTCTCATACAGACTGAACATAGGCAGCCTGTGTCTGACATACAAGGCCATTTCCAAACCAGCCTTGATGACATTTCTGCATATCTGTAAGACAAACCCCACTCACGTAACATGCAAGCAAGGCCTTCCCCTGGTCTGTGACATGTAAAGTACTTGTTGGCAGGATAGTATAGTATAGTATATAGTGTCCCAAACAATACACTGTCTGTAAAATACACTTCATCCCCATGTGTAACAGAGTACATGTATAGCCCTCTTAACTCATTCACTCCAATGGGAGTCAGGAAGTTTGCACTGTAACTTCCAATGGGCCGAGCCTAAGCCTTTTGACAAAATCAAATTATGTCCTAACATTTCAAACAAATGTTCATACCTTTGGAACCATAGGAGTTATGAAAGAAGTATGAATGTCAAACTTTTCAGCACTAACTGTTTCATAGTGAGTAGAACTCTTTAGGTTCTAGGTCTTAAACCAAAATGTATAAGTCACAGTAAACACAGTAACTATTACATTTGTAATATTTTGTAAACAACTTATAATATCTCAGCAACCACTCAAGTTATACACATACTGTCAGCAGCATTTTATTCATCTAGCTGACAGCTTTCATACGAGGCTAAGAAGTTCTCTCTGTGTTACTTGGTTGTTGAGATATTTAGAAAAATGTGAAAAATTATATCTATATAAATTAATACCATTAAAAAAAACAGTTAATATCTATTTACCTGCACTAGACAGAGGTTATATGTTAATGCAGTTGAGTTTTCCATTGTGTAAGCTTTAAGATGAAATCTTCTAAAATCTTGTACATAGTATTGTTTTGGAATTATAAATGCAAATATAAACAAGATTATTTGACGCCTACAGGCATCAGTATGAGTTAACTGCAGATGCACCTGGAGGCATCACTCGGATGTAATGAGTTAAAGAAGAAGCTAGATGGCTGCATGGGAAATGGATAAGACACCCCTGGGATCCCGCGTGTGTCTCAGCTGGACAGTGGAAACAGGTGCTGCCAATGAAGGGACATGGGCAAATGTCTGGGCCAGGTTTATGAGGGCATCAGGGTCAATAGCCTGGTATCAGCTTATGAGGCTATGCACCTAGTACTGTACATGTTACCTGTATATATTACAGACTGTCCTGCAATGCTGTCTTACATTAATCCCTAAGAGTCTAAATTGTGTAGGTACTGCAGTGATAGTGTATACTCTTGTTCCTTCATCAGTTATCATCACATATCGTTACACATTGTCATTATGTGTGATCTGTATAGCAGTAAGTCAGTTCATACAGTATGAGCATATGCACTTGGTGACACTGTATAGCTTACTCCAATAGCCTTGGTCTTGGTCACAATTGCCATTTACTAATAGGCCCATCACACAGTAGGATTTGTCACTGGTGTGGGCCTTACAGTAGATGTTAAAGAGATGGATCGCAGCAGGAAGAACTACTGTAAGGTCTGCCCTGAAGGGCCCATAGGTTTCACAGCTGTACCAGACTGTACCAGGAGTGTGTGTGTGTGTGTGTGTGTGTGTGTGTGTGTGTGTGTGTGTGTGTGCACGCACGCGCGCATGTGTGTGTGTGTATGTGTGTGTGTATCTGTAAACATAATATTGCAGAGTATTAATTTGCATATGTTGTCTTCCTCCTGCAAGTGAACATGGGGATTGGTGTCTCTCCCTCTCACAACCTGAGGTCAGTGTGTTAGCAGACTCCCATAATGATGGTGGTCATAGCAAGGCACAGGTGGGGTTGTTGGTGTCTGAGTCTGTGCCATTGTTTGGTATGCCACTTTCACCTACCATGTCCCCACACACAGTCAGTATGCCCACACATACACAGTCCCCAGCAGCCATGGATAATGGACAGGTGGATGGTGGTGGCAAGGGACAGGCTAGTGTGTTGACTATGGTGAGTGTGAGTGTAGGCACCCGTCATAGTAAAAAAGCAGACGAGGTCACACACAGGCAGATGGACAGGGGTGCTCGACAGAGGACTGCTGCCCATCAAGCCCCTGTTGCAAGTGCCACAGGAGGTGTCACTAGACACATGCTGTGGTCCGTCATAGAGACACAGGTGCGTACTGACTGCAACACAAGACAGATGCTCAGGGTCATGAATGCAGCACTTCCTGCCATGCATGACAACCTTCATGGCATTTGTGATACCATACGTCATCTTGCTGATGCCTTGGATAGACAGTGGGGTGAGACATTGTCACTGCTTGACCATGCAATGTCGGTGCTTGAGCATGTGGTGGGAGAAGGGCAGGTGGATGTAGGTCAGCAACATGATCAGCTGAGAGCCCACGTGGCCATGCACATTCACAGTCCTGTAGTGGCAGTACCAACAGTAATACCAAAGGGAGGGTGATGTGCGTACCACACTGGAGCAGGCCATAGGCACATTGTCCTGGCCTGTCCCATCAGGGATGCAGATCCAGCAGACAGCAGTCACCATCAGAGAGTAGTACTGCATCTGTCCATGGGCCTGGTTGTACTAGTGATACTCCTGGCAGAATCGGTTCCCATGTCCCTGTCGGGAGACAGTGAACCATACATTCTGCCATGTATGGTCCACAGCTGTCCAACATAGCCTGTGTTGGGCATCCACATGGGTTGATGGTGCGCAGACAAACACTCACACATCCCTGTCATAGGCCAGTCACCACTAGACATGCACAGCTCTTCTGCATGGCACAGTTGAACACCACAATTTCAGGCACACAGACATTCACACACACACACACACACACACACACACACACACACACACACACACACACACACACACACACACACACACAATGTCACCCATATGGCCTGGCCTAGGCCTCTGACAATCCAACACCACACCCTGTGCATGTGATGATACTTGTGCCACAACCCTGTTATCCATACCATTGATACACGGACATGATCATATGGGTCTGATGCACAGGGTGACTATAGTACAGTGTAGTAATGTCATGCTGTGTAAGGTGCTGTCTGCTGGCAATAGTTATGTGTAGACATCAAGGTGTATGTATCATGTTAACCATAATGCACTATTGCTGTTGGTACTGCTGACTGACTGTAGTATCACGTACTGTATTCTGGGTGTGTTCCATGTGTCTGTGAGTCTGAAGGCTGTGGGCCTGCTGACAGTAGCAATGATGAGTAAGGTGGAGTGGAAACACAGTGACCTTTTCATAGCCAAAGTACAGCTATAAATGTACATGTTTACCAGGTGTGTTTACATGCAACAGTGTGTGAGGGGCAATTGTGGCAGACAGTGTGACTTTGTATAGATAACCTTAACACAGCCACCTAGCCTTCATACATGTCACCTGGGTGTACTGTAGGACCACAGGCTTACACATACAGAGGAGGTTACTGGAGTACTGGCACTAGGTTCCTCACAAGCTTAGCCATTACTTTAACTGCAACAGATTCAGCTATCAGCACCTTTTGCCCCTGCCATTTCTGTCTTATCCACTCAACCATCATGCAGTTGATAAAGGTAGACACAGGTCAGCCTGTGTTCATCTAACCTGATAATCACAAGCATGTGTGTCTGCTATCTCATATGCATATCTGGCCTCTCATGCTGGTAGTGCACACAGACTCATAGTCCTGTACTTGGGGCAGCAAATGAAGGGCTGTACTTGCACAGTCTTATGAACGATAGCGCTAGATACATAACACAAATAGCACAGTGGTACTGTAGTGTGGCAGGGTCTGCCACGTCCATTGAAGTGGGTGACAATTGCAGGGGCTGTTAGGATTGCCACTGGTGGGTTCAGAGGCACTTAACATGTTAGAGCCATCTGATACACACACTCACACACACACCGCTGCATGGGGACATTGAAACACACATGCACATGGAGTTGACACTTCTCAATGTAGATGACCTACCCATCTATTAATGTACAATACACAGTAATACAACCATTGTATGCACCACAGTGGCTTGGTATTGGAAACTGTGTAACTGTGCTTGTATGGTGGATGACATCTGTATGGGCTCACACTAGATTGGCAATGGGGGAGTTCACAGGGTGGAAGAGGCACACAAAATGGTATAGCCATCACATACACACACTAAAGACACATGCACAGTTGCAAATGGACATATTGGTAACCCTACGTATCCACTTGTATGCACTATAGTGCTGCATACACATGACATGCTCCACATAGATTATATACCTTGGACATAATGGACAACCTCTTATAACAGGTAATCTTGCGAGTGCCTTCATGGCTGGATGGATAACCCACCAAACATAGCAATTGGTCTCATCTACTGCTCCTACAAACCTGCACAAGTTATAGAGTGACAGACTTTGTATCAGCATGATGTGTCAGTCAGGTACGATGTTTGATGCTGGCATGTGTGTCACTATGGTAACTGAGACATATTTGGCAATGATATCACAGGAATGCTCATTGTTAGGGGACATAGACCACATATAGGTTGCAAACATGTGGATATCCCATGTACATCTGGACAGATGACTGGTATGGGCAGTATAGTGTTACATGGTACATGTGAGGCAGATGCCATTATCAGGCTCTTTAAAGTAATGTCACAGATAGGGGGTCAACAGGTCTTAAATGGTATAACCTACAAACACCACAGTCACAGGAGATATGTTTTACATACACTACTATAGTTATCAGTATTGAGATTAGAATCACTACCTGTCTAATTATTTTCACTATAGTATTAAGCAGTTATTGCACATGCCACAGAGCTTAAAGGGCTGGCAAGTGTATACAGGTACATCTAAGGTGAATAACATCAGCAGGCCTTGTGAAGTAGGATAATGGGACATGCACTGTGTGGCACACACCTGAAAATGGTATAATCCACACCCCCAGAGGATATGATTCTCATATACACACACACACACACACACACACACACACACACACACACACACACACACACACACACACACACACACACACTCACACACTCACACAGGGATGATGTGATTATCCCACACATACACAGTATCACAGTTGCAGATATTGAGTTTAGAACCCCTATCTATCTATTTATGTTTACTGCAGTGCTACTCAGTTATCACACACACCATGGAGCTTATAGGATTTAACAGTGTTACAAGGTATGTCTAAGGTGATTACATCAAGAGCCCTTGTAAAGTATGGCAATGGAAAATGTACTAGGTGGGAAGGGCATCGAAATACATTATCATACAAACATACACACTTACAAACACCTTCACACACACACACACGCGCACAGACGCACACACGCACAGACGCACAGACCCACACACACACACACACACATACACACACACACACATGCACATGTGCACACGTGCACACATGCACACACACACACACAGACACACACACACACAGACACACACACACACAGACACACACACACACACACACACACACACACACACACACACACACACACACACATACATTTCCCACAACTGAGTGTAGAACCCCTGCCTATCTAGTTATCTGTACTGTAGTCTTACTTAATTATTACATGCACCATGGAGCTTATAGGGCTGAGTGCTGTCCAAAGATACTTCTAAGGGCAATGACATCAGCAGGACTACTAAAGTAGGGCACTAGGAAGTGTAATGTTTGGGAATGGCCTAAAACTGTTTCACCTATGAAGAAACACACACACACACACACACACACACACACACACACACACACACACACACACACACACACTTACATTTGCCAGGACTGGGATTAGAACCCCTATCTATTTAGTTATATGTACTATAGTGTTACACAGTTATCGCATGTGTTACGGATCTTCTAGGGCTGACAAGTGCCCAAAGGTAATTCTAATTGTAAGGGGTGGGAGGTTGGCATAATGGTTACAGTGTTTGCCTTACAAACGCAAGGTACAGGGTTTGACTCTCACATGGGGTAATTGGCTAGGCTTAAAATGGCCCACAAGGGCAGTTAGCCTAGTACTAATCTATGAAACTATGAACCTATAAGGTGAATGACATCAGCAGGACTGATAAAATAGGGCACTGGGAAGTATTGTGGGTGGGAAAGTCCTCAAAATGCTTAATCTTACAAACATACATGCTTGCACACACATTTGCCAGAATTGGGAATAGATCCCCTGCCTATTTAGTTATTTGCACTAAACTGTTACATGGTTATTGCACGTGCCACAGAGCTTATAGGATTGGTACTGTGCAAAGGTACTTCTAAGGGGAATTAAATCAGCAGGACTGCTAAAGTAGGGCACTGGGAAGTGTACTCAGTGGGAGTGGCCTAAACTTTTTCACCTACAAACACACACAAACACACACACACACACACACACACACACACACACACACACACACACACACACACACACAAACATACTCTCTCACACTTACATTTGCCAGGACTGAAATCTGAACCCCTACCTATATAGTTATTTGTACTATAGTGTTATGCAGTTATTGCATGTGGGGCAGAGCTTATAGGGTTTACAGGTATCTAATGTGAATTATAGCAGCAGATCTTGTGAAGTAGAGCAATGGAAAGTTTACTGAGTGGGAACAGCCTCCTAATACTTACACCTACAGACACACACACATGCACACATGCACACACACACACACACACACACACACACACACACACACACACACACACACACACACACACGCACACACACACACACACACACACACACACAAAGGTAGGTGATGTGATATTATAACCCCTACCTCACTACTATTACACAATAGAGCTCGCCTTCATGCTGACATGTGCGACAGGTTACAAACGGTATGCCATTGTCCCCAGCAGGACATCACTCTATCCCATTCAGAGTATCCCTGTGTATGACTCATTCTCTGTGTGTTCCCCTGTGTCTCTCTCTATCACTGTCTGTCTATCTCTTCCCCACATCTATGTGTGTGTATGCTTGAAATATTGTTATACATTGCCCATACATATGTCTGTGTATCACACGCAACAGATGCAGATATATCACATATTGGCAACAGGCCCAAATATGACAGTCAGACAAAGGCCCACACATGGGGACACGGTGTTAATAATGTTCTGCCAAACATAGACAGTTGGGAGACTGGTTTGGTAATTGCTTGTTTGCTGTTATGGGTATGATGTCTGCTTCTCCACTGTCTGCCATTGCTGTTCTAACATGACCCTTTCTTGTTTTGCAAATAGTTGGCAGGCAAATGCAGTGTTAGGACAAGCAGAACAGATATACATGGCATACTTCTGCTTCTTCTGTGTACACCTCTGTCATTCCAGGGGTATGGCTGCTGTCCAGTGACATGTTGTCAATGCTGACACAGAAAGGTGTCATCCTTTTATAAATTGGCATAACACTGACCTCCAGGTACCTGCTGTCCTACTAGGTACCATACCTCTCAACTTCTGAGAGCCAGACATCTGGACAAAGCCATAAGTAATTGGGGGACAGAAGCCTAAATATAGGGACCATTTTTACATATTGGCCTTACAAACCTAGAAAGGTGATCCAATAACAGGTTTTGCATTAGCATGCATGTTTCTACAGGGTGTGAAGTCTGACACTACAATCTGTCATTATTTTCTGACCTTAGTCTTACGTGATTTGCCAATGAATTGCCAGACAACCACTATCTCGTGATATACAGACCACAAATATGATGCAAACCTCTGGACATGCTGCAATAGGTCTGTACAGTTGAGGGGTATCGTAGGCACTGTGTAGGTTACTCCAAGCTGTGTACTGTCCATATGTGTGGCCCTGTGTCCATGACCTGTCCAGCTTTCCTACATTAACAAATATTGATGCCTGGACAGTGTGTATAACTCCTACCATAGGTGTAGCTGACATGCAGAATAGTTGGCATTGCAGTTCTTGGAACATGGCTCTGTCAACCACAGTACTGTACCTAGGCCACTAGGACACAACAGCTGGGAGTAAGTGCTGGTCACATCAGGGCAGTATTAACCACACATATACATAGCTTATTGACCCTGCATATTGTGGACATGCAACAAGTTATCATGTTATTTGGGACAGCCGTTGCAATGTATGCTGTGCTGCTGTTTCCCTACAATATACATGTTACTGCATTTCTAGGGGAATATGGGTGTGGGGGGCACACCTGTCAACTGTACACATTTGCACAGACTGTGCTGATATTTTATTTCCATTTTGGTTCCACTTAGCATAGTATTGTGCCCTGTCTTGGAGACTAGAGGCATTTCACTAAAGATCACAGGTCAGATTGTAATGCCATACATTTGAGTTTTAGACTTCTTACCCTTCGGAGCCTTACTGCAACTGCAAGACCTGGTGTGCTATCACTGTGTAAGTCTGTAGGGGGTATTGAATCATTGTCACTATTTGTGGGCCTTTGCCAGACATTTCTTTATGGTTTTCTATGGCTGACATGATGGGTGAGGCTGAGGGGTGAGTATCGGACACCCACGCTGACATCCATGCCTATAACCTATGACCCCCAGTCAGTTGCCCCCCCCCACATATACTGCAGTGGGATTTGTCCCCTTGGGTACTACTGCATAGTTTGGGGAAGCCAATATTGGGCAAACATTTGCTGGTGTCCCACATAGCTGTCAGTTGTTTGCTGCTATCCCAGTAGGTCACCTCATTCCCTTGCATGCATGCAGCGATACCATAGATATGCTACCAGAATATACTACTCCATTCATTTATTGTTAAGAAGACTGACTTACCTTGTGCTTGCAGCAGTTGTGAGGATGGTGCTTGAGGGCTCCCTATGTCGGACACATGCAGTAGACTGCCTATACATGGTAAGGTACAGGTAGTGTGATGCATGTAGCATCCATTTTACTGTGTGTGTGAGTCAGAGAGAGATGTTTCAGTCCCTGGGTCCCTACAGTGTCAGTGTCTGTGCTATGCATTGCATGTTTGCCAAGGTCAGGTCATACTGGGCACAGGTCATACTGGGCACATCTCCATCTGCCTACAGGAGCTGGCTCATGGAGTTCCTCCTCCATGTCCCTCTGTGCTTGTTGGGACCTTGGCAATGGTGGGGGGCTGTGTGGCTCTTCCCCATGCTGTTCTTGCCACAGCTGTTTCTGCAGGATCATATTGTGTAGTATGGCACATACTAAGAACATTTGTTCACATGTGGCTGGAGAGTACTGCAAGGCTCCACCAGATATGTCAAGGTAGCAGAACCGTGACTTGAGCATCCCAAACACACACTCTATAATGATCCTGGTTTGTGCATGTGCCTCATTATGACATTATTGTCTGGGTGTGTGTGCATTTCTGATGGGTGTCATCATCCACGGCTCCAGTGCATAGCCAGCATCACACACCAGATGGCCATACGGTATGCCCCCCCCCCCTGGCAAATTCCTGATACAGCTACGAGGAATGTCAGATGTGGGAGTTGTGATAGCTTCCAGGGCTGCCAGCACACACATTAATGATAATGCCCTGGGCATTGTACATGACTTGGCAGTTGATGGAGTAACAGCCCTTGCAGTTTTCATAGACTCTACTCTATTCACCAGGTGGTGCTTTGATGTGGATGCGCATGCAATCTACAGCTCCCCATACCTCCAGGTAGTCTGCTACATGTTGGAAGAGGTGCATATTGCTGGTCCTCTCCTCACGGGTGCTGGGGAAGTAAATGTGCTCACCGGCATGTGGTAGCATGGCATCCAGAAACTGGTGGAGTATCCTGGATGCAGATGCCTGTGAAACCCCCATGATGTCCCCAGTAGGTCTTTGGAAAGTACCTGTAGCTAGTATTCATAAGGCTACACATACCTTGTTATCCACTGGGATGGGTTCCCATCTATTGGCTCTGGGTCTGAGTTGAGGCAGGCACAGCTTGATGAGTTGCTGAAGTATGTCCCTGTCCACCCTGTAGCACTCTAGTATCTCCAGATCATGTAGTTCTTGGTATGTTACTCTGGGTCTGAACACTCTTCTCCTTTTCCTCAGTCTGGGGTGGTTGTCAGCATTATTCTCCTGACTACCCTCAGCCTCTAGCACATACTGATTTATCAAAGTGACAGCAACCCCTAACATATTGTCTGTTAAAATTCCCCCAAGTGTGTACACCAATGGAGCAGAGTTTGCGGACCAGACTGAAAGGTGCTTGCATAGTTTATACTTTTGTGCTGCAGATGCTGCCTGTATGATTGGCTGACTATGATACATTCCACCTGCCAGCTATATTATTTGTACTTGATTGTTTTTTTTTTTCCCTTCCCATTTTCACCTCTTTTAAGCCCCATGGTGTGCAGCTCAAACCCGCTGCCCAAATGTAAACAGTTCTGCCATTTCTGTTTTTTGTTTTTGTTTGTTTTAAGAGCCATTGCACACTGTGCAAACCCGTTTAGCTAAAGTAAACACTTTTGAGCAGAAATGGCCCTCCTCCAGATGCAAACATGCTCCCCATTTCATGGAATAAGTAAATACAGCCTCAGACACACCCTTGCTTAGCTGTGCTTAGCTAAGCTCAAATGGAAGTCGTGGAGCTCGAATGTGCTTACACCAAGCATGACACACACCCTTTTCATGTCGGCTGCTTCTCCTGCTTACATCACTGCCTTATAGCTCCTACACAGTTAGGTGCATCCAGACAACGGTCTCCCATTTTGCTATTCAGTAAACTTTGGTCATTTGCATACCCCACTGCCTTAGTACCTTGTTACACCACTACACCAGAGCCTTTCCCCTTAGCAACCAGTGTTACCTGTTATTGTTTTGATTCTGCATGCTACCCACTATAATGCCAAAATGCAGATTTCACTTGAAATTATCTTTTCACGTTTTTTTTTTCTGCACTGTCTCATTTGCACGCTGCTGCACTATGCTTAAATGGCCGAAATCAGCCAAAAAAATAAACTTTGATTTTTATAATTTTGCAACTCTTTTCCATGCCAGTGGCCATATTTTTGGCATGCCTAATGATCATAATACATGCTTTACTTTGAACTGCCATGCCCCCATTTTGATTTTTGCAGAAATGTACACAGTCTGTAACCGAATACATTTCTGCAACAGACACTGTTCTGGCACGGATGCCTGCCTGCTTACTGAATCACTAATTCACCTCATTTGTATGTTTTTCACCAGCAAATGAGGTAGTTAGCATTATTCAGTGAAGTCCATGCCAGAATAGTGCTTGCAGGCTCGTGCATGCCCCCAGGCTTGTTTAATGAATTGCTCAGCGGCCATATTCCATGCAGAAGCTGCTGCACTATTCTGGCATGGAAAAATCACTTTATTGAATCCCAGGGTATGTGTTGAGTGGTATCTTTCCTCACCAAGAATGATGCCAAAGTACTAAGAATAAGAAAAGATAATTGGTTTTAATAAATTAATAAATAGCTAGTATTATTCTAGAGGGGAGGTCAAGAATGTGTCAGGAAGGGATGAGACGTTTTTCAATCAAAACTGCTTTACCAGGAATGGATTTTCCCTCACATTCCAAGGCTTCCTCATACTAGCAACAGCCCTTTCTTCCCCATTAGTGCCTATTAAGGCCCAGCTAATCATCTTCCCAAATTAACTAGCAAACAAATCACACACAAGACCACATCAAGGTTGCTCTGCTCAGTGCAATGAGTCTAAATAAGGTAATACTTGACCTTGAGATCTTCCTGCATTAGGATCTCATTCATCAGGGTGTTGTTACCTAAACCTGGTTTAAATGCTCAGAGAAAAATACCCTACGGCTGGGTTTTCAACATACAATGCCTTTAGACACATTGGAAAATGTGGTTGTGTATATATATTTGTTATAAACACATTATCTCAATGCAGATTCTAAGAGACCCACAAGCAGAACTTACTGAGATAAATATCTCACAATATATGATCAAATATCAGATCGTTGCTTGCCACAGAACTCATTCTATGACTGTGAATGCCATATTACATTCCTAAATATTCTGTATGAATTTTATCTAAACAAAAACTCCATCATCCCATGAGAAGTTAATGTCCCAGTGATTAACTGGGACACCTATACCTCAAATATAAGGTGTTCCCACAATTTTTTATGGTTCATATACAAGACTTCCCTGGACCAAATTATCAGAGACCCCAAGGGGTACAGTATTCTTGACCTGGACCTTATAAACATAAAGAACCAAAAAACAACTTACAAACGTAGTATCTATATGTACTGTTCTCTTCATATTCCTTTCACTGGTTAAATCCAAACAAAAGCAGGTATCCTTCTCTATCAAACTCTCTAAACCATCAGATTCTAATATCACTGAATTCAAGGCATTCAAATGTGCAAATGTTCTAAAATTATATAATGAAGTCTCCAAATCTGCCTGTAGATATATAATCCTAGAAGATTATGGAGCATGGAGGTATGCAAACAAATTCTATTCTCACCTAGATGTGTATTAAGTTGACTGTCTCAAATTAATCAAAACAAAAAGGGAAATTTAAGAGCAGCCCACAAGCATAAATAAACTACAAAGTAAAAAAAATACTGTTTAAAATATATAGAAAGTCCCTCAAATCAAGGATAACATAAAAAAATGCAAGCAGGAAAACAAAGGCACACCATGAGCTCAGATTAGCATCAGAAGCTAAAGACAACTACAAATCCTTCTTAAGTTAAATGAGGAAGATAAGGAAAAACACTCATTATTGCTCAGAGCTCATTTAAAATGGAAATACCAACTCAGATACAGTGAATATTTCTGCATACTGGCAAAATACTCCCTACAAACATAACCCCAGAGGCAGCTATACAAATTCCATATAACCTCAAAGTCTCCAATTCCCAATAATCACAGAAGAACAATTGCTAAGAGTACTATATTTTTTTAAATGTGACTTTTATTGAAATCATTCATGTTATTCAAAAAAGAAACACTGCAAAGCTAGAAATAAAGTTCTATATGAATCCAACATTCTATACTCATTAAGCAGTCATAAAAGTATTTTCTAAAATGAAAACTACACCCTCCATTAGACCTGGTAACATGCATAGCAGCATAATAAACAGCAACAAACAAGCACTGGCAGTCCCAGTCGTCATTCTGCTTAACCTGAGCTTAGCAACTAGATTTGTGCCCCAAGTATGGAACACAACCAGGGTGATGCCACTTCTCAAGTGTGGCCTCACCACTGACCCCAAAAATTACAAACCTATCAGTCTGATGAGACTCATATGTAAAGCTATGGAACATAGGTTCATAGGTTGGTACTAGTCTATCGGCCCTAGGGCCTGTACAAGCCTAGCCATAAAAATTCCCTGGCTATTTCTTCCCTGGACCCCTGTCTAGCAGGGCAACTGATGTGATCCCCGGGGTAAATTTCCTATCTCCCATCCAGTCATCAAGGTTCCTTTTCAAGAGGCCCAAGGAGGGGCTCTGCTTGACATGTATGGGCAGTCTATTCCAGAGTATGGGGAGTCTCTGGGTCAGGAACCTATCCCTCTAGCATGTTTTGTTCATTGTGATGACAAGGTTTAGGTCCCTGGAGCATGTGGCTCTGATGGATTGAGAATTCTTTAAGTGTAGCATGTCCAACAGCTCTGGGTTTGACATGGCCTTGTATGTTAAGCAGAGATCGCCTCTAAGTAGACGATATGCGACAGAGTATAGCTGGAGTTTGTTTAGTCGGTCAGCATAGGGCATCTGCTTTAGGCCTGTGATTCTTTTAGTGAGGTGTTTCTGTGTCCTTTCCAGTTGTTGCAGATGTCTTGTGAGGTACATACCAAATGGGGCATTGTACTCTATGATGGGTCTAATGAGGGATGAGTACAGTGAGACAATGACCTCATTTTTTCTGGATGAAAAGCCCTTAGTGATGAGGTAAGCCACATAGCAGGATTTCCTGACTGTTGTGGCGATGTGGTTATCGAAGATGAGACCACTGTCCACCTGTGTTCCTAAGTCTCTTATCACATGTTCAGTGTTTAGTGTACTGCTACTTATGTGGTAATTCATGGGTACATGTTTTTTCCCAAAGGGGATAAGTATACACTTCTTGGCATTGAGCTTGAGCCCATGGCTATGGCACCAAGCAACTGTTTCTGTAAGGCCCTTTTGTAGAATATCCACATAATTTGGGGATTCAGTAATGGCTCCCAGTTTGCAGTTATCTGCAAACTTTGTTAGCCAGAGTCCCTTAGTGTTGGCCTGTACTTCAGAGAAGTAGATGCCAAACATGAGCAGTCCTAGGACTGACCCCTGAGGTACTCCACTTGCCACTTATAATAATGGACCCAATTAATGCTGATATCAAACATATTATCAGACCTGACTGCTAGCAGTTTGACTTTGTCATGGGTAGATCCTGTCTAATGAACCTGGCAAACTTCTTTGAGAGGGTGACATGAAGTGTCAGTGACAGTGGCTATGCTCTCTCTATGCAATACACCTTTATCCCTCCCAAGGCATTTAGTACTATACATCATACCAATATAATAACACATCTAAATGTACTCTAAATTGACCCCCATGTAGTTAGTTGATTTGCAAATTGAGTGAAGGACAGAAAACACACATTGAGGGCAGCAGGTGCATCTTCAGAGAGCAAGAAGGTGACTTGTTTAGTTCCACAAGCATCTACATTGGGACCTCAGCTGTTTCGTTTCTCCTTCTCCCTGGAGTTGGTTCATGGTCAAGTGAGGCTCTAGGCAGGGTAATGAACTATTCCTCCCCCCCATAGCAATTCCATTTTACCATTAATTGTCTGTCTCTCCCCATTTACTATAAACACTGTCCAAACATGTCAGGGAGCATACTATTTTCTTATTTACTTTTACAATGAATACAGAGATTTGGATTTAACTAAAAAAAATGTTGCAAAATTTAGAGCACAAATACTGATAGCTGTTTGTTAAACAAAACAGTTTCACACTGAAAATAATCTTTGCATGAATAACAGTAAACATCTCTTCCCATGAAAGTCACATTAATTGAAAATGAAACAAAATTCATATTTATTGAAAATGCATTTGGCTAGTGGCAGATTAAGTGTACCTTATGCCATGGACAGTCTTCAAACCATGCACCTCTGCACACATCTTTAGGACCATGCATAAATGCATGTGCTCTTTGACTCAACTTCCTGATTGCTTTAAATTATATTTCTTGTTTAAAAATAGCAACATTTTTAGAGTGCATTTTAAATTTGTAGCTCTGAGCATTTTATTTATTTATTTGACATTTGTTAACCAGGTTAAACCGATCGAGTGGAGACTCGAGGAGAAAAGCACCAGTTTACAGAGTAAAAAAAAAATATTTACAGAACAGTGAATAAACAAATAGTACAAGGTTGACATGTAGTGCTGAGACGCATAAGATTATATATAGAATAACATCATAAATAGTTATTTACAAAGGAAAAGTTAAACAAAGAATAGCAATGTTGATGTGAATGTTGAAATCACACAGTACGTAAGCTATAAGTTGATCACTATAAGCTGATTACATAATAACTGAGCTATTTATAAGAGAGTATCTTCTTCTTTTTTCAGTTGCTCCCATTAGGGGTTGCTACAGCAGATCAACTGTTTCCATTACTTCCTGTCCTCTGCATCTTGCTCTGTTACACCACCCACCTGCATGTCCTCTCTCACCACATCCATAAACCTTATCTTAGGCCTCCTTCTTTTCCTGTTACCTGGCAGCTTCATCCTTAGCATCTTTTTCCCAATATACTCTGCATCCCTCCTCAGCACATGTCCAAACCAATGTAATCTTGCATCCCTGGCTTTGTCTCCAAACCTTCCAACCTGGGCTGACCCTCTAATATACTTATTCCTAATCCTGTCCATCCTTGTCACACTCAGTGCAAATTTTAACATCTTTAACTCTGCCACGTCAAGCTCTGACTCCTGCCTTTTTGTCAGTGCCACTGTCTCCAACCCATATAACATAGCTAGTCTCACTACCCTCTTGTAGACCTTCCCTTTCACTCTTACTGGTACTCGTCTGTCACAAATCACTCCTGACACTTTTCTCCACCCACTCCATCCTGCCTGTACTCTCTTCTTCACCTCTCTTCTACACTCACCATTACTCTGAACTGTTGATCCCAAGTACTTAAACTCATCCACCTTCCCCACCTCTACTCCCTGCATCCTCACCATTCCTCTATCCTCCCTCTCATTCACACACATATATTCTGTCTTAGTCCTGCTGACCATCATTCCTCTTCTCTCTAGAGCATATCTCCACCTCTCCAAGGTGGCCTCCACCTGTTCCCTACTCTCACTACAGATCACAATGTCATCTGCAAACATCATAGTCCACAGAGACTCCTGTCTGATCTCGTCTGTCAACTTGTCCATCACCATTGCAAATAAGAAAGGGCTCAGAGCTGATCCTTGATGTAATCCCACCTCCACTTTAAACGCATCTGTCACTCCCACTGTAGACCTCACCGCTATCACACTACCCTCATACATATGCCATTCTTACATACTTCTCTGACACTCCCGACTTCCTCATACAATACCACAACTCCTCTCTAGGCACCCTGTCATATGCTTTCTCTAAACCCACATAGACACAATGCAACTCCTTCTAACCTTCTCTGTACTTCTCCATCAACACTCTCAGAGCCAACATCACAAATGTAGTGCTCTTTTCTGGCATGAAACCATACTGCTGATGACTAATCATCACCTCCCTTCTTAACCTAGCTTCCACTACTCTTTCCCATGACTTCATGCTATGACTGATCAGTTTAATCCCCCTGTAGTTACTACAGCTCTGCACATCACCCTTATTCTTACAAATTGGTACCAAAACACTTTTTCTCCATTCCTCAGGCATCCTCTCACTTTCCAAGATTTCATTTAACAATTAATTTAAAAACTCCACTGCCATTTCACCTAAACACTTCCATGCTTCCACAGGTATGTCATCTGGACCAACAGCATTTCCGTTCATCATCCTCTTCATAGCTATCCTTACTTCCTCCTTGCTAATCCACTGCACTTCATGACTCACTATCCCCACATCATCCAAACTTCTCTCATACTCATTCTCTTCATTCATCAACCCCTCAAAGTACTCTTTCCATCTGCTCAACACACTCTCCTTGCTTGTGTGTATGTTTCCCTCATTATCCTTTATCACCCTTACCTGCTGCACATCTTTACTAGCTCGGTCCCTCTGTCTAGCCAATCGGTACAGGTCCTTTTCTCCCTCCTTAGTGTCCAACCTTTTATACAACTCTTCATACGCTTTATCCTTAGCCTTCACCATCTCTATCTTTGCCATGCACCTCATCTCCTTATACTCTTGTCTACTTTCTTTATCTCTTTGACAATCCCACTTCTTCTTCACCAACCTCTTTCTCTGTATACTCTCCTGTACTTCTTCATTCCACCACCAGGTTTCCTTGTCCTACTTTCCCTTTCCAGATGTTACACCAAGCACCTTTCTAGCCATCTCTCTTACTAGCTCTGCTGTAGTTACCCAGCTATTTGGTAACTCTTCACGCCACCCAGTGCCTGTCTTAACTCTTTCCCTGAACATCACCTCACAATTACCCTTTTTCAGTTTTAACCATTTGATCCTTGGTGATGCCCTCACACTCATTCTCCTCTTCTTGATCACCAATGTCATCCTACAAACCACCATCCTATGCTGCCTAACTACACTTCCCCCTGCCACCACTTTACAGTCTCTAATCGCCTTCAGACTGGCCCTTCTACATAAGATATAATCCACCTGTGTGTATCTTCCTCCACTCTTGTATGTCACCCTATGCTCCTCCCTCTTGTTAAAATACATATTAATCCCAGCCATGTCCATCCTTTTCACAAAATCCACTACCATCTGACATTCTGCATTCCTTTGAACTCCAATAAAGGGAAACAGTCCAACAATAAAAGCTAAACCAAGAATATCAATTTCCCTAGCGATGGAATCAAAGTATCTGGAATCAGTTTGAAATTTAAATATATTTTGACTTTATTATAATAAATAATAATTTTAATAATATTTTATTCTGCATTCCTTTGCTTAACACCATACTTACCCATCACTTCTTCATCCCCTCTGTTCCCTTCACCAACATGCCCATTGAAATTTTCTCCAATCACCAGTCTCTCACCCTTGAGTACAGTCATCACCACTTCATCCAACTCACTTCAAAATTTTTCTTTCTTATCCATTGCACACCCAACTTGTGGAGCATATGCATTAACAACATTCATCATTACACCATCAATTTCCAGCTTCATAAACATCACTCTATCCAACACTCTTTGCACCTCCAAAACACTCTTAGCATACTGTTCCTTTAGGATAATGCCTACGCCATTTCTCCTTCTATCCACACCATGATAAAACAATTTGAAACCAACTCCGATACACCTAGCCTTGCTCCCCTTCCATCTGGTCTCTTGCACACACAATATACCAACCTTCCTTCGGTCCATCATATCAGCTAGCTCTCTCCTTATACCAGTCATACTGCCAACATTCAAAGTTCTGACCCTCACTATCACAGTCCTAGCAGTTACCTGCCTTCAGGCATGCCTTCCCCCCTCTTCTCCTCCTTCAGCCAACAGTAGCCCAATTTCCGCCAGTACCCTGTTGGCCAACAGTACTGTTGGCGGTCATTGTTAACCTGGGCCTTGACCAATCCGGTATGTATTTCTGTACTATTGTCTGCATGTATGATTTGGCAAAATTTTACACTGGATACCCTTCCTGATGCAACCCTCCCCATTTATCCGGGCTTGGGACCGGCACAAAGAAATGCACTGGCTTGTGCATCCCCAGTGGCTGGGTTTATTTATAAGAGAGTATAGAAAACAAAAATACAACTGTAGACATCTAGTGTTGAAATGATCAACACTTTTAAAAATAGATTGCTTTATATAAGAAAGCATAGTTAGTATAAGCATAACCTTTACATGGGCATGTTACTGAGATGAAGTTAAGTATATACAATAGGCAAAATAAAACATAGTGGCCAGGATTCATAAAGCTCCGTGCAAGAATAAGGCTATTCTTGCATGGAGTGGTTCATGTCCATTTAGGATAGCAGCACACCTTGCATATGCATGAAGGCACTCTGCTATCTAATGTAAACTGACACGCACCAGGAGCAAGTGTAGGAGGCATGCGTTAGCAGTGCCTGCACATGTAATATTCCCCCTTCGCTCAGAAAGACCCATACGGCACTTTCTGACACAGATGAGAGTCAATCTATATAATTATAGAGCCTGGCTCTAATATTATATAGTAAATGAGTGTCCACAGACACTGAAATGTAAATAGCAACATTTCAGTGTCTGCAGACACTGAAAAAGAAAAAAAAACATAAACACCTAGAAGGCAGCAGCCTTCAAGTGCACAGCCCCAAATGTATGCACTCTTGTCCTACATACATAGAAGCAGTAGGGCAAGAGGAAAGGAATAGAAATTAAAAAAAAATGTGATTTTTTTTCATCAAATAAATCTGAAGTTTAAGTGGTGCGCAGCTTGTTTGCATGGCGTGCTGCTATGCTTAGCCTGGCTGAAATCCTGAAAATGATAGACAAGTGCTACTGTGATAAAAAACATTATCACGCTGCTGTAACATAGTGGTACTGCCATAGTATAGCATACAGAACATGTGCAGTTTGTATCCCCCTCTGCCAAATGATTTAATAAACTTTTTAAGGAAATTGAATGATAGATGTCAATCATATGGCTCACGTATAGCACAGTAGGGGTGGGAATATGTAAAATATAAATGTAAAAAGTAAATTATAAATTTAATGAAAAAAAAATGATTTAAGCAATGCTTTGCTAGTGTAAGCATTGCTTACCTGCTTTCAGCTCTACTTTGCTGGTGTAAGCATTTTTATTTATTTATTTATTTATTTTACATTTGTTTACTGGGAAAGTCTGACTGGACATATGTCCATTTTCAGCAGAGGCCCGGGGAAAAAAGCTCCAGAAAAAGTACAGTTACATAAAAACAATAGAGAGAAAGATTGCAAGTACATGTAAATATACATAGTTCAGTGGGATACAAGCATACATTTGAATAAATGCATTCATATGTAAGGTGCTAACATACAGACAACAGGATTTGCGTGGAGCTAGGCATAGTTCAGCATATTAAAACTGGCCAATCAAGACAAAGTGCAGGAGCCCTATTTAAACTGCACAGGCATGAATACAGCCATAACCATTTGGGATTGCTCACAGCAGGACCAAAATGTCCAGCGTTGGTGAAGGTGTTTGCTTACAAGTGCAATGTTGGGGCATCCAGGTGTCCAGGGTCATGGTTGGGCTTCTAGTTAAAAAGCATGATGGCAGGCTGCTGCAGAGCTAGTACTAGGGCTCACAGTACAAAGCAGAGGCCTGAGACCAGCTTGCATGTGATCTCACCAGTGCCACTTGCATACCCCAGAATGGTGAGCAGGTACATCACCTGAAGTGGAGAAGGGGTGCACTCTTGGACCAGTGGATCCAAGATGCCCAAGCACAGGATGTCCCACCTGTCTGTAAGTATGCAGTCTTATGTATCTATAGGTATGGAAAATGTTGAACTTGTGACTGTGCAGGTGTGATTAATGTGTGATGTTTCCTCATACAGCTGCTGTGGGAGTTCCCAGAATATTGAGGCTCATGCCCAGTGACTGGCCTGACTGAGTCAGCAGTATGGTGAGTACAGAATACCCAGTACTATTAGCAGTAAGAAATCAAAATTATAGTAATGGTAGTACTGCCTGTATATATAATTGTGTCATAAAAGTAAAGAATAAATGCCTGTGTCAGGCTGCCAGTGTTACAATGTAGTATTCCCAGCTGCTGTGTAATACAGATATCAGTAGCAAACAAGGTACAATATGCAGGAGAGGAATATTAGAATATGTATGAGTGTGTCTGAGTGAACCTGCCAAGAAACAGCCATGTCAAGGTTACTGTAACAGTTAGAAATGAAAAGCATTCCTCTGTGCAGATCATGCAGGAATAGTAATTGTGGATTTCTGAGTTGTACACAGGTATGTATGTCAAAACTAATAAATGTGATCCGAAACACTGGTGTGTGTCATCTCACTTGTACCTGAAAAATAAAAATGTGTATGTCCTGCAGAATGCATTAACTGAGGTGAACTGATTTACCACTGCCTGTCTGCATACTTTAGAATGGCCATGTCAAATAACGGAAAAAAGCAACAGTATATATTTCCATCAGAATGTGTTTTACTTGTTTGTCTGCCAGTATTGTCCTGTGTTAACCTTTCAATTTCAGCTGTATGTAGCTGTGAATGTACTGAAAATGTATAAGGCTAACATGCGCAGACTTAAAACCTACACTGTGTACTCAGGAATCTAAATAGCAGTATGTAAAGTTGTAAAACAGTCAAATGTGCAATCCAGCTAATGTGCACATGTTTCACAAACAGTGACACCAATGTCTGTTGTGTATGCATAATTTGTACTGAAAATGGGAAACAGATAATGCAACATGTCATAATAAATGTAATGTGCACAAAAATATGTACTAGAAAGAAATGTCACAAGCAGCACAAAACACCTCCCTAATAGCTAAGTCTGATAAAGGCTAAGCCTGTAGTTCAATTTTGCACACACATCACAGTTTAAATCCAGGTACCGCAACTAACATCTCAGTCTGGTTTTACAGTTGTAAACTGCAATCTAAATTGAAAAAAATAATGTACTGCAACTCATACATTTTACATACAGGGCACACAGGTAAAGAAATCTGAATAGAAATACTAGTATGATGTGTATAACTATGAAAGGTGTGCAATTGCTGTGTTGATCAGCAAAATAGATGCAAGCTAGACATCCACACTCTGCAATATGGCACAGACAAGCCCCGCAAGTGTCACACTGTCATGGATAGTTTCCCCGTTTGCCAAGTACCCTGCACACAGAGATTGTCACAGCAGATGTATGTGAAAGGCACAAAACACACACCAGAGCCTGCAATTAATATGTGGATCTGAAATATGTATAGAAACAGCAATGTAATGGGCACACAGTTCATCTGCACAGGCCCACAGGTAAAGAAATTGGTATAGAAACAGGTATGACGTGTATAACTAAAATAAGGGTACAATTGCTCTGTTGATATCTACAGCTGTTGGTGTGCTGTAGCAGCCCAATGGCCCAGGTAGAGTGTAAGTGTGGTCAGAATGTAGAGTAGTGAATAGTAGTGTACTGACCAATATACTTGATAGCAGTTGTCAATTGAATCTGTTCCCTTCCCCACCACTCAACTGATCCAACCATTACACTGAAACCAACATGGGTATGTTCCTAAATAAACTTCTACTGCTGGAACCATTGTTCCATTTAGTTTATCGTTGTTTAAACTGTGTGCATACTAATATTCCCTGTTGAATAATCATTTTATTGCCTGCCTGACATACTACTAACTGGCATGCTGTTGCAACCCTGAATGCCATTCCATATATGCATGGGTTCTGTTTGCTATAGCACTGTTATAATTGCACTGTTTTGGGTAAAAGGGAATAAAAGGGAATATCCATCCATGCTATTTTGACTAATGTTGTAATGTGTTGTGCATGACTAACCAATATTCATTCACAAGTAGGTGCAGTCAGGATGTTGTCACCCGGGACGAGGTCTGTGGCATGGCGCGCAGTGTCCTCCAGATGGTGTTGGATGACTGACTGCACCAGGTGGAGAGCAAGCTCTCACAGCTAGAGGGGCAGGTGGCCTCTCCAGCCCAGCCCTCAGCACAGCCAACTTTGGGGCTGTGAAGGAGTAGTGGTGACTGCCATCAGGTGGGGACATCAGTGCCACTACTACCATCTGGGGGCGCATGAGCCTTGGATTCCCAGCCACCCTCCCGATCAAGGTGTTTACCCCATGTGTCATACACCGCTCCTGTCTGCTGTCTTGTCTGTCTTGTCTGTCTGCAAATGCAATCTCTCCTGCCAAATGTCCCTCACCACACTTACCAATAATCCTTCCTTAACATCCCACTCTCTCCTTAAAAAAAAGAGCATCTGTCTCACAAAAAAATCACGTTCCATACATAGCGCTGCATTTCACCCAGAGACATGTACCCATCACACAATCAAACCATACCAATCATCCATATTGTAAGATGCCCACACACCTCCCTGTAGGGTGTGAGGCTCCAAATTCTAAATTGCCCACATTGAAAGCAGCTGTTGTTGCCAAAGAAATGCAGAGCTATGGTCCTTTTCTACACCGTCCTGCACATCCCTACTTGTTTCTCCTCTTGTTTGTCCCCCTCCTTGCCCCAATTTCACTACTTTCCTATCTCCCTTTTTTCTTTTCTTTATTTGAAATTAGCGTGGGTTTAAGTGGCCGAAAGTGGGCGTAAGCTAAGCTAAGCTCACGTAAGCATTGCTAAGCTCCATGCAAACCTGCACAAACCCGCTTACAACTGCTTTTAAGTGTCTTAATCACTCTGTCTCCAACAGCCCCTGTTCTGCCCAGCAACAAAATAAACATCCTTTGCAAGTCTTAAACCCAGGACTCTAGGCACCATAACCACAGTGACTAACCACTAAGCTGCTTCAGACATAAATAAGCCTGATGTTTTCTCAAAGATATCATCCAGTACAGTCATTCAACAGTATGGGAAATGTATTTATATATGTAGATGTATGTATATGTATATATATATATATATATATATATATATATATATATATATATATATATATATATCAAACACAAAAAATAAATATATGACCAAAGGCACTGTTAATGGGGTGTACTGTACAGCTGTACAGATCTGCCTTGCAACACAATAACCAACACTTGCAAGTCTCATACTTAGGACCCTACACAACATAGCTACAACGAGTTAACAGTAATCCATTTTAGCTGTACAATGTCAGGATGATATCAATAACATATCATGTAGAACAGTCTGTGTACCATAGGGAATGTACAATGTGGATGCAGTAAACATTCCAATAATACATATACACACACACATACACATATATATATATATATATATATATATATATATATATATATATATATATCTATATTATAAATATATATATATATATATATATATATATATACATATATATGTATATACACATATACATATATTACTACTTATAGATATGTATAAGAAGATATATATTTAGAGGGTTCACAGTATATCGAACAGCCAGTATTCCTACAGTTGCCACCTTTTAAAATGGCCAGAGTTTGATTCTTTCATACAAAAGACAATTATTGCATGAAACACATACCCACAGACAAGTCAAAGGATATGACACCACACACAAGTTTACATGCATATAAATGTTTATTTGTGTACTATTTCAGTTGTATATGCATTTTACCTCAGCCGAGGTTATCCAAGTGCAACTAACTCTGGGCAAAACTGCAATCCAAATTGTAGCTTGCTACAGATCACCCACCATGCCCAAGGATTCCCACTCCTCTTTTCTTGATGTACTGGAAAATATTAGGGTTCAACCAAATACCCTAATAATGGGCGATTTCAACTACCCCACCATTAACTGGGAAAACTACTCATGTACCAACTCCTTCGCTCAACGCTTTCTGGAATTCATAAACTCCAATGCCCTGGATCAACTTATCCACACCCCCACCAGGGCAACAATATCCTAGATCTAATCATTACCAACATGAGTGACCAGTGTTCCACACCTGAAGTCAATGCTATATTGGTCCGATCCGACCATAAGCTAATTACCCTAGACATCCACATCCTGCCCCCACCCCCCATTTAGGAAACCATGGTAAAAATTTTTTCCAAAGCCAACTTCATGCTTCTTAAGACAAAAGTGGTGAACTTCATGACACCTATGCAGATGGACAATACAGTTATGACTACTGAATCCTTCACAACTGCACTTTATAAGCACTTACATGAGTGCATGAATCGTGCTATGCCAAACAGAACCAAGACGCCGACCTCCAAAAAAAGGAAGCCAATCTGGTGGTCCCCTGCCATAAACAAACTGTACAACAGAATGAAGAAACTGTTGCAAAAGAGAGTAAAATCCCATGAGTGGAGGCGCTCCCTGGTCAGCCTCAGTAAGAAGCTACAATCCCTGATAAAATCCTCCAAAGCTAGTTACAAAAACAAAATTGTCACTGATTCTAAAGACAACCACAAAGCATTCTATAGTTATGTCAAGAATCTCAATGGCAACACTCAGATCTGCTCTGAGTTACAGCACAATGGCACTAAATATACAGACCCAACTGATATTGCCAACATCTTGACAGATAGGTTCATTGCTAACTTTACCCCCCTCTCACTGCTAAAAAGCCCATCTCTATACTGGAAGAATGCAAAGTTCCTGTAATCACGGCTGCACAGGTATAAACCACACTCTCCAAAGCCAAGAACACAGCATCCAATGGACCAACAACATCCCAGGCTGCATTCTACATGAACTACAGAACAAATTGGCACCCCACCTAAGTACCATGTTCAATCATAGCTTCACCTCAGGCTTTTTGCCTGCTGAATGGTGCACAGTGATGGTTATCCCACTCCACAAGGAGGGGAGCCACCACGGACCCTGGAAACTACCACCCCATTAGCCTGATGAGCATGGTCTGCAAGGCCATGGAATGTATCATCATGGAACTTATAAAGAAAGACATTGCTAATCTCCACACTCAGGACCCCACCCAGTTCAGGTTTGTAAAAGGCAGATCATGTCTCCTAAACCTAATAGACTTCTTTGAAGCAGTCACCAAAGCCGTAGACAAGGGTAAGGTTGTTCACACAGCCTATCTAGATCTTCCCAAGGCTTTCAACTCCATTCCCCACTCTGGAATTATAGATAAAATCACTAAACTAGGTATAAATCCCTATATCACAAGATGGGTTGCCAACTGGCTCACTGACAGAACCCACATTGTGAAAGTAGCAGACTCCAAATCCAACTTCAGACCAGTGACAAGTGGAGTACCACAAGGGTTCAGTCCTGGGTCCTCTCCTGTTTGGTATCTATTTCTCTGAAGTACAGGCTAACACAGAAGGTCTTTGGCTAATGACATTCACATATGACTGCAAACTAGGAGCCATAATCGAAACTCCTTACAATGTGGACATCCTAGAAAAATTCCTCACTGAGACAGATGCCTGGTGTCAAAGCCATGGCCTCAAGCTCAATTCCAAAAAGTGCATTGTCATCCCCTTTTGTAAAAACTCTGTACCCATGAACTACAACATAGGCGGTAGTATACTTAACACCGAAAGTCTGATAAGAGACCTTGGGGCACAGGTGGACAGTAGTCTCTCCTTTGATAATCACATCACCACGGTAGTCAGGAAATCCTTCTATGTGGCACACCTCATCACAAAAGATTTCTCATCCAGAAAAAAAGAGGTCATTGTTCCCCTCTACCCATCACTCATTAGACCCATTATAGAGTACAATGCCCCTTTTGGTTTGTACCTCACAAGACCTCTACAACAACTGGAAAGGCTGCAGAAATACCTGACAAAGAGGATTACCAGCCTCAAACAGATGCCCTATGCAGACCATCTCAAAAAACTCCAGCTTTACTCCATTGCATGTCACCTACTCAGAGGTGATCTCTGCCTAACATACAAACCTATGTCAAACCCAAAACTGTTGGACATGCTCCACTTAAAGAAATCCCAATCCCTCCGAGCTACACACTCTAGGGGCCTAAACCTTGTCACCACAATAAACAGAACATGCCGGAGGGATAGATTCCTGTCCCAGAGACTTCCCATACTCTGGAATAAACTACCTGTCTATATCAAACAAAGCTCCTCATTAGCACTCTTCAAGAAAAATCTTGATGATTGGATGGGAAATAGGAAATTCACCCCGAGGATCACCTCTGTGGCTCTGCTTGACAGTGGCACAGGAAAATAATTTTCTTGGGTGGCAAAAGCCAGGGTACCTTTTTGGCTGGGCTTGTATAAGCCCCAGGGCCGATAACTTAGTACCTACCTACCTATGAACCTATGAATAATAGAATAATGCAACTCTCAAACAAAACATTTGCTACAGTAATCTGAAAGCATAACATATGTTGCTGTTCAGACCAAGGCCTTCAAGTAGTACAACAGTAAAAAAAACACTTGCCTGGAAGATAAGACTCAATTAGCACTAATTAATTACAGATCTAGTTCAGTAGCCTCCAATTTCACTCTGTACTCAACCCCTAGGGGGGAAAGAATTAAGTTGTCACAATGAAAATGTATCTGTTACATTACAATGCTTAACTTAAAACATCACTATGACACTAACAAACAGAACTGTCTGTAAGACAGTAAGCACTAGCCCACCACTGTTCCAGTCGTGAAATATATGAAAATGTACAGCCATATACCTTCATGTGTCTTACTACTGATATCCCTCACATGTTGTAACAGCCTAGGATACAAACTGTGCATACCCCTCCCTCATAGAATGACTTACAAGGGCATATAACAGCATTACATACACTGACCTCTGGACTGTACAAGGTCACACACGTTTTGTCCAGCTGTAGCCCTCATATATATGGACCTTACCCCACAATATGTGTGGGAGTCCACAACATCACTGGAATGATAGCAGGAATGCCAGCACTAAATAATGATAGGCCACTACTTAACAACCTCTTACTGCATAACATATGGACAGAGGCTGGAACACAGGGACATATTTGCAATATTGCTGTAATACACAGTGAAATTTGCTGGTGTTACAGGATTGGTTGCAACATACCCTTACTCAAGAAAATTAAGTCAGAAACACAAATGGATGTAGCCATGTACTGATAGCACTCAACAGAGACAATGCCACTGATATATCAGAGACAAAACCTGTGTGGTAAGCAGACAAAACATAACAGCCAATCCTCTGGCCATCATGTGGATAGACCCACTGTTGAGAGCTATGTAGACAGACTGCATTCCATGCAAAACTAGCATGTACACACAAACCCTGTAAAACTAGTGGTATACAATGCATATAACAGTACTCGCACTGTCCGTAGGTCTGGAATCTTATACAAATATGTAGTTGGCCTGTGTCTGCAAGTCCTGTTGTAAGAGGTATTGCTACCTGTTGTCTGTAACACTACTGCCCACACACAGGAAGGATGTCTGCCATACAGAAAGGCAAAGGGACAATGCCCACATGATACAGTAATTTATAGTACTGGGTTGCCATGACAGTGGCAGTTGTAAGTACTACACAGCTGGCTGCATGCAATTAGCAAGTGGTGAACACTGATTGGTGCAGAGGCCATCAATTGCTCATGAGCATCACTTAGAAAACCATGATGCAATCTATTCAAAGCAGCTCAATCCCTGTAGTGGAGATAGTGAGAAAAAATTAAAACGACAAACCAAACCGAAACAAAAGTATATAAAACAAGGGACACATAAAAGTGTACCTGGAAGAGAGGACAATACTACAACAGGTATGTGAAATATATATGCATGTAATTGAATGTAGTACTTGGTCTATAATAATGGGATAGATGATGTGGAAAGATTTATGTGTGCCATCAAGACTTGTTGTAATGATGTCCTGCTGAACAACTGCTATAGACATATCATCTGGCCCTGTGGGCAGTGGCCCATACCTGTCAACTGTGCAAATCAGCACTGAATGACAAGATGCAAGTCATCATAGTGTGTGTTCTGTACCTCAAGACATGTATATTAGCGTGGAAAATAGCTGATGGTGGAAGTAATGAAGTTATGATAGACACATGAGTTTCAGACCCAACCACCTGCAGGACAGTCATGTTAATGTGAAATGTATCATGCACAAACATCATAGGTTTATAATAAGCTTACCTGCACTCTGTCCCTATATATATCCCCCTAATATTAGGCTGTGTCCACATGTGACACCCATCTGTTTTGTAGCAAGGCAGAACAGTGCAGCTGTGGAGTAAGGAGAGTTAGAGAGTGTGGACCTGATGTTTAAATGCACTACACACACACACACACACACACATATATATATATATATATATATATATATATATATATACATATACGTGTATGTCTACATATATACAAACACACACGCACACACACACACACACACACACACACACACACATATATATATATATATATATATATATATATATATATATATATATATATATATATACACACAGTAGTAAGCAGGTGCGAAATAGACAGTTATGTCTGGTGTGAAATCCATGTTGGGAACACATTGTCCTTGTTTGTGAAAGTGAGATTGGTATGTTGGGGAAGGATAGTAGGTATATTTGGGGAGGTAGGTTGGGTTGGAAGACAGACAAGACAGCATTCAGGGGTGGTATCTAACACATGTGGTGGGTAAACACCTTGGATGGAGAGTGATGTTTGGAAAGTGGAAGCCCATGAGCCCCCAAATGGAAAGAGTGGGACCAATGTCCCCACCCATGGGCAGTCACAACTGCACCTTCATGGCCTTGAAGGTGCCTGAGCAGGGGGCTGAGCAGGAGGAGCATGCAGAACCTGTAATTGTGTACCGAGGGCCTCAAGGTGGTGTAGCACATCCCCCAAGTCTCTGTGGAGCTCCCTATACACTGGACCCAGGACCTGATTTCAGGTGACAGGATCCTGTCTGTGTGCGCTCCCGGGGGGGGGGGGAAAGAACACCATCCCCTGAGGTGGTACCACCTGAAGGTAGTGCTGGGCCAGCAGATGATGAGGACCCGGGGTGGTTTCCAGATGTGCTGTGGCCTCGTAACATGGTCAGGTGAGGTGGGAAAGGTGGTTCCGCTGGAAATAGGCTTCCCAAACATGCTAGTGTGTCACAGTTATAGAACATATGTGGGTAGTAATAGTCCACACAATCCAGGAGTATGTTTAACAGCATGTATAGATATCCACATTAACACAAAACACCAGACTTGGAGCAATCACATAGCAAACAGAACACATGCATATATGGAACTATAGTGACCCTTACAATGGTATGCAGGTGACATTGTTAGCAACAGGCTGCCAATGATAGTGTTTCAACATGGAACATGATTAGAAACACATTGCACAATTTGTCGTACAATACGATATATGTCCTAACAGTAGGTTTGCTGTAAACATACATGGTGAGTTGTGTGTTCAGATTATTGTTGCAGATATGGTGAGGAGAGACAGAGATGTCAATTAACAACTATTATATCCTTGCAATATGAGGTCCTCAGACCTTCTTTCCTCTTTATGTCTTTCAGGCACCATGTCTAGAGACCATTTGCCAGTCTATTCCCCCCAGGAAAATGAATTCATAATAAACTACCTGGCGCAGCACTACCACACCCTGTTTGGCCATACAGCCCATGATCTTCAGGAGAGGACCTCAGGGTAAATGATGTTGGCTTGCATAACCACAGTTATGAGCAGGTCCAACATTGGTGCACTGACCTCCTCTGCCACACCCGTCAGCATGCTGCTGCAGTTAGGAGGGACCAGCTAGCCACGGGAGTGGGGGGGTCATTCCATCCAACCCCCTGATACATGCTGAGGAGCTCCTCAGCAACCTCGGGGCACCTGTCCCCTAGCAAAGACAAGACCCAAAAGATAGCATTGTGGAGGTGGGTGCTACCATTACAATGGACTAGGAGCATGCAGGTAAGGCCCCAGGGCACATCAGTAGACCACTGTTGCTTATTCATCTGCATCTGTAGAGTTTAATCATGCATATGTGAGATAAAATATATATAGTCTGTTGCGGCTTTGTAGTAATGAACAGATGTGCATAATCTGTAGTATTGTGGGTTTGTACTGTTGATGTACTGAAATGCTGCTCCCAACCTGTACCAGTGTCAGAGGTGTGGCTACTGTACGTGTTCACTTATTGTTGCTGTTAACTGTGCTACATCACTGAAGGGTATGTAAGAGTCCTGCATTATAACTAACAACCTGTCATTGCAAGATGTGTGCACAGAGCTGGAACATAATGGTGGGATAAATGGCCTACAGTAGGAACATCTCTGAAACATCACCCTTATACAGTGCTACAACAGTGTATATACCACTATTACAATGGCAACTGTTATAGATCTACACAATGGCATATCACAATACCACATTCCACAACCCTTACAACCTGTAATGTGGTCCTAACATGAGCAATGAATGTGTAATATGGAATCCTATGTTAGGTCAGCAAATATGGGGAATACATACCTTAACAAACACTGGAAGCATATGTGTGCACACACTCAAAATAACACATTGTGGAAGCAGCTTTTGAGGTACTGACAACATTCACTCATTATGAGTATGCACCTTCCAGTAAGTACAGGTCCTCAATGTCACACCAAGAAGTAGTCTGCTGTCCAAGATGAATGTCCATCTCATTTGCCCACTCATCTGCAACAGAGGTAGCCGTGGCTTGCACACATCTTACAAGCCATGTAATGGATCACATACTCAACAGGTAGCTCACAGAAGTGGGACATGTAGCCTTACCTCACCATTGCATATACTATGGCAAACAGTGCAGACAGTCATGTATGTGACAAGGAAGTATGGAACAACATTAATGTAGAAAATAAACAGATGGCCATCCAAGACAGATGATGACACATGTCACAAACTGGTCATGGAGGCTGCCTAGCAACATGCCACAACACTGAGGGAGTTGCAGGAATGTCTAGCAAGTACTAGCTATGCAGTACCTGTGTCGACAATCGCCTGGACTCTGCATAAGTGTGGCCTATGGGTTAGGGTAATCATATGGGACAGTTGTTCCACAGGAAACATCAGCTAGAGCTCTCTACAGGTAGCATATTCATAACATCAAAAGTCCCCCAAAGGCATGTGTTGCAATGTATAATGGTGTACCAAGACCAAGTTCAAAACCTACAGACAGTATCAATTAAGATACATGTGCTGCACAAGCAACACCTCACTCCACCTCAGGCCCACCATCCCCATCTGTACCTTGCTGGTGCCAGTGTACACCTGTATGCTTGCCATTCTTTAGCAGGGACTAGGCTGGTACACATGGTGTTCTAAATTTTGGACACTGCAAAATGACACTCGTATGTAGCCCATAGTTTTCAAGCATCTGCAAAAAGGCTGAGGATGGGGAGGTGTGTCATCCTGAAACACAAAAGTGAACTGAAGTGGACATCCAAAGTTCACTAAGAATGGCTGTATCTGCACACAGTCAAGGTCATGAATTGTGGCAGACATAACCTTGACTCCACAGCAATAGTGAAGGCACTGTGTGACCTCCAAGGGCTGTGCACATGAGTTAACCTTGCAATCCTGCAGAGTTGGGGAACATTTGTAGGACAGAGTGACCAAATACTGGCAAGTGCAGATGGGCCATGCTAGTATATCCCTTCCAGGAATAGTGAAAGCTGTAGTACACTTAACAGTTGGTGCAACAATCTATCATGTTAAGGGTGTGCACACCTATGCACCCACATATTGTATGCATCACAATCAGAATCTGCACAACTAACACATTTGTTTGATACCCCATTTGATTGCACGGGTCATATGTCACATATCAGGTTCGTGTAATGTTAACATAAGCAGTATCGTGGCCCCATGGCATATCAGGGAAGAGGATGCCATGTCAATAAGGGTGTATACACTCCTCATAGCCACAGTAAGGTTTGAAGCTTGTCAGTGTAATTGTATTTTATTGGTCATACATGCACCGCTGATGATGAGATCTGCAAATCAGACATCAGGCATTCACTATTGACATCTGTCCACATATCATCCCAGACAAACACATAGGGGCTGTGAGCAGCAGAGCAAACATAACTGACACACATATACACATTCAGCAATGGCGTGTACACCTGTGAGGTATGGTGCAGAGTACATGCCAGGGTGCTGAACAGGTGCACAGCAATACTATGTACATGGGTGCAGTGTGTACCAGGGGAAGGGGATTCACCTACTAACACAACTCATGCATCACGGAGATGCATAATGTTGGTAACAGGGATTGACTGTAGCAGCAGTGCCAGCTGTTGAGTGCCATATGTCATGCATATTGACAGATGGGTAATGAGAGGTCAGTGTGTAATATCTTTGTGCAACCTCACCTGTAAGTGTGGTGTGTGTGGTGTGTGTGTGTGTGTGTGTGTGTGTGTGTGTGTGTGTGTGTGTGTGTGTGTGTGTGTGTGTTTGTGTACAGTTAAGCAATGACGTACAGGTCTTAAAGTACATTTCTTGTTTTCCGCTCCCAGGTGGTGAGGTGGATCAGGATCCCTCCTGCAGGCAAACTGATGTTAGTGTTCATACAGACTATGACAATGATGATAGGTTTGTTGAGGCACAGGCAGGGTTGTCAGGGGCTGAAGATGTGCCATTGTTTGACATCCCACTAGTATCCACTCCATCCCTGCACACAGTCACATTGCCTATATATACTCCATCACCATTGGCCATAGATGAAGAACAGTTGGTGGGTGGTGGCATGGGACAGAACAATGTGGTGACTATGGCACTTGTGTCTGGACACAGCAGCCATAGCTGGATGCCTGGCGAGGTACCACACAGGCAGATGTACAGGATTGCTCGTAGGAGGGCTGCTGTTTATCGTGGCCCTGGCAGAAGTGCAACAGCTGGTATCACCAGACATATGTTTCAGGCCATCATGAAGGCACAGGCACATATGGAATGGTATACCAGACAGGGTCTGAGGCTGCAGAGGGCTACTCATTCTACTGTTATTTACAACATTCGTGATCTTGCAGGTGCCCACCGTTATTTTGCAGAGGTCCTGGATAGATGGTTGGGTGAGATGGTGGGAATCCTTGACTGTGGAATGTCTGTGCTTGAGCATATAGTAGAAGTAGTGCGACGGCCATGTGGACGTAGGCCAGCAACACCAACAGGTGGAGGTCGACATGGACAAGCAAGATATTGGAGGTGTTCCCGCAGAGGCAGTACCATTCCCAGCACTGCAGAGGGGGCACTGTCCACACCACAACATAGCAAGCCATGTGCACTTGGCATTGGCCAGTCTCAAGAGGGACCCGGATACAGCGGGCATATCTCATCATCAGGGGAGAGTACCATATTGTGGCTTGTACCTGCTAGTGCCGTGGACCCCTGGCAGGCACAGTTCTCATGTCCATGGCCAGAGACAATGAACTGCACACCCTGCCAGGTACGGTCTGCAGCTGCCCTACAAACCCCTGTATAGGGCAGCCACATGGCAGAATTGTGTGCATGCATACACACACCAACACAGCTAGGGCAACCCCATACCTACACACACCACATCTGCACAGCCCAATTAATAAAGTAACCCCCAAACACACACACACATGATGTCAAACAAATGACTCAGCCTAGGTCTCTGGCAAACCCACAACACACCCTGCGCATATGATAATACCTGTGCCACATCCCTGTCATCCATAACATAGATGCAGGGGCAGGCTAATATGTTTCTGATGCAAAGGGTGATACACACACACACACAAACACACACACACACACACACACACACACACACACACACACACACACACACACACACACACACACACACACACACACACACACACACACACAGGCTGTGGTGTTGATACAATACACAGAAAATACTGTACACATGGATGCATGTACTTTTGCAAGGAGCCCATTTTAGCCTATGTAATTAAACCAAGACAGAATAGGCACAACATCACAGTGGGAAATAATCAGTCTGCTAGTTTAATGTCATTGACGATGGTGCTGGCAGGTTATATGTCCCCTTCCCCAGTGTAGTGCAATCCTCAACTTGATAAAAATAAGTGTGCTGGTGTGCGTGGCACAGCCCTTTTGAGGGTGTGGGGTGGTGTAGAACTGCAGATAGTGTGATAGACAACTACTTAACCTAACATAAACTGTACTGTATTACTGCCAACTAAGCTGGGGGATACACTCAACACTAACAGCAATGATGGTGGCTGTGTTCACAAGATCCACACCCAGCTATATATACCAACCTCAGTATCGCTGTACTGATATACAGCGGGGAAGAGAGCATTTACACATCTACTACTAGTTGTGGTTGAATGAATTTCCACAAGATGATACCTGTGAAATATTAGCATTTGCCAGTCAGTTCTCAGACAGATGACCTCCTGGGACATGTATTCTCTGCAAAATGAAGTAGATTCCTTCACATACACACACAATCTTACTTGTCAATACTGGGACAAGAACCCCTACCTAGGTACTTATTGCTACTAATGTGTGTGGCCTCAATTGCACACACCACACAGCTTTTAGGATGAGGTGTATTCCAGGTTACATGTTAAGTAAAGAACATCTCCAGGCCTTGTACAGTATGGTAATAAGGGATGCACTGGTTGTTTATGAACAATACATAGTGTGACATACTGTCATATATACACACTGACAAACACATAACAGTCATACACATTTCTGAGAGACCTAGGTTTATCAGTGTTAACTACCTTGTCAGTGTGTCCATTCTGTTACAGATAAGTTGCACACAGCACATGCATCATTGGGCTAGATAGTGTAATCAGTTACCTGTATGGTTGATGGTGACAGTGGTCCACATACAGTGGACCTTGGGACATGTACTGGGGGTACCATTGTGTAAAGACAGTATACCCAGCACCCACACCCCACATTGGATATTGTACTCACTGAAACCCATGATAATACTCTGACATACTCACCATCACACATTGACCAGGACTGCAATACAACCCCTTGTCTATCTCAAGAGTGCTTGCTACTACAGGGATATGCATCTATTGCACATGCCACAGGGATAGTAGGGTGATGCTTTGTCATGGCTCTCCTATGGTCAGCAACATCACTATCACTTATACTGTGTGGCAAGGTGTATTGTATTAGGAGAATGTGGCCTCAGAATGCTGTATCCTACAAATATATACACTTGTACACATGCACACACTTGCCAGGACTCAGAGGGTAACCCATGCCTATCTACCCATTTCTACAACAGTGTTGTGCTGGTACTGCAAGCTCCAGGTTGCCCACAGGGTGAAGAGTGTAACAAGGTACATGTAATGTCCGTTACAGCAGCAGCCATATCTAACTATGGAAATGTGAGGTGAAGTGGGTGTGAAGGGCCTCAGGTTATTATCAACTACAGGTTTACAAAGACACAGACACTGTTATTCTCAGTAATGCACACTGACACATTTGTCAGTACTGGGGTCCATAGGTACAGGTGTTCACAGGTGTGTACCAGGATATTGTCCATGGAGAGATGGGAAGAGTATGGGATGTGGGTACAGTGGTATTATGCCACCTGCCATTTGCCAGCAGGCCATCTATCAACTAATGCCATGGGAGTGATCCTCAGTGTGAGAGTCAAATGTAACATCCAATCATCTGGTTGCCTCTTGCAGAGGGCCAGAGAGGTGCTCCAATTGATATGTATGCAACATGTATTACATAACATGGTTAGTGACTGTCTTGGCGACCTGTACCCAAGCATGTTCTGTTGACTGTGGTAGTGTAGTTGAGGTATCCATGGCATGTGGTGTGTACAGGGTGGGGATTCCTAGCTGTGGCATTCATAACAGAGCTGGGCAGACATGTCAGTGTCACTCAAGCATAGATTGCCTGTAAGCAGCCAAGATGGATACCTGACATCTGCACATCTGTACAAAGGACAGACAGACATCAGCTAGCCAACTGGTTATGCATTAGGATGAATGTGTTGACAGATAGATGTCTGACACTGATAGGTATGCCATTACTACATGACAGCAGCCCTCAATAACATGTCCTATATACACAGTAGTCTACAGTTAATATCCACATGTCAGATCAATATCCAGTAGGAAATACTTAGTGACACAAAGCTCACAAACCAAGAACATGACAGTGAAGACTCAGAGTCCATCTTTGCATGCAGGGGTATTTGGTTCCAGTACTACAATCTGCAATCTACTCTTACTTGGGAAAGCACTGTCAACAATAGTAACGTAATGATACACTACATGCCAGTGTGACTGCATATAACCTGGGATACTAACCATGTATGTAACACATTCAAATTGAAAAGAGTGCTGTACAAGCCATATATATACTCAGGTGTCCCAGACAGTAGGCTCACACCCCTTGCTATTGTAATGACAGCACATAGACACATGCTATGTACATGGAATTAAATACACTTATTAAAGATGTCATTACCCTGCTATTTTATCAGACTGGAATGTGATCACTGGTTACCAGGGCTGAGCCATGCTTAGAAGGTTTCAGCATTGGTACAATATAAATGCTAAGCAGATTTGCGCACTGGTAAGCGAAGCTGAAACTGTGTAAGCGCCTATACGTTTAACCGTATGTTAGCAGTGCTCACCATCATGCAAACCCATGCAAACCTACTTAAAGCTGCTCAAAACTGCCTTAACCACTCTGTATCTAACAGTTCTTGCGTTGCCCAGCAACAAAATAAACAGCCCTTGAACTCTGTACACCATAGTCACAGCAGTTAACCACAAAACCATCACAACTGTGAAAATGGTTGTTTTTTTCCAATATATCTGTCAGTACACATACTGAATAGTATTGAACAACTGCTTTGACTTCTACAATTGTGTAGCACTTGTTAGTGATATTAGTGCTGAATCAAGTATGTTGTTATATCTAAATATACACATCTCAGATAAATTCGGTCTGACACATCTGGGAAGGTATATGCAACAGTCATGTTTACGCATAACAAGGATCTTCTTCTTCTGGCTTTTCCCAGTTAGGGGTCGCCACAGCGGATCACCTATCCGCTCATGATTGGCAGTGGAGTTTTATGGTGTTGAGTTGCCAGCCCGGTGCCCAACCTTCCATAGAAGGCACACACATGCACGCAGTCATGCCTAGGGCCAATTTAGAGTGTACAATCCACCTACAGCATATCTTTGGGATGTGGGAGAAAACCCACACAACCACAGGGAGGACATGCAGACTCCGCACAGAAGGCAGCCCAGCTGAGAATCAAACCAGAGAACCTCTTGCTGTGAGGTGGCAATGCTAACCACTGCACCACTGCGGCCACCCTTACACATAACAAGGATATGGATATATATGGTGTGTTGCTCATCTACCTTTTTGTGCCATTAAACCTTGAAGTAATTGTGAACCTGAGTGCTTACTTCCAGCCTGTTTTTCTTCTGTTACTTGTGGCTACAGTGGTTGGAATCCCCATTTTTATATAAACATATGTAGATATATAACAAAGCAAAAAAAGGCAACACACAGCAAACAGAGCACGGTGCCCACACAGGAAAAAAGTTCATAAACCAAAACAGTCATAAAAGTGTGGGTACCTAATGCAGTGGCGGCTGGTGACTTCAAATCACAGGGGGGCTGCAGGAGACGCTGAATGGGCGGGGTCAAAGGGAAGGGGTGTGGTCAACCATAAAGGGGAGGAGCTATGCACAAAACCACAAAAAAACTAACTTTAATTAAATACGCTGCCCTGGGTGGCAAACCATCATTATGAAAGTCCAATCAAGACAAAAATAAGTGTAGAAGAATAAAAATATTTCAATGCATTGGCTGCATGACAGCTTACTTAATATCTAGATGGAAACAAAAGGTTGTGAGGCATGAAAAAATAAATTACTTTTAAATACATTACTGGAATGCCAGTCAAAATCAAGTATAAGAAAAACCAGAAGCACTCAACTCAAACTACTTCTCCTTGCACTGCAGTTCTAATTATAATATATTCAGCTTTATTAAAGTACCAAGCAACATGCTGAAAGTAGAAATCTATGTGATGCCCCACTTGTAAAAATGTTTCTTATCCAAAAAGACCTGCTGCCTGACAACGTTTCATGGGGAAAACATGATAAAAGTAAAAATGAAAAGCAAACAAGAAACAAGCTCAAGATACATTGCTTAAAGGATTACTGTACAGGTTATGGACCACACATGATTGGCATTCTGTTTAGTTTACGGGTAAAGCCTGTAGAGATGACTGGAAGTCTCCAACAAGTGTAATGAGCTTTTTAAAATAATGGAATCCTGTCCTTTAATACCCAAGGCTTATACATTATCTAGTCAAGTATTCTCTGCATGGCAACAACAGAAAGGCTTTCAATGTTGGCAATTCTTTAACAGTATGCTTATTAAAGCTTACTTGCATCTTACGATGTCAGACAAGCTTACCTTATGGTCATTAAAGCATTGCTACTTAAACACAGAGCAACAGGCACTTTGAGTAATAAGCATAAATCAACAGTACAAAAATATGACAGAAACCAGACCATTCTGCAAAATCAAGGACAGATGAAAAGCCACTGTAGTACTTATGCAGTGTGTCCTCCCCATCCAAGGTAGATACAACTACTCCTTGCCTTGCTTGGACACATCCAGAGTCACTACATGGGGAGTGGGTGCAACAAGCATGTCACAATTTGAAATCTCTCTGGCTGACTGTGATGGCCCTGACACATTTGTCATACCTCTCAACTTCAAGAGCAAGAAATCTGGACAAAGCCATACACAGAAGTGGGACAAAGGCACAACAAGAAGGACAATTTTTAAATATTGCTCTAATAAACTTAGAAAGATAATAGAATAGGTCTTGCATTAGTATGAATTTTCTGAAGGGTATAAAATCTGAAACTCAAATGTCTGTCATTTTCTAACTTCAGTCTTTAGTGATTTGTCACTAATTTGCCAAAAACACAATTTCATGAAAAATGGACCAAAAATGTGATGCAAAATATAAAATAGACACACAATACAGCTTCTACCTGTCAAAGAAGGGACACTTTAATATTAGTACTGCTACCTTGAGCAGCTGACAAAATAAAAGAATCTACATGCATTTCAAGTAATCTATAACTTTGATTATTACAGTTATTTCTTAATTGTAAACCCTCCATGTTTTCTTCCAAAATTGCTATTTTTATGGAGGGATTATTAGGGGAAGAGCAACATTTTGAGCCAAAAATTGGGGACAGTTGAGAGGTTGGCTATGCCTAATTCTATAAAGCAATTTATTTGCATGTACCTCTCAACCTGTTAATGCAGTAAATCTGAACAAGGCCAAATATATTGGGGCACATATAAACAGTACTAAAAATTGCTCTTGTATAAATTGAGACAGTTGATAGAACGGCTCTTACTTTAACATGCATTTTTATGAAGGTTATGAAGTCTGAAACTTATTATTTAGTGACTTCTGGCAAATCATTTAGGAATTAAAACTACAAATTTTATGAACAACAAACCAAAAATAAGAAGCAAAAATCTATTCATTCTTTGAAAATCTGGACAGTTGGGAGGTATAGTTCAGCTGGGCCTGTCTGAGTTTGCTGCCCTTCCCCTGACAAAATAATGGTTGAACTGGAGCCTCTGCAGCCATTCCAATTAACCATTACTTGGCTATTTCACTCCATTTACCATAAACACTAATGTGCATACTGCTTTACTTCAATGATTGGACTTCATTTGAAAGTTTTATTTTGTATTTTACAGCACAAACATTAAGTAATCTGTTAAACAAAGCAATGCAGTCTCACAATGAAAACTTAGCATTAAAACTTCTCTGCCCTTGAAACTCACATTCATTGAAACCCACATTCAAAGAAAATACATTTTGCCAGTGGCAGATAAAGATTAATTTTGGGCTGTTTTCGAATCATAGGCCCCTTGCATATGAAACATACATGTGCTCTTTGATACACCTTCCTCATTGTACTAAAAATTATATTCCTTGTACAATACAGTACACTTGTTAGAGGGTGTTTTAAATTTGTTTTGAACATTTTTCCAGTAAGCAATGAAACAAAACATATGCACCCATAATGGCAAAACTGCCCAGTTGAGAACATTTATCATAAAAAGTCTACTCAGACTTCCACAGTCCACCATTATTAGTAAATATACACAATTCTACAGTCCACCATTATTAGTAAATATGCACAATTCCACAGTCCACCATTATTAGTAAATATGCACAATTCTACAGTCCACCATTATCAGTAAATATGCACAATTCTACAGTGCACCTTTATCAGTAAATATGCACAATTCTACAGTCCATATTCAGTGAATTCAGTTCTTGCCATAGCTGTCAACCTTAGCACAAAAACCTGGACGAAGCCAATAATGGTGGAATACAGTCCCGCAAATAGGGACAAATTTAAAATATTCATCTTTTAATCTTAGACAATTGCTAGAAAAATGGGTTGTGCTACTATGTATTCTGAAGAACATGAAGTTTGAAATTCAAATGCCGGTCAATTCTACTGCGGACAGAACAAAAACAATTTTCAGCAGAGACGAGGGATTAATACTGCAGACACGTCTTTGTAAAATGGCAGGGCATCAGAGCAAATCCACACAAACACAGGCAGGAGATGCAGACTCCAAACAGAAGCCACCCCAACCAAGAATCAAACCAGAAAACCTATAGCTGTGAGGCAACAATACTACCACCGCACCATCAATTATGCAAGGAATTAAACATTCAGAAACCTGAAGTCTGAAATTCAAATGCCTGTCAATTTTACTGCGGACAGAACAAAACCAATTTTCAGCAGGGATTAAAACTGCAGACACGTCTTTGTAAAATGGCAGGGCACCAGAGCAAATCCACACAAACACATGGAGGAGATGCAGACTCCACACAGAAGCCACCCCAACCAAGAATCAAACCAGAAAACCTATAGCTGTGAGGCAACAATACTACCACTGCACCATCAAATCTGCAAGGAATCAAACATTCAGAAACCTGAAGTCTGAAATTCAAATGCCTGTCAATTTTACTGCGGACAGAACAAAAACAATTTTCAGCAGAGATGCAGGGATTAATACTGCAGACACGTCTTTGCAAAATGGCAGGGCACCAGAGCAAATCCACACAAATACAGGGAGGAGATGCAGACAGAAGCCACCCCAACCAAGAATCAAACCAGAAAACCTATAGCTGTGAGGCAACAATACTACCACTGCACCATCAAATCTGCAAGGAATTAAACATTCAGAAACCTGAAGTCTGAAATTCAAATGCCTGTCAAATTTACTGCGGACAGAGCAAAAACAATTTTCAGCAGAGGCAGGGATTAAAACTGCAGACACATCTTTGTAAAATGGCAGGGCACCAGAGCAAATCCACACAAACACAGGCAGGAGATGCAGACTCACACAGAAGCCACCCCAACCAAGAATCAAACCAGAAAACCTATAGCTGTGAGGCAACAATACTACCACTGCACCATCAAATCTGCAAGGAATTAAACATTCAGAAACCTGAAGTCTGAAATTCAAATGCCTGTCAAATTTACTGCGGACAGAACAAAACAATTTTCAGCAGAGGCAGGGATTAAAACTGCAGACACATCTTTGTAAAATGGCAGGGCACCAGAGCAAATCCACACAAACACAGGCAGGAGATGCAGACTCCACACAGAAGCCACCCCAACCAAGAATCAAACCAGAAAACCTATAGCTGTGAGGCAACAATACTACCACTGCACCATCAAATCTGCAAGGAATTAAACATTCAGAAACCTGAAGTCTGAAATTCAAATGCCTGTCAAATTTACTGCGGACAGAACAAAACAATTTTCAGCAGAGGCAGGGATTAAAACTGCAGACACATCTTTGTAAAATGGCAGGGCACCAGAGCAAATCCACACAAACACAGGCAGGAGATGCAGACTCCACACAGAAGCCACCCCAACCAAGAATCAAACCAGAAAACCTATAGCTGTGAGGCAACAATACTACCACTGCACCATCAAATACGCAGGAATTAAACATTCAGAAACCCTTAAGTCTGAAATTCAAATGCCTATCAATTTTATTTAACATTTTTAATCAGGACAGTCTGACTTGGAACAAATAAACAAATTTTCAGCGGAGGCCCAGGAAGAAATAATGCAGACATGTCTTTGTAACATGGGAGGCACAAAAGCAAACCCACACAAACACAGGGAGAAGATACAGACCCCACAAAGAAGGAACCCCAGCCAAGAATCAAACCCAAGAACCTGCAGCTGTGAGGCAACAATGCTACTACTACACCATCAAATATCAAGCATTACAACATTTACAAACCACAGATATTATGAGGAACAGATCAGATCAAATATGAGGTAAAAATCTGAAATTTTTTACAAATGGTGGTGGGTAGGGAACTCAAGTCTTTAACACCTGCATACAGGGTACAGGGTTCAAGCCTGAGGCATTCCCTACCACACCACCATAAGCACCTGGGGCATTTACACACACACACACACACACACTCCAGTAAAGCACAAGCACCATACACAAACTCCAGTAAAGCACAAGCACCATACACAAACTCCAGTAAAGCACAAGCACCATACACAAACTCCAGTAAAGCACAAGCACCATACACAAACTCCAGTAAAGCACAAGCACCATACACAAACTCCAGTAAAGCACCATACACAAAGAAAATAAACATTGTAAATTGAAAGGCACCTTACCTGAATCCTGAATGAATACAACAGTCCAGACAATCCATACATCCTTCCGCAATACTGAAGACCAGAGATCCACATGCTCCTTCCCCCTCGACGAGATCCCTGAGGCACTGTCCCGAGTCCCTGCTGCTCCTCTTGCAGTCGATGGCGTCGACTGCCCCATAATCCTGGTCTGTGCACTGTAAAAGTGCACAGACGCTCCTTGTCCCCTATGGGGACGGCCTGCCCTGAGCATGCGCAGACCGATAAGCGGGACTCGGTCTGAATTTTAAAAAATATTTTTTTTATTTTTTCATTTCTTTTTCTTTCTTTTTTTCTTTTTGAGGGGGCTGCAGTCCGGCAGCCCTATGCCACGAGCCGCCCCTGACCTAATGGCAGTTCAACTGGTTTCAATTGTCAGTTCTCACCACGTCACAGGAATAAAAGTCCTCTTCGGGAACACAGGTCATAAAGTCCTCTTCAGGAACACAGGTCATAAACTCTTTCAAGTATCCAAGTAAAACGAGACACCGAAGTAAAAGGATAATAATTTATTGTAGTTAGCGCTTTCGCCACGTAGGCTTCATCAGACTTCATACAAAATGAGAAATCAACTTATTTAAAAACTAATGAAACAAAAACCATTGGTCATAAATTATCCAATGAAACAGCAAGGTCATTAACTCATATCTAACACATGAAAAGCCTATGCTGAAAAATGCTGCAAACAGTTGCCTCAAAGCAATACTAAAAAATATTAAATATATTGCCTAAAATACAATGTCATATAAACTACTGACATATATACTAACATTCAATATCTAAGCTAAAATCTGCACTAAACAAATACATGTAATTAAAACATTATATATGGTGATTAATACGAACAACTAACATATAAGCACCTTTGGATGACAGCAACTCTAATGCAGCTGGGTTGCAAACATAAAATAAAAACAGTCTGAACAACAAGCGCTTCAAATACTGCAGCGTGCAGAAACACATAAAGTTCATATAATGCACTTAACTTATTTAGAGTGTTGGATTATCTAAAATAAAACAAACATGACACTCTAGTGCATGATGTATCCAGGAAAGCAAAAAAGACAACATTAGGTAAACACAGTAAAAACTCTAACTGAATACAAACGAAAACAGAACCATATGACAATAAAAGTCACTAACCTGAAAGCATAACAGCTTGAAAATCCATTCAAAAGAACCAGCATATATATATTTATATATATTTTGATTGCTAACTAAGCACCTTAATGTTACAGCAGCTCATAAATCCATTATAGAGAGCAGTTTGTGTTGGCTCTCACTCTAGCTTGCTAGGCATTCATCATAGGGTGGTTTACATAATGTTAAAGTAACATAACACACACAATACTTTGACATATATAGAAGTGAAAGCATTGTGTTACAAGCTGTAACATACACTTAAGGTGTACATCAGCAGTAAAGCAGGTTAAAAAATAAATAAACCAAAAGTACACCATTTGACAAAAACTCACTATAGCAGCACACTCAATCGTGGCAGATATTAAGACTTCACTCGCTGTTGAATGCACGACTCTGCGCTAGTCCTTAAACAGCAGTAACAAATAATACATAAACTCAATATAAATATATAAGATGAATATGCAATCAGCTCTATCTACCTAGGTCTCATAGTGGAACCCAAACGCTCCAAACAAGAAGAGGGGTATATAGGAAACATAACAGATAGTAACCAAATAACTATCAAGCAAAGCCCAGAATATAGAACTATGTGAGAAATCACAACTAACTATCAATCCTTATCAAAGTCCCTACTGAGCAACTAACAGAAAATACACACGAAAAAGGGGGCGGAGGAGGGGGTTGTGGGGAGACAAAGTCCAGGCTTATAAATATCCAGTACTAAGCGACGGAAGACATACTAAACTGCAGATCCAGAAAATATCATAATTTGGGTCTACACACCCTTCTTTTCCTTAACATCGGTTTAATTTGAACTTTATCATTGAGTCCTGGTGCCTTATCGGCTCTACATCTGGTAATCCACCTTAACTCCTTTTCTAAAGTCAAATTTACCATATCACCACCTCTAATGTTCCCAAACACAGTTTGGAGAGCACAGAAAGTGAACTTATGCGTCGCATCAAATGACTGTACATGTTTTGCTAAGGCATTATGAGCCGAACTAACACGAATTTGATAAATATGCTCCCTTATGCACTCCCTCAAAGTTCTATTGGTCTTCCCAATATAAAACGAGGGGCACTTGGTGCATCTAGCCAAATATATCAAATTACTACTACCACAATCGGTCCCAGTACTTAGTTTAAACGTGTAGCCTGTAGTGGGATGTACAAAACTCATCCTAGTATCTATATAAACACATTGTTTACACCTACCACAAATCTTAGTATTATACTCATGTTGTATATGACTATTCTGATGTAAAACATTCTTAGGGCCACAGAGAATCCTTCTCAGGTTAGGTTTATTTTTAAAAGTATACTTAGGTTGGGTCCCTACTAAGGGGCCTGCCTTGTCATCCAATAACAAAACATCCCAATGCCTCTCCATTATCTCCCTAAGAAACACAACATCTTTGGTGAAGAACATACAGGCTCGTATCTCATTATTGGTCACTTCAATGTATCATGGCTAGTTGTACTTGGTTCCAAAAGTAAGGTCTAGCTCTATCAGATCTGATGTTATCTACCTCTCTCAAAACTTCTTCAAATTTAAAAGGAGCATAGCCTCTCGAGGTGAAGCTACGCGCAAATAGCTAACTTCATTAACATAGCCTTCTTCTGAGGCATTAAGCCTAGAGGCTCTCATCAGCTGACCTTTCATCACATTGTCAAATACATATTTAGGGTGCATACTCCCTCTATGTAAAAGTATTCTTATGGCATGACTTACGATGTATAGAAGTATTCAAGAGGCCACTATCCAATCTATGTATATTAACATCTAAAAAAATTTGCTTCGTGAATAATTCAAAGTGAACTTCAAAAATTCGGTGGATGTGTTAATATAATCATAAAAACCAGAAGGCTCCTCTTGTCACCAAGCCAGACAATAAAAGGTCATCCACAAATCTTTTATAAAGTATGTCTGTCATGAGCGCTGGTTCTGCAATATAAATTCCTCTTCCCATTTTGCCATAACAAGATTGTAGCTATTGGCACAAGAAGTGCCCATAGCTACGCCATCCTTCTGCAAAAAAAGATCTTCACCAAAAAGAAAGAAATTGGAATAAAGAATAGTTTCAAGGAATAGTGCTAGCAGATCTATTTTTACCATACTATATTGTGACTTACGGCTTAAATAATCAGAGACACTGGAAACACCTAGATTATTTGGAATAACTGTAAATAAACTAACAACATCCAGTGTCACCAGGTAATATTCTCTATTGTCATCAATTTGTTTAGTATAATCATATAAGTCTAACAAAAACTGTTTACTGTCTCTAAGAATAACTGCGTTAAGATCAACCACAGGGCGTAGAAAATATTCCACATAAATAGAAAGGGGCTCAGTAGCCCAGCCTTGTCCAGCAACAATGGGGCGCATAGGAGGATTGTGCAAAGATTTATGGACTTTGGGGAGACCTTGTATAATAGGTATACGAGGATTCTTAACCTTCAAATAGTCATATGTCTCATCATCAAGTAAGCCGTTCAAAACTAAATCATCTAACATATCATATATTTGAAAAACATTTTCAGTAATCTCTCCCATTGTAGCTTTATTATAAAATTTCACATCTCCCAACATCTCATGCATCCATCTAACATAATCTGGTTGGTTCATAACCACACAAGAGCCCCCTTTGTCGGCTGGTCTAAAGACTACAGATCCATCTAGTTTTAACTCATCCAATGCTTTCCTCTGTTTATAACTTAGATTATTCCTGTAGTTCTTCCTGTGGTTAAAATCAAAATATGTATAAATATCATTTTCTACCAGTTTAGCATAAGTATCTACTAAAGGGCTTAGTTGAGGCATATATACACTGGTAGATTTAAACGTGGATTATGCGTCACATCTTGAGTTGTGCCAAAATCTATTTTCAATTGTAGATTCCTAATAAACAGTCTCAAATCTATGATGGAGTCTACTAAATTACCATTACAGCTGGGTATAAAACTCAAGCCTTTCTCTAGTACATTTTGTTCATCACTAGTAAGGACTTTATTAGATATATTGATAACTAACGATTCGTGGTTCTCTCCCACATTTTCTGGTCAAGTACTACCCAGCACATCTTATGAGAACTTAGGTACGAAGGCCAGTGTTCCTTTTTCCATAGCCCAACATTCCTATGTAAGCAGACAACGATCTGCAAGCAGAGGCAGACAGAAGAGGAAAGGGTCAGGGGGGGAGCAACATGGCCCGACCCTAAAGAAAATGTGGGAGAGAACCACGAATCGTTAGTTATCAATATATCTAATAAAGTCCTTACTTACAAAATGTACTAGAGAAAGGCTTGAGTTTTATACCCAGCTGTAATGGTAATTTAGTAGACTCCATCATAGATTTGAGACTGTTTATTAGGAATCTACAATTGAAAATAGATTTTGGCACAACTCAAGATGTGACGTACAATCCACGTTTTAAATCTACCATTGTATATATGCCTCAACTAAGCCCTTTAGTAGATACTTATGCTAAACTGGTAGAAAATGATATTTATACATATTTTGATTTTAACCACAGGAAGAACTACAGGAATAATCTAAGTTATAAACAGAGGAAAGCATTGGATGAGTTAAAACTAGATGGATCTGTAGTCTTTAGACCAGCCGACAAAGGGGCTCTTGTGGTTATGAACCAACCAGATTATGTTAGATGGATGCGTGAGATGTTGGGAGATGTGAAATTTTATAATAAAGCTACAATGGGAGAGATTACTGAAAAAGTTTTTCAAATATATGATATGTTAGATGATTTAGTTTTGAACGGCTTACTTGATGATGAGACATATGACTATTTGAAGGTTAAGAATCCTCGTATACCTATTATACAAGGTCTCCCCAAAGTCCATAAATCTTTGCACAATCCTCCTATGCGCCCCATTGTTGCTGGACAAGGCTGGGCTACTGAGCCCCTTTCTATTTATGTGGAATATTTTCTACGCCCTGTGGTTGATCTTAACGCAGTTATTCTTAGAGACAGTAAACAGTTTTTGTTAGACTTATATGATTATACTAAACAAATTGATGACAATAGAGAATATTACCTGGTGACACTGGATGCTGTTAGTTTATTTACAGTTATTCCCAATGATCTAGGTGTTTCCAGTGTCTCTGATTATTTAAGCCGTAAGTCACAATATAGTATGGTAAAAATAGATCTGCTAGCACTATTCCTTGAAACTATTCTTTATTCCAATTTCTTTCTTTTTGGTGAAGATCTTTTTTTGCAGAAGGATGGCGTAGCTATGGGCACTTCTTGTGCCAATAGCTACGCCAATCTTGTTATGGCAAAATGGGAAGAGGAATTTATTGCAGAACCAGCTTCATGACAGACATAGGCCTTTATAAAAGATTTGTGGATGACCTTTTATTGTCTGGCTTGGATCTAGAGGAGCCTTCTGGCTTTATGACTATATTAACACATCCACCGAATTTTTGAAGTTCACTTTGAATTATTCACGTGAGCAAATTCTTTTTAGATGTTAATATACATAGATTGGATAGTGGCCTCTTGAATACTACTATACATCGTAAGTCATGCCATAAGAATACTTTTTACATAGAGGAGTATGCACCTAAATATGTATTTGACAATGTGATGAAAGGTCAGCTGATGAGAGCCTCTAGGCTTAATGCCTCAGAAGAAGGCTATGTTAATGAAGTTAGCTATTTGTATGTAGCTTCACCTCGAGAGGCTATGCTCCTTTTAAATTTGAAGAAGTTTTGAGAGGTAGATAACATCAGATCTGATAGAGCTAGACCTTACTTTTTGGAACCAAGTACAACTAGCCATGATACATTGGAAGTGACCAATAATGAGATCTGAGCCTGTATGTTCTTCACCAAAGATGTTGTGTTTCTTAGGGAGATAATGGAGAGGCATTGGGATGTTTTGTTATTGGATGACAAGGCAGGCCCTTAGTAGGGACCCAACCTAAGTTTACTTTAAAAATAAACCTAACCTGAAGGATTCTCTGTGGCCCTAAGAATGTTTTACATCAGAATAGTCATATACAACATGAGTATAATACTAAGATTTGTGGTAGGTGTAAACAATGTGTTTATATAGATACTAGGATGAGTTTTGTACATCCCACTACAGGCTACACGTTTAAACTAAGTACTGGGACCAATTGTGGTAGTAGTAATTTGATATATTTGGCTAGATGCACCAAGTGCCCCTCGTTTTATATTGGGAAGACCAATAGAACTTTGAGGGAGCGCATAAGGGAGCATATTTATCAAATTCGTGTTAGTTCGGCTCATAATGCCTTAGCAAAACATGTACAGTCGTTTGATGCAACGCATAAGTTCACTTTCTGTGCTCTCCAAACTGTGTTTGGGAACATTAGAGGTGGTGATATGGTAAATTTGACTTTAGAAAAGGAGTTAAGGTGGATTATCAGATGTAGAGCCGATAAGGCACCAGGACTCAATGATAAAGTTCAAATTAAACCGATGTTAAGGAAAAGAAGGGTGTGTAGTTCGAAATTATGATCTTTTCTGGATCTGCAGTTTAGTATGTCTTCTGGTCATTTAGTACTGGATATTTATAAGCCTGGACTTTGTCTCCCCCCAGAACCCCCCCCCCTCCCGTCCCCCCCCCCTTTTTTCGTGTGTATTTTTCTGTTAGTTGCTCAGTAGGGACTTTGATAAGGATTGATAGTTAGTTGTGATTTCTCACATAGTTCTATATTCTTGGGCTTTGCTTGATAGTTATTTGGTTACTATCTGTTATGTTTCCTATATACCCCTCTTCTTGTTTGGAACATTTGGGTTCCACTATGAGACCTAGGTAGATAGAGCTGATTGCATATCCATCTTATATATTTATATTGAGTTTATGTATTATTTGTTACTGCTGTTTAAGGACTAGCGCAGAGTCGTGCATTCAACAGCGAGTGAAGTCTTAATATCTGCCACGATTGAGTGTGCTGCTATAGTGAGTTTTTGTCAAATGGTGTACTTTTGGTTTATTTATTTTTTAACCTGCTTTACTGCTGATGTACACCTTAAGTGTATGTTACAGCTTGTAACACAATGCTTTCACTCTATATATGTCAAAGTATTGTGTGTGTTATGTTACTTTAACATTATGTAAACCACCCTATGATGAATGCCTAGCAAGCTAGAGTGAGAGCCAACACAAACTGCTCTCTATAATGGATTTATGAGCTGCTGTAACATTAAGGTGCTTAGTTAGCAATCAAAATATATATAAATATATATATGCTGGTTCTTTTGAATGGATTTTCAAGCTGTTATGCTTTCAGGTTAGTGACTTTTATTGTCATATGGTTCTGTTTTCGTTTGTATTCAGTTAGAGTTTTTACTGTGTTTACCTAATGTTGTCTTTTTTGCTTTCCTGGATACATCATGAACTAGAGTGTCATGTTTGTTTTATTTTAGATAATCCAACACTCTAAATAAGTTAAGTGCATTATATGAACTTTATGTGTTTCTGCACGCTGCAGTATTTGAAGCGCTTGTTGTTCAGACTGTTTTTATTTTATGTTTGCAACCCAGCTGCATTAGAGTTGCTGTCATCCAAAGGTGCTTATATGTTAGTTGTTCGTATTAATCACCATATATAATGTTTTAATTACATGTATTTGTTTAGTGCAGATTTTAGCTTAGATATTGAATGTTAGTATATATGTCAGTAGTTTATATGACATTGTATTTTAGGCAATATATTTAATATTTTTTAGTATTGCTTTGAGGCAACTGTTTGCAGCATTTTTCAGCATAGGCTTTTCATGTGTTAGATATGAGTTAATGACCTTGCTGTTTCATTGGATAATTTATGACCAATGGTTTTTGTTTCATTAGTTTTTAAATAAGTTGATTTCTCATTTTGTATAAAGTCTGATGAAGCCTACGTGGCGAAAGCGCTAACTACAATAAATTATTATCCTTTTACTTCGGTGTCTCGTTTTACTTGGATACTTGAAAGAGTTTATGACCTGTGTTCCTGAAGAGGACTTTATGACTTGTGTTCCTGAAGAGGACTTTTATTCCTGTGACGTGGTGAGAACTGACAATTGAAACCAGTTGAACTGCCATTAGGTACCCACACTTTTATGACTGTTTTGGTATATGTAGATATATGTATACATGTACATGCACATTTATATATGTATTTATATACATACATCTGTATATTGTGTTATATATATAGTCATATATAGATCTATATGTGTATATATACATATATATATGTGTATATATATATATATATATATATATATATATATATACACACACACACACACACACACATATCTGTATATATATATATATATATATGTGTGTGTGTGTGTGTATGTATGTATATATATATATATATATATATATATATATATATATATATATATATATATACACACGTGTGTGTGTATGTATATCTGTATATATCTCTCTATATATATATATATATCTATATATCTATATATCTGTATATCTATATATATATATATATATATATATATATATATATATATATATATATGCATAACATATGTCCATAACATGTACTGGAGTCATACCTCAGCACCAATATTCACAACCTCTTAGTGTAACAGGGATGTCATGTAAGTATTGCATGTATAAATGCAGACTGTTGCTACTGCAACAGGGGTTGTCTTAACAGAAATTTTGTGTGGAAAGTCACATCTGATATTGACATGTACACCATCAGTTACTGACAGACATAATAAGATCTTCATAATACAGTACCACTCAAATCACAGTAATGATCCTGTGGAATAGAGCAGAGATATGACCAATAAATTTGCACAGTCTGACCCACTCTGGTCAGTCCAGAGGTATACACAAAACCCCATAATGCAAGACATGTTGTCCAAGCCTGACAAAGTGGTTGTTTACAGCCATGTAAATGGGGATATCATGAAAATACTGGAATAGATAAGGTTACACAGTTTATGCATTCACACACTCCTGTCTGTCCTGACACATAATAACCAGAGGAGCAGAGGTCACAAGCCCACATACTACCCACTAGTTAGTGACATACATCTGTACAGCATCCTGACACATAATAACCAGAGGAGCAGAGGTCACAAGCCCGCATACTTCCCACTAGTTAGTGACATACATCTGTGCAGCATCCCACTGCTTTGTCAGAAATACACAACAGTTATGGTGGCCCGGCAACAGTATATCTGACAAATATCTGGACATAACATCACACTGGGTAAATACACTGAGCTACTTGGCATGTCACAAAGCCCTGTACAAACTACAGGCAGACTGCCACAACACTGGCCTACATTTCTTATGGGGGAATACACATGTACCTGCAAATATCGCAGGCTCTAGAGGCATGTAACAGCACAGAGTAACAGACACCTGTGTGAAAGTGCATACCCACAACCAATCTGAACACAGCCACAGTCACATATGGTAAGCGCACTTAATATTACAGTATATGGACTGTGTGAGCAATACCATCCTCATATGTGCCACTCACACACTAACCCTACATATACTGGCCAATAGACAGTGTATTCCAATGCCCGACTGTTGTATGTGACGTGTTGGCCTGGGCCTACAAACATGTATGCCAATAGGGTACCATACACTGGAGCAGCATGCAACATCACATATAACAGGACCAAGAACAATGACATCTACCACAGTCTATACACAGGCCAAGGTACATATTCACAATACACACTCTGTTGACAATCACCATACATACACAGACCTCTCTACTGTACCACTACAACAGAATGTCCATGTTTTGTCCTCAAATATAAGGCCTACTGTATATAACATGTCTAGCAGTCTGATATCTTACTGGCTTATCAGGTATGATGTCAGTAAATGATGATGTACTGAACATATGCACCTCTTACTGCATGACATATGCACAAAGGTTAACAGAGATGTGGCTGGAGGCACAAACACAGGACCAATATTGACATGTTGCTGTGATGAACCCATACATTTACTGGTGTAATAGGGATTGTTGTGACATATGTCTACTGAGGGATGTGAAGTCAGTAACTCACATGGCTGTCACCATGTACTGACTGCAATCCTAAGAGTATGTTACTGCATTTCTAAAGATACGAAATGTGTAAGTAACACAACACATGTAAGACTCCAAACACTGGCCAGTCTGCAGATAGCCCTACAGGTGAGGGTTTCCTCAACCACATAACACTGTCATGACAAATATTAAATTATGTAGAACAGCCATATCCACAGAAACCCTGTTAAACCAACATTACTTCAAATGTAGCAGAGCAAGACCTACATTCTGTACTCATACCTTGAACATCCCCTCCTGTTTGTTGGCCTGTCTCCACAGTGTATGTTGTAAGAGGTATATCCAGCTGTGATGCTGTTTGTCAAACACCCACATGATGTCCTGCTCACAGTGAAGGAAAAGGGCCAACACCCACATGAAGTGCTTAGTTATAGGAGCGTGTTTCCATGCAATTGGCTATAGGAATGATACCACAGCTGTTCCACATGCAATCAGCTAGTGAGGGACTGCAATTCATGCACAGGCCATCATCTGATCATGAGCATCGCTTACAAAACTCAAGCTGCTGCCTAAGCAAAGCAGGTGTACTTTTCCACATCCACCAGAGAGGGAGTGAGAGAGACAGACAGAGACAAAGTAAGAAAGGAAGGGAGTAGGAGAGTAAGAGCGAAGCATGTTTGTGTATGATCCATAGGTGGAGAGTGGTATCAGGGCATTATGATGGTTGCCTATATTGTGAACTAATCCATACTGTCACATGGTAATTTTACATGGCTTTACACATTTATGGCTCAGGATTGTTGACAAGAATCTCTGCAATGTTTGGAAAGTGTTGGCCTTGTAATGTTGACAATGGGACATGTAGCTCTTCAATATAATGATGTGTCAAAATCCACACTGCAATGCACCCTGGCATTACACAATCACCCCAGCACCCACTCAGGACACTGATAACACACACACACACACACACACACACACACACACACACACACACACACACACACACACACACACCTACCAGCCAGTACTGAGTTTCAAACTCCTACCTGACTTTGTATTGCTATTACACTGTTATGCAGTTGTTGCACATGCCACAGAGCTCACATGTTGAAGAACTGTCCAAAGGTATCTTTGAAGGTGAGTTATATCAGCCGCAGTGATAAAGGTGGGATAAGGGAAGTGTAGTACATGTGACTGTCCACAACAGCAGGTGTCAAGGAAGACACAACTACACTCTCTCAGAGAATCACACACATTATTACAGTTGGCAGGGTCAGGATTAGAACTCCTACCTAACTAGTTTGCTAAACTACAGTATTACACAGTTATCACATGCTCCACAGAGCTTATCAGGCTGATATATGGCCAAAGGGTTATTTCAAGGTGACTTACATCAGAAGGCATGCTACAATAGGGCAATGGGATGTAGTGAGTGTGAATGGCTTCAAAATCATTAATCTCCACACACCGACACACAGACACACACACACACACACACACACACACACACACACACACTTGCCACACACACACACTTGCCAGTACTGTTATGCATGGGTTCATTGCTTCACAGGTGTGTAGAAGTTGACTGTGTCAGAAGGCTGTACAAGGCTAGGAAAAGGGAATACCTTGGTTTCAGGCCACATGACAATGGTCTCCAGTGTGGCTCAGGGGTGTAGTCCCTGGATTGGCACATACAGGTGGTTATTGTATTTACCATCCACTAATCAGGGTTACTATTGTGGGTGGTTAGTGCTGTTCAATGCTTGCTATGTATTTGATCTATATTCCATAACATGGACGGTGTCTGGGTTGTGCACATGTCTCGCATGCATGTTCTGTGACATGTGGAACTTTACTTGGGGTCTCTGGGACATGTTGTGTGGACAAATTGTTATCATCTGCTGTGGCATTCCTGACCTCATGTGGTGAGACCTGACTATGGAATTGAGGTTGTGCCTGCACCTACATTGACAGCATGATACAGGTATTCAGTGGAGATAGTGGTATCTGTCCATACAGGGCATGTGTATAAGGCATGGTATTCCCTTTGTGGGTTGCATTTTCAGACTCTACAGTTGTTGCAGGTGTCCAGTGGGGAACATAACAAAGGACCACTGTAAGCAATTATTTGCCTATTGTAGGGGTGGAACAGGGTGCCATGTCCTTTTACATGCTGGATGACACACACTCTGTCAGGAAATGTTACATATCACAGTACATTCTGATGTCAGCACCAGTGTTGTGGTCAACAGGCATGTAGTCCACTGCAATCACACCATGGTTACTATATGTGGGCAATATGCAGGGAACTATCAATATAGTGGTTGTTGTCTAGCCAAGTGTGTTTGTGTATGAGACATGGGTGGAGAGTGTTCTCTGAGTAATACAAGGGTTGCCTATATTGTTCACCAATCCATAATGTCACATGTAGGGCTACTGATTGTCTACACCAGCCTCTCTGCTGTTTGACATCTGTTGTCCTTGTAAGGTGGACATTGTGACATATAGTAGGTCCTCAATATAATAATTTAGCAAAACCCACCCCACAATGCATCCTGTCATTACACAATCACAGCAACTTCCACACAGGATACTGATGGCAAACACACACACACTTGCCTACATTGAGATTCAAACCCCTATCTAGTTATGTAGAGTTACTACAGTGTACTGCATTTATCACACATGCCACAGAGCTTATTGGATGGATGTTGTCCCAAGGTACTTCTAAGGTGTGAAACATCACCAGTCCTTGTAAATACTGGCATAGGGTGATGTAGTAGGTGAGAGATCCCAAAAATAATTTTACCCTAATCACACATTTACATTTGCCAGGGGTGAGATTCAAATCTCTATCTAGCAACCTTTATGGACCATTATGTTACACGTTTACCACATGCACCACTGACCTTTCATGGTATATGCTTCACAACAGATACTTGTAAGGTGGATGATATCTGCAGGACTGCTAATGACAGGCTCTGAGATGTGTACTGACTGTAAATGGGGACAAAATCTTTGAGGTACACACACAAACACTTGCCACAGCTGAGATTTACACCCATAGCTGTGTAGTTACTGCTACTACATTGCTCTGCATTTATGGCATGCACCACGGAGCTTATAGGGCTAGCCCTTCTCCAAAGGTATATTTAAAGGTAGATGACATCAGCAGGCTTGCTAAAGTAGGGCAATGGAAGGTGTAGTGACTGAGAATGGCCTCTAAAGCATTACTCTATACACAAACACATCATGTCTGAGAGTAGAACTTCTACCTAACTATTACATCACACTATAGCATTACACAGCTATTGCCTGCACCACTGAGCTGTAGCTCCAAGGAGGTATTTCAAGCTGACTGATATCGGCAGGCTTGCTAAAGTAGGGCAATGAGAGGTGTAGTGACTGTGAATGGCCTCAAAAGCATTTTTCTCTGCCCACACACACACACACACACACACACACAACACACATACACGTTCCACAGTTGCCATGTCTTCGATTAGAATTCCTACCTAACTAGTACATCACACAATAGCATTACACAGTTATCACACATGCCACAGAGCAGGTCTGACATTTGGCCAAGGAGGTATTTCAAGGTGACTGACATCAGCAGGCTTGCTAAAAGTAGGGCAGTGGGAGGTGTAGTGACTGTGAATGGCCTCAAAAACATTACCCTCCACACACACACACACACACACACACACACACACACACACACACACACACACACACACACACACACACAATTCCATAGTTGCCATGTCTGAGATTAGAACTCCTACCGAACTAGTACATCACACTATAACATTATGCAGTTATCACACATGCCATGGAGCTTACAGAGCTGCATCTTGCCCAAGGAGGTATTTCAAGGTGAGTGACATCAGTAGGCTTGCTAAAGTAGGGCAATGGGAGGTGTAGTGACTTTGACCATATGGTGCTGATAATATGGTGTTCGAAGTTAGAAATCTTCGGGCATATAATATAGACCCGCTATGCATTGCCTCTTTGCCAAGGTCTGGGCTTACTGGGCATGCCTCCTTCTGCCTACATGGGCAGGCTCAGGTTGTTCCTTCTCTGAGTTAGTCTGTGCCTGTGCTGGCCTTAGCATTGGTGGGGTGCTGTGTGGCCCTGCCCCGTGTTGTTCCTGCTGCAGCTGTTTCCACAGGATCATATTGTGTAGCATGGCACATACAATGACAATTTGGGTACATGTAGCTGGAGAGTACTGCAAGGTTCCACCAGATATGTCCAGGCACCGGAATCGTGACTTGAGCATCCCAAACACATGCTCTATTATGATTCTGGTTTGTGCGTGTGCCTCATTATGGAGTTCTTGTTTGGGTGTGTGTGCATTTCTGATGGGTGTCATCAGCCAAGGCTGCAGTGCTTAACCAGTATCCCCCACTAGGTGGCCATATGGGATGTCCCCACTGGTAAATCGCTGGTACAGCTGTGTCATATGCCAGATGTGGGAGACATGATAGCTTCCAGGGCTGTCAGCACACACATTCATTATATTGCCCTGGGCATCGCACATGACCTGGCAGTTGATGGAGGGGAAGCCTGTGCGGTTTATAGGTTCATAGGTAGGTCCTAGGCTACTGGCCCTAGGGCCTATATATGCCTAGCCAAAAGGTACCCTGGCTTTCACCACCTAAGAAAATTATTTTCCTGTGCCCCTGTTGAGCAGAGCCACAGAGGTGATCCCAGGGTGAATTTCCTATTTCCGTTCTAATCATCAAGATTTTTCTTGAAGAGTACTAATGGGCAGCTTTATTTGATATAGATAGGTAGTTTGTTCCACAGTATGGGAAGTCTCTGGGACAGGAATCTATCCCTCCAGCATGTTCTGTTTATTGTAGTGACAAGGTCTAGGTCACTAGGGCGTGTAGCTCAGAGGGATTGGGATTTCTTTAAGTGGAGCATGTCCAACAGCTCTGGGTTTGACATAGCTTTGTATGTTAGGCAGAGATCACCTCTGAGTAGGGGATATGCGATGGAGTAAAGCTGGAGTTTTTTGAGACAGTCTGCGTAGGGTATCTGTTTGAGGCCAGTAATCTTCTTTGTGAGGTATTTCTGCAGCCTTTCCAGTTGTTGTAGATGTCTTGTGAGGTACATACCAAAAAGGGCATTGTACTCTATAATGGGTGACGAGTAGAGGGGAACAATGACCTCTTTTTTTCCTGGATGAGAAACCTTTTGTGATGAGGTGTGCCACATAGAAGGATTTCCTGACTACTGTGGCAATGTGATTATCAAAGGAAAAACTACTATCCACCTGTGTCCCAAGGTCTCTTATCACACTTTAAGTGTTAAGTAGACTACCACCTATGTGGTAGCTCATGGGTACAGATTTTTTACCAAAAGGGATGACAATGCACTTTTTGGCATTGAGCTTGAGGCCATGGCTTTGACACCAAGCATCTGTCTCTGTGAGGCCCTTTTGTAGGATGCCCACATAGTTAGGAGTTTAGATTATGGCTCCTAGTTTGCAGTCATCTGTGTACTTCATTAGCCAAAGACCTGTGTTAGCCTGTACTTCAGAAAAGTAGATACCAAACAGAGGAGGACCCAGGACTGAACCCTGTGGTACTCCACTTGTCACTGGTCTGAAGTCGGATTTGGAGTCTGCTACTTTCACAGTGTGGGCTCTGTTAGTGAGCCAGTTGGCAACCTATCCTGTGACATAGGGATTTATACCTAGTTTAGTGAGTTTATCTATAATTCCAGAGTGGGGGAAGGTGTCAAAAGCCTTGGCGAGATCTAGATAGTCTGTGTGAACCACCTTACCCTCATCTACGGCTTTGGTGACTGTTTCAAAGAAGTCTATCAGGTTTAGGAGACATGATCTGCCTTTTACAAACCTGAACTGGGTGGGGTCGAGAGTTTGGAGATTACCAATGTCTTTGTGTATAAGATCCATGATGATATGTTCCATGGCCTTGCAGACCAGGCTTGTTAGGCTAATGGTGTGTTAGTTCCCGGGGTCCATGATAGCTCCCCTTTGTGGAGTGGGATAAATGTTGCTGTGCACCATTCAGTGGGCACAAAGCCTGAGGTGAGGCTATGATTGAACATGGTGCTTAGGTGGGGTGCCAGTTCATTCTGCAGTTTGTGTAGAACACAGCCTGGTATGTTGTCATGTCCCATGGATGCTGTGTTCTTGGCTTGGGAGAGTGTGGTTTTTACCTGTGCAGCCATGATTACAGGAACTTTGCATTCTTCCGACATAGAGATGGGCCATTTAGGGGTCAGAAGGGGGTAAAGTTAGTACTAAACCTATCTGCCAGGATGTTAGCAATGTCAGTTGGTTCTGTATATTTAAAGCCATTGTGCTGCAACTCAGAGCAGATCTGAGTATTTGAGTTGAAATACCTTTATAACAAACGACAAAGCTTTCAGGTTCAAAAACCCTTTCTCAATGTTTACAATAGGTATAAGGTAACACCCATTTTTATACATACTAACTAGATCATATGACCTGCAGCCATCATCACATGTCCAGGAAATTATACAATATAAAATGTAAAACACTAAGTGCTAAACAGGTTATAATAACATCAATTATATATACAAAAACTTGAGCATAAACATACAAAGCATATATATCTCAATGAAAAAGTGTACTGAATATTAAATGTTAGTAACTTTCATAATATATCAATAAAAATAAAAATAAAAATAATAATAAAAATTGTGCAATTTAAGCATACCTTTAATTTATTAATAAGTTTAAAAGTAAAATTAAAAATTTTTAAAAATTACTTTAACCTTGTCTGTTGTATTCTTTGCAATACAGGTTTTAGGGATACAGATGCATTTATACCAGGGTATATATCAGCCGACAATCTAATTATCCATTCATATTCCCTCAGATCCAAGGAATTAGATAGGTCCCCTCCCCTGGGTGATGCACTAACACAGTCTATAACTTGAAATTTAAAACAATGTGAAGTGCCCTTGTCAAGTATATGCTTATACAACGCATTGTTCTCATTAGAAAGCCTAATATTGGACTTGTGCTCCGTTATTCGTTCTTTGAGCTTTCTAGTGGTTTTACCCACATAGAAACAAGGACAAACTTGACATGTAGCTATGTACACAACACTACTAGTTGTGCAGGTGGCATATCCAAAGAACCTATATTCTTTTCCTGTCATAGGATGTTTAAACATGTCCACTTCATGTGTATCACTACTTTTTAATAAATCGTTACAACAACTACAGTTGCAGCAAGCAAATGTACCATGCTTAGCTGCTACTATTTTTCTTAGCTTCCAATCATAGAAATCCTTATAGCCAAGAATGTTTTTTAAAGTTCGCATGTTTTATAACTAAAATAAGGTTTTCTCCAACAACTAGTTTTATATCCTCTTGTGCCATTAGTACCCTCCAGTATCTGAATATTATCTTATTTATTTTATTCGTATATAAGTTAAAAGATGTTATGAATCTCAGCTTGTTATTAGGCATAGGTGTATTAGTATTTTCAAGTGCCCTTGTTGATTCTCTCCTAAAGGTAGGTTCATATAAGCTTTCTCTATTTGATATAATGTATTCTTTAGTTTCCTCCAATAGATGCATGGGGTAACCACTAACCCTAAGCTCTTCTTGGGTTTCATTTAATTGTTTCATAAACATATCTTGATCTGAATTCAATCTACTGATTCTAGCCATTTGTGCCTTTACTATACCCCTAAATACATGGGGTGCGTGCATGCTACTAGCATGTAAGTACCTACCCGACGCTACTTCTTTTTTGAAAACAGAGGTATTAATATGATTGTCAAGTTTCTTAATAGACACATCTAGGAAATTTATACAAGTTTGAGATGCTTCCATTTTGAAATTCAAATAGGTAGTGGTGTTATTTAAAAACGTGACATAGTTCATTAAATCATTATGGTTCCCTTTCCAAAGGAGAAAGCAATCATCTACAAACCTTTGGTAATATATTACATGTTCATTAATATACTTCTCTCCTACATATATATTCACCATTTCCCATTGATGTAAAACAAGGTTGGCGTATGTGTTAGCTACAGGTGTGCCCATTGCCACACCTGTTTCTTGCAAGTATATCTTGTTATCAAACATGAAAATATTATTTTTAAGAACCAAATCTAGTAACATACAGATATTTTCTATATGTCTAGTAGTATAACCAGAGTTTTGTATTAAAAATTCCCTAATGGACTCTATACCTAGATCATGCGGTATCACCGTGAATAGCGATGTTATATCCATGGTTACCATAAAGATTTTATCAATGTCATAATTTTTAGATTTTAAATCTGTATAACATAACTTTAATTTTTCTAAAAAATCTGTTGTGTCTTTAATTACTGTTTTGCACATTGATAATAATGGTTGTAGCTGCTTCTGTAGGTACAAAGATATTGGTTCAGTAATCCAGCCATTGCGGATACTATCGGCCTCATGGGCGGATTATCTAAAGACTTGTGTACCTTAGGAGCGCCATATAGCTGCGGTATTACGGGACAAGGTACCGTAAAAAAATGGAACAAATCCAGTGTAATGTCACCTGATAATTGTAACTCATAGACACACATATTCACATAACTTATACATTTCTTAACATCTATTTGTGTTATGTTTTTAAAAGCAGTTAGATCATTTAGCAATAATAATACTGACTGGTTATACATAGATACATCCATAATGACTATTGATCCACCTTTGTCAGCCCCCTTAATGATAATATTACGACTATCCATCAATTCTTTGAGACCCAAATATTCAGGATAAGTAATATTGTATGTTGTATTAAACACTTGATCAGCATACAGCTTTCGGATGTCATGTTCACATAGATTATAAAAGGCAGTCAAAACAGGTGGATAACAAGGTATGAACGTACTCCTTCTTTTACACATGTTAGCACTATAGTCACTATTTTTAAAAATTAATTTTAAGGCTATGGATCTAATAAACAAATTCAAATCAGTCAGTACATTGACCATATCTTCCTTTCTGGTGGGTATAAATCCCAAGCCTTTAGATAACAAGGTAATATGTTCTCTGCTCAGCATAATGGATGAAAGATTGATAATACCTGCCATTACTTTCTGGCTAACTTGTGTTGTTTTGGCGGACTACTGTTCTTCCTTTTGGAAGCCGTCTGCACATTGTTATTCCTCACATAAGTTCTTCCCCTTGACGCTGATCTATTTTCAGCGTTGTTGCTCCTTTCCTTAACACGCTCGGCGCTTTGAAGTTGGAAGGGCTTATTAAAAAAGCTCTTAATGTTCTGCTGTGTGGCTGGTGTGGTCAATTTTATTTGATCCTTATCCCTTCCAGTTGTTGAAATGTGCTCCGTATCACTTTGCGTATTAGTTGCTCCCTCGTCGGGCACTGATGACGTACGCCGTCTCGTCGAGGAGCTAGCGCCATCTGAGGTAGTGTTTGCTTCATTAAGTGTGGAATTTAAAGCTACAGGCACAAGTTCTGGGAAGTGATCAAGAGAGTCCAGCGGCGCCTTAAATGGCGCTTTTTTACCATTCTCATTTATATTAAATTGCGTTTCATCAGATGTTAATTTAAGGGACCCTTGGTCATCTGATCTAGTGTTCATGTTTGTCTCACGCTTTGGCCAAGAGAAGATGTTACCAGTTTGGTAATCGGATATATCCGTAGCAGTTTCCTTTTCTTTACGACTTCTAAGCGGTCATCTAATGCACCCAGCCTGTCCATCATGGAACTATACAGAGATTGAACATTAGCAAAACCCGGTGTAGTTAGAATTTCCTCTTCTTTCAGAATAATTTCTGCCTTCAATTCATTCTCAGTGGCCATAAAGAAATTATTCATTAACAGCATATAGTCTTTACTGAGTTTTAAGTTCAAATTCTGCCACTGTTTCAACAGCTCAGGGTAGGTGTTTCCGTATGAGGGCATCTTAGTAATTCTTAGCCCTCGAGGGGCTATGCCTTGTTGTATATATGCATCAAAACTATAGCGCTGCCATTGCAGTCGCTTGTATGTACTTACTTTCCTTTCTAGTGCCTGCAACTGGCGTTCAAAGTTCAGTACATTTAAGCCAGAAGATTCATTTTCTTTAGGTGTTACTGGTAGGCTACCAGGCATAAAGTTCAGCAAGGGATTAATGTCCTTTTCAAACAACAGTTTGAGTCGATTCTGGTGTTCCATATCTGGCTGCAGTAGGGTGAGTGGAACCCAACTTCAGTGCAGAATAAGATAAATTGCAGCAAAGCACTGGTATCAAGCAATAAATCCAAAGACAAGAGCAGTTGAGTTGAAATACCTTTATAACAAACGACAAAGCTTTCAGGTTCAAAAACCCTTTCTCAATGTTTACAATAGGTATAAGGTAACACCCATTTTTATACATACTAACTAGATCATATGACCTGCAGGGATCATCACATGTCCAGGAAATTATACAATATAAAATGTAAAACACTAAGTGCTAAACAGGTTATAATAACATCAATTATATATACAAAAACTTGAGCATAAACATACAAAGCATATATATCTCAATGAAAAGGTGTACCGACGAGGGAGCAACTAATACGCAAAGTGATACGGAGCACATTTCAACAACTGGAAGGGATAAGGATCAAATAAAATTGACCACACCAGCCACACAGCAGAACATTAAGAGCTTTTTTAATAAGCCCTTCCAACTTCAAAGCGCCGAGCGTGTTAAGGAAAGGAGCAACAACGCTGAAAATAGATCAGCGTCAAGGGGAAGAACTTATGTGAGGAATAACAATGTGCAGACGGCTTCCAAAAGGAAGAACAGTAGTCCGCCAAAACAACACAAGTTAGCCAGAAAGTAATGGCAGGTATTATCAATCTTTCATCCATTATGCTGAGCAGAGAACATATTACCTTGTTATCTAAAGGCTTGGGATTTATACCCACCAGAAAGGAAGATATGGTCAATGTACTGACTGATTTGAATTTGTTTATTAGATCCATAGCCTTAAAATTAATTTTTAAAAATAGTGACTATAGTGCTAACATGTGTAAAAGAAGAATACGTTCATACCTTGTTATCCACCTGTTTTGACTGCCTTTTATAATCTATGTGAACATGACATCCGAAAGCTGTATGCTGATCAAGTGTTTAATACAACATACAATATTACTTATCCTGAATATTTGGGTCTCAAAGAATTGATGGATAGTCGTAATATTATCATTAAGGGGCTGACAAAGGTGGATCAATAGTCATTATGGATGTATCTATGTATAACCAGTCAGTATTATTATTGCTAAATGATCTAACTGCTTTTAAAACATAACACAAATAGATGTTAAGAAATGTATAAGTTATGTGAATATGTGTGTCTATGAGTTACAATTATCAGGTGACATTACACTGGATTTGTTCCATTTTTACGGTACCTTGTCCCGTAATACGCAGCTATATGGCGTTCCTAAGGTACACAAGTCTTTAGATAATCCGCCCATGAGGCCGATAGTATCCGGCAATGGCTGGATTACTGAACCAATATCTTTGTACCTACAGAAGCAGCTACAACCATTATTATCAATGTGCAAAACAGTAATTAAAGACACAACAGATTTTTTAGAAAATTAAAGTTATGTTATACAGATTTAAAATCTAAAAATTATGACATTGATAAAATCTTTATGGTAACCATGGATATAACATCGCTATTCACGGTGATACCGCATGATCTAGGTATAGAGTCCATTAGGAATTTTTAATACAAAACTCTGGTTATACTACTAGACATATAGAAAATATCTGTATGTTACTAGATTTGGTTCTTAAAAATAATATTTTCATGTTTGATAACAAGATATACTTGCAAGAAACAGGTGTGGCAATGGGCACACCTGTAGCTAACACATACCAACCTTGTTTTACATCAATGGGAAATGGTGAATATATATGTAGGAGAGAAGTATATTAATGAACATGTAATATATTACCAAAGGTTTGTAGATGATTGCTTTCTCCTTTGGAAAGGAACCATAATGATTTAATGAACTATGTCACGTTTTAAATAACACCACTACCTATTTGAATTTCAAAATGGAAGCATCTCAAACTTGTATAAATTTCCTAGATGTGTCTATTAAGAAACTTGACAATCATATTAATACCTCTGTTTTCAAAAAGAAGTAGCGTCGGGTAGGTACTTACATGCTAGTAGCATGCACGCACATGTATTTAGGGGTATAGTAAAGGCACAAATGGCTAGAATCAGTAGATTGAATTCAGATCAAGATATGTTTATGAAACAATTAAATGAAACCCAAGAAGAGCTTAGGGTTAGTGGTTACCCCATGCATCTATTGGAGGAAACTAAAGAATACATTATATCAAATAGAGAAAGCTTATATGAACCTACCTTTAGGAGAGAATCAACAAGGGCACTTGAAAATACTAATACACCTATGCCTAATAACAAGCTGAGATTCATAACATCTTTTAACTTATATACGAATAAAATAAATAAGATAATATTCAGATACTGGAGGGTACTAATGGCACAAGAGGATATAAAACTAGTTGTTGGAGAAAAACCTTATTTTAGTTATAAAACATGCGAACTTTAAAAAACATTCTTGGCTATAAGGATTTCTATGATTGGAAGCTAAGAAAAATAGTAGCAGCTAAGCATGGTACATTTGCTTGCTGCAACTGTAGTTGTTGTAACGATTTATTAAAAAGTAGTGATACACATGAAGTGGACATGTTTAAACATCCTATGACAGGAAAAGAATATAGGTTCTTTGGATATGCCACCTGCACAACTAGTAGTGTTGTGCACATAGCTACATGTCAAGTTTGTCCTTGTTTCTATGTGGGTAAAACCACTAGAAAGCTCAAAGAACGAATAACGGAGCACAAGTCCAATATTAGGCTTTCTAATGAGAACAATGTGTTGTATAAGCATATACTTGACAAGGGCACTTCACATTGTTTTAAATTTCAAGTTATAGACTGTGTTAGTGCATCACCCAGGGGAGGGGACCTATCTAATTCCTTGGATCTGAGGGAATATGAATGGATAATTAGATTGTCGGCTGATATATACCCTGGTATAAATGCATCTGTATCCCTAAAACCTGTATTGCAAAGAATACAACAGACAAGGTTAAAGTAATTTTAAAAAATTTTTTAATTTTACTTTTAAACTTATTAATAAATTAAAGGTATGCTTAAATTGCACAATTTTTATTATTATTTTTATTTTTATTTTTATTGATATATTATGAAAGTTACTAACATTTAATATTCAGTACACTTTTTCATTGAGATATATATGCTTTGTATGTTTATGCTCAAGTTTTTGTATATATAATTGATGTTATTATAACCTGTTTAGCACTTAGTGTTTTACATTTTATATTGTATAATTTCCTGGACATGTGATGATGGCTGCAGGTCATATGATCTAGTTAGTATGTATAAAAATGGGTGTTACCTTATACCTATTGTAAACATTGAGAAAGGGTTTTTGAACCTGAAAGCTTTGTCGTTTGTTATAAAGGTATTTCAACTCAACTGCTCTTGTCTTTGGATTTATTGCTTGATACCAGTGCTTTGCTGCAACAGATCTGAGTATTGCCATTGAGATTCTTGACATAGCTAAAGAATGCTTTGTGGTTGTCTTTAGAATCAGTGGCGATTTTGTTTTCGTAACTAGCTTTGGAAAATTTTATGAGGGATCTCAGCTTCTTACTGAGGCTGACCAGGGAGTTCCTCCATTTATGGGATTTTATTGTTTTTTACAACAGTTTCTTTCTTCTGTTCTAGAGTTTGTTTATGGCAGGGGACCACCAGATTGGCTTCCTTTTTTTGGCGGATAGTATCTTGGTTCTGTTAGGGATAGCACGATCCATGCGCTCATTTAAGTGCTTATAAAGTGCATTTGTGTAGGATTCAGCAGTTGTTCCTCAATTATCCATCTGCATGGGTGTTGTGAAGTTTGTCACTTCTGTCTTAAGAAGTGTGAAGTTGGCTTTGGAAAATTGTTTTACGGTGGTTTCCTAATGGGGTGTGGTGGCGGGATGTGGATGTCTGAGGTGATTATCTTGTGGTCGGATCTGACAAATGAGGAATTGACCTCTGGTGTGGAACACCGGTCGCCAATGTTGGTAAAGACCACATCTAGGATATTACTGCCCTGGTGGAGGTGTGGATAAGTTGATCCAAGGCATTAGAATTTATGAATTCCAGAAAACTTTGAGCAAAAGAGTTGGTACATGAGTTGGGGTAGTTGAAATTGCCCATTATTAGGGTGTTAGGTTGTACCTTAATATTTTTCAGTGTATCAAGAAATAAGGAGTGGGAATCCTGGGGCATGGTGGGGGATCTGTATCAAGTTACAATTTGGATTGCGGTCTTGCCCAGAGTTAGTTGCACTTGGATAACTCGGATGCATTATGCTGAGCAACTAGCCTGGAGGTGTGGATATCATTGACTATGGACACACCTCTGCCTTTAATGTTTCGGTCCAGGTTAGTTGGCCGAAAGGTGTGGTATGACTTATAGCCTGGTAATGCAGGGGTGCTCTCTGGAGCCTTGAAGCAGGTCTCTGTCACTGCACAGATGTCGATGTTCTCCATTTTAAGGAGTGCCTCGAGTGAATGCATTTTGAGGATTAGACTTCTAGCATTGAGTAGCATTACCCTCATATTTTGCTTGCTTGTACCTGTTAAGCTGGTAAATTTGTCATTTGAACCTTGCCTAAAAAAGGCACTATAGGGGTGGCAAGCCCATTAGCCAGTATCTGGAATCCCAAGGGCGACAGGTGCAGGCTGTCTCTGGCAAAGCATCATGGTCTGTCGATCATGTCATCCCAGGCAGACAGATACTGGATCCCCTTAGAATGACACCAGAATCTTAGCCAGTTGTTGAAGTCAAACATTTTGTCCTTGTACTGTGGTATCATTCTGGGTGATGGTAGGATGGTACTCAGGGTTAGGGTTATACCTGCCTGGCCTACAAGATCGGAGAGCTCCTCCATGTCTCTTTTCATGTATTCCAGGGAAGTACGTCTCAGGTCATTCACACCAACATGGACAATGACAGAGCCATATTTGTATTTGTTGTGGTGTGACCTGAGTGCATGCATTATGTGATGGATCCTTGCACCCGACAGGCAGCTGACAGTAACTTTCTCCTTGTTTAGCCTGGTGAGTGGAACATCAGTGTGCCTGAGTATAGAGTCACCTATGACTAGAGTGTTGGGTACATTGTTATGCCTTATGGGCTGTGGCTGAGTGGCAGACTGAGTTTGTGGGCTGTGTCATTTGGGTTGTGTTGGAGTGTCAAGGTTGCTTGAGTTTCTGCTTTGGAGGTCTCTGTTGCTTGAACAATTTTTATTGAGAGCTTCCGTGAATGTAGGTGTGTGTTTCATGTTTCTATGTGTGTGTTTTGGTGGTGTAGGTTTTGCGGGACTATGTGATGAGTGTGGTGCAAGTGTTTATCTTCTCCTCTTGACTGTCTAGTCCACTTTTGGGTGAAGAGAGCTTTGCTTCCAGTTTGGCTGTATAAGTGCATCTCTCACAGGTTGTAGTGTTGGGTGCTAGGAGAGGGTTATCTGTGTACATGAAGCAACTGCTGCATTGCCCCAAGATGCCCAGATTCATCAGGTAGACAGGAGAAAACACCGGGAGCTGACCCTTAGATATGCCTGGATAGCTGCTTATTTATTAAGTACTAAAAACTGTTTTTCTCTAGACAAGTGAGGAAAGTTGAGTGTTGTAGTAATTTGTAGCTTATTTAGTGCTTACAATGAGTTCTGAACAAGTGCTGAGCTCAAAGAAACAGATTTTAGTGCTAAAACTAAAAAAACTAGCTAGTTCTAAGAGAAAATTTGAAGAGCAGACTTTATGGCGCCAGGAATAGTTTAACCCTAGCTAAGAAGCAATGCATAAAGTGTGTATATATATATATATATATATATATATATATATATATATATATATATATATATATATATATATATATATATATATATATATATATATATATATATATATATATTAATATAACAGTAGCAAATGAGCAAACTGATTTAAACAAATTAACCAATTAACCAATAAAAAGCTAAAAATTGAGCCCCGTTCCAGCAGTCTTTGATCAGACAAGTTCTAACTGCACACTCCTGCTACTAGGGTGCAGGGGAACCTTTTCCAAAAAAAGATGGTCTGGATTAGTGCTCATGTTATACAAACAAAGCTAGATTCAGCAGGTCTGAATTTAGTCTATGCTACAGCAAACAAGGTATAACAAATTCAGAAAGAAACAGTTCAAATAAGCAGACACCATAAGCCTTTATCCAGAAACTCACAGCTCAGAAGGGTAGAATCTACCCTCTCCTCCCACAGGAGTGCAGACCACACCTTCTTAATGCAAACTATCTGGCCCAAAGCCCAAGTGCTTAAACCAGAACTAATACACTTTTAGAATAACAGACATTAAATCTTCAATCAGCAACTCCCAACTTAGAAGGATTTAAGCTACCTGTCCTGCCACAACAGTGCAGACCACAAACCTTCTTAATGTAAAACAACTGGTCTGATGCCCAAGTGCTTCAAACAAAGGCCTAGAATAACAGTTACAATTTAATCAGGCTGCGAACAAGCAGTAATAAATTCAGCAGAATAAATGCAGTTAAGTACTTTTAAGAACAAGCAGCAAAAGCAAAATAAAGTAATAAAGTAGGGAGAAACACAAATGCAGTAAAAGCAGATGAATAAAGTGCATTTTTTATATAACAATAGAAAACGAGCAAACTGATTTAAACAAATTACCCAAATTACCAGTAAAAAAAGCTCAAACTGAGCCCTGTTCCATCAGTCTTCAGACAAGTTCTAACTGCACACTCCTGCCACTAAGATGCAGGGGAACCTTTTCAAAAAAAGATGGCCTGGATTTGTGCTCAAGTTATACAAACAAAACTAGATTCAGGATGCCTGAATCTTGTCTATGCTACAGCAACCAAGGCACACTAGTTTCAGAAATAAACAGTTCAAATAAGCAGGCAGAATAAGCCTTTAACCAGAAATTCCCAGCTCAAAAGGGCAGAATCTAGTCGCTCCTCCCACAAGAGTGCAGACCAGAAACCTTCTTAATGAGATGTAGACCTTACCCCGCTCACCAGGTGGTGCTTTGATGTGTATGTGCGTGCAGTCTATAGCACCCACTACCTCAGGGTATTCTGCCATTTGGTGGAAGACACGCATATTGCTGGTCAACGTCTCACAGATGTTGTGGAAATATATGTGCTCAACGGCATGTGCTGGCATGGCATCCAGGAACTGGTGGAGTACCCTGGATGCTGATGCATGTGAGATTCCCATGACATTATTTATTTATTTATTTACATTTGTTGACCGGGAATGTCCGACTGGACGTAGGTCCATTTTCAGTGGAGGCCCGGGGAGAAAAGCTCCACAGTTAAAATAAACAGACAGTAGTTACATTGGATTACATAGTGATTAACAATTTAACATAGCAATTAATTACAAACATATTTACAGATGAAGAACATAGTACATCAGTAGACAACTAGAATCTTTATCTGTGATGTACATAACAGACATTAACAAATGTTACAATAAGAAGTTCCTGCTGTATAATAAGTACTAGGCTTATGAGCATCTGAGCTTGCTATACTCAAGGTAGTTAATGGGATGGAAAGAAAGGTAGTGGTTGGATGGGGTGGGTGATATTAGAGTGCGCTTTTAGTAAAGTTTTGAAGTGGGTGCATGATGGTACAGAGGTAATTGTGGGTGGGAGGGAGTTCCATAATATGGCTATGGCGCAAGAGAATAGTGCTTTACCAGCAAAGTTATTGGCTTTAGTGATCTGCAAGTGATTTTTGTTGCTGGATCTTAGTGTTCTGGTGGTGTGATAGGGTTGAGTAGATTCTGGAGGGATGGGACATTTAGTGGATGGTTTACTAGTTTGTGGGCAAGTGATAGTTGATACCATTGAAGGAGGTGAGGGAGTTCAAGCCAGCCCAGTTCAGCAAGTGAGAGACAGTGGTGACTACGGTAGGATGCCCATGTGGCGACTTTGGCGATTTTGTTGTAGCAGGTCTCTAGCTTGTTTAGATTGCATTGCCCTAGGTTGGTATATATTGGAGATGCATAAAGTAGGGTGGAAATAAGGTGGGAATTTGCTATTGAAATATTTGCTGCTTTGGTGAGAAGTTGCTTATTTCTGTATAACGCTCCTAGTTTTTTGTGGACTTTTTTTATGGTCATAGATATGTGAATATCAAATTTTAGTTTATTGTCTATTTCCACTCCTAGTAATTTGGTGTGTTCATTTGGGTATATAGTGGTGTTGCCTTTTGCTGTGATGTTAAAGTGAGAGTTGTTTTAAGTAAGCTTGGTGGGTTGGAAGATGAGCAGTTTAGTTTTGTTTGGGTTGAGTATTAATTGGGCATTGGATAACCAAGTTTCAACAGAGGAAAAGGCTTCCTGTGTGACTTTTTGCAGTTTGGGTAGGGACTGGGCTGAGCAGATGATGGTTGAGTCATCTGCGTATTGTATGAGTGTGCCATGTTTGGTGGCAGAGGCTAGATTATTGGTGAAAACAGAGAAGAGTAGGGGTCCAAGGATGGATCCTTGGGGAACCCCTATGGAGACAGGTAGTTGAGGAGATATGTCATTCTGCCATACAACGGATTGTTGGCGGTTTGACAGGTAACTCTGAAACCAGTTGGTGACTGATTGAGAGAAGGATAGGTTATTGAGGACAGAGATGAGTTGTTTGTGTGGGACCATGTCAAATGCTTTAGATAGGTCTAGGAAAGTAGCAGAGGAGAGATAGCTATTGTTTTTATGCTGAAGGATAGTGTTAGTAAAGGAGAGTAAGGCAGTGGTGGTGCTATGGTTTGATCAGAAACCATGCTGAGTATTGGAAAGAAGGTTGTTAGTAAGGCGTTAGTCTGAGACCTGAGAATGTATGCATCTCTCTAGTATTTTGGAGAGTGGAGAGAGAATAGCTATGTGGTGGTAATTGGTTAGTTCTGAGGAGGGGCCGCCCTTGTGGAGGGGAATTATATGTGATACTTTCCACAGTGTGAGAACGTAACTTTCTGACAGAGATCGGTTAATCAAGATGGATAGTGGGTAGGCCAGAGCATCAGCTGCGATTTGTAGGTATTCACTTGGGAGGTTGTCTGCTGCTAAATTGGTGGGCTTAAGTTTAGTTAAGAGTTTTTTTATGTTGGAGGTTGGTACAGGAGAAAAAGAGAAGGCAGTGGGGAGATTATTAGTTGAAGGTGTGGGTTGGAGGGGAATGGGGTTGTGTTGTTTAGCTAGTGATAGTATGGTTTGTGTGAAGTGTTAGTTGAATGAGGTAGCAATATTTTTGGCGGAGTGAGGGATGTTAGGAGGAAGGGTACTGACTTTACCTGGGTGAAGGATGGAGTTTATGGAGGACCAGAATTGTTTGGGGCTGTGTTGAGAGTAGTCTAGGGCAGACTGGTAGTATTGGAATTTGTCCTGTTTTATTAGCTTTTTAACTTTATTGCGTAGTTCTAGGAATTTCTGACTAGTTGAGGGGGATTTGGTTTTGTGCCAGTACTCCAAGGCTTTGTCCCTGTTTTTCATTTCTGACTTAGTGGTTTTCTGTAGCCATGGGGAGGGTTGTGCTTTTGTTCTGGAAAGTCTTATGGGGGCATGGTAATTAAGGATGCTCAGGAAGGTAGTATTAAAAAAGTCAACTGTGTCATCAAGACTGGGGTACTTTAGGGGATGCCAGTTACATTCTTTGAGGGATGAGATGAATGTGAGTGAGTTAAAGTTAGTTTTGTACGTCTTTGACGGTAGATGACAGTTTTAGCTTGGTATAGGTATTTTTTGAGTAGGAATGTTGAGGAGTGATCACTGAGGCTATCTGATAAGCAGCCTGTTATATATGACTGGGGGCTCTTACTGACTAGTATCCAATCCAGAGTAGTGTGCTTGCTGGAGTTTTTATTTATCCTGGTTGGTGACTGGACTCGTTGGGTGAAGCCATGAAGGTTTATATGATGGGGTGGATTGTTGCCAGAACAGGATTGCCAGTCAATATTGAAATCACCTAACATGATAGTTTCTTGGGGGAGATGGTGGGTAGACCAGCTGAGGAGGTTTTCTAGTTGGCCTTTGGAAGGTACCTGTGGCTAATATTCTTAAGCCTACACATACCTTCGTATCCACTGTGATGGGTACCCCTCTGTTGGTTCTGTGTTTGAGGCATGGCCGACACAGCTCAACAATTTGCTGTAGGAGGTCAACTGTCCACCCTATAGCACTCCACTATCTCCAGCTCATGTAGCCCCTGGTAGGTTACCCTGGGTCTGTACACTCTTCTCCTTCTCCTCACTGTGGGTTGGCCATCAGCATTCTGATCCTCACCACCCTCAGCCTCTTCCACATATTGATTTATGAGATTAAAAGAAGCCCCTATCATTTTGTTGCTTTTGTTAGATAAAATTTCCCCATTTGTGTACACCAGTGGTGTAGAGTTTGTGGGAAAAACCAGAGGGACAGGTGTTTGCATAGTTTATAGTAGTGTGCTGGGCTGGGCTGCTGCCTGTGTAATTGGCTGATTCTGATACATTTCACCTACCAGCTGTGCTAGTTCTCCTTGATTACTCTCCTACTGCTGTTTTCCCTTCCTACTGCCTTCCTGTTTAAGCCCCGAGGTGTGCCATGCAAACCCAGTGCTCAGATGTGAACGGAGCTGCTATTTCCTGTTTTTTTTTTTTTTTAAACCTGGTGCACAGCATGCACACCCATTTAGGCAATGTAATTACTGCTAGGCAACTTCAGACACGCCCCCTTCCTTAGCTGTGCTTAGCTAAGGACAAACACAGGCCACAGAGCTCCAGTAAGCTTACAGCATGCATGACACACTCCCTTATGAAGTCATCTAGCTCTTAGGTTTACACCATGGTGTTACTGCACCTACACGGGTAGGTGCAAGCTAGCACTGAGGGGAAATCTGTGATTCAGTATCATTGCCCTCATTTGCATAGGATTGACTGCTAATGCATGGTTACAAAACCGACACTCAGCCTTCCCCCTTAGCCACCACTATTCCATGGTCTTGTTGTGTTATGCATGCCATTGACTATTATGACAAAATTATGATTTTGGATTAAAAGCTTATTTCCAGCTTTTTTTATTATTTTCGGTCCAATCCCATTTGAACACCGCTGCCCTATGCTTAAACAGACGAAATCGGCCAAAAAAAAGTAATTTTTTATAATTTTGCAACTACAGTTCATGCCTATGGCCATATATTTGGCCTTTGGCATGACTAACCCTTCTAATGCATGCGTTTTTATGAGCTGTCACACCTCCGTTTTGTAGTTTGCAAAAATGTATTCGGCTACTGGCTGAATACATTTCTGAAGTCTACACTATTCCTGCATGGATGCCTGTCTGCTTCCTGGATCACTAATTCACCTCATTTGCATGTTTGTCACCAGCAAATGAGGTAATTAGCAGACAGGGGCTGTGTCTGTGTGAAATATTTCAAGAGTGCTCGAGCACGTTCCGGGAGCTCATTTCTGGATCGCACATCAGCCATATTGCCTGCAGCAGCTCTTGCACTATTCCTGAATGCCGTGCAGAGCTTGCTGAATCCTGGGGTGTGTTTTCAGTAGATACAGTAAAAATTGCTGTGTACTGAGGGTAGTCATTCAGGATGAGAAATAGTGCAATCTACCTATGCTAGAGAGGCGCTAGTATGAAGCAAAACTATTGACAAGGTAGAATAGAGGTGGAAGAGAAATGGAGAGGAAAAAGATAAATTAAAGGGGATTATGGCAGAGGCAGGTTCTTGAGTTCAAGAGGTAGTTTTTTACTTCAGATTTAAAGAATCTGGTACAATTGTTACTACCGATGTGAGTAGGAAGCCTATTCCAGGTTTGGAACACAGAGTTTTTATAGGAGTTTGCCAATAGTTTTGTTTGGTTTATATATAGCTAGAAGGTTTTAGTCAGAGCTACAAAGTGAATGACTGGGATATAAGACAATACTAATATAATATGTTACTAAGGGAAAAAGAGATGGACAGGTAAAGGGTTTATTTAGTAGGGAGTGTGTGATCTGCAACTTGGAAAGAAGCAGGAGCCTGGGGGAATTCCAGCCATTGACTTTTTTTAGGGCAAGGCAATGGTGGCATTTATATGGTTGGTCACTGGTGAATCTAGCTGTATTGTTATAGGTTTACTTGAGTTTGGTAAGTAGGGATGACTAGAGATGGGCAAGGATAGGAGAGGCATTAAAAAGGCAGGGGAGGAGGATGTTTGGGCTAGAATGGGTTTAGATTTGGGATATGGGAATTTTTTATTTCTATAGAGCAGGCCTATTTTTTTTTTAAATACAGTATTGTATATGGATGTAAAATTTCAGCTGGTCGTGTATTATAGTACCAAGTAGTTTGGTGCGTGATTCTGCTTTGATAAGGGTGTTATCACAAGAAGGGATGGTAAAGGTAGATTTGTGGTGGGAGTGAGATTTGGGAAGGAATAGTAGGAACTTAGTTCTTTTGGGTTAAGTATGAGTTGATGGTCAGTTTTCCATTTTTCCACAGATGAGAAAGTATTTTGGGTGATGGAAAAAAGGTTAGGGATGTTATCAGAGAAAGAGATGAGAGTAGAGTCATCAGTGTATTGAATGAGGGAGGAGATGGTGCAAGAGGAGTACAGTTTATTAGTGAAGATATTAAAGAGGAGAGGACCAAGGATTGAGCCTTGAGGGACTCCAGTTTGGATATGTAGGAAAGTGGAGCAGGCAGATTGCCTTCATAAAGACTGGAGCCTGTTAGATAGCTGAAGAACCACTGAATAGTAGAGGGGGAGAGGTTAAGATCCGTAAGTGTAGCAATTAGTTTAGGATGAGACAGTACTGAAAGCTTTACAGTGGTCAAGGAAGAGTGAAGACATAAGACAATTTTTGTCAGTGGCCTCATCAACAGTGTGGGTGAAAGATAGGAAGGCACTGGCAGTGCTATGATCAGACCTGAAACCAGGTTGAGAGGGGTCAGAAATTTTTTGTCTATTAGGTATTTAAGATGCTGGTTATGAATATACTTTTCAAGGATTCTGGAAAGTTGGCAGAGAATAGCAGTGGGCCTGTAGTTAGATGAATCTGTGGAGTTACCTCCTTTGTGAAGTAGAATGGTGTAGAATGATTTTCAAATGTCAGGGACAGTGGCTTCTTGGATGGATCTGATTACTAGGATTGAGACCTTTGTCCAGTAAGAAGTGAAACAAAATATATGAACCAATAAACCTACTTCAGAACATTTCAACCATAAAATTCTATCCAAATTGCTGTTAGTAAAATCCACTATCTGTTCTCAAGAATTAAAGCCACTTTATAGACTGTGAACACATCACATTCCCAGTTGTGACAAAAATGACCACAGTAAAAATATTCTAATTTACACAAATGCACACTAGTCCTGCTAAGACTGACTAATGACAACTTTTATAAGCTCAGCAGGGTCGGTCATTTTTATCCACAGACATCCACTCAAACCTATCAATTATAGATACATCAATGACAGCATCCTTTTCAGATGTCTATGTCAAAAAGATAATAATAATGACCAAAGTCATATATTTCAAACGCTCAGTAGCTAACGTATTCCAACTTTTTTCACACGCACATACACACTCACACACACACACACACACACACACACACACACACACACACACACACACACACACACACACACACACTAGTCTTGAAAAGCTAGATTAAAGACTGTTTACAAATAACCAGATAGCACAAGGCACTTTTAGCCACATAGAGCTCCCCCACCAGAAGTTATAGATACTTTGTTGACTGTGTACATCCGTTATTGTTAAGAAGAAATAAAATGACATGTACTTTATTGCAAACTTTGAATGAAGTACATAAAACTGCATAAAGATCTCCAGCATGAAGTCATAAGATCCAGCCATGTGCAGCACAGTTTAAAGAGAGACAAGAGTATTTATGAGAACATAAAAAATGTTAACCACCTGATAACATGTAATACGGGAAAACGTGCAAAATCTCTGCAGAAGTAAATGTCATCTGAATTCTATATTAAAGAAAACTATTACTAATACAGAGATTGCTGGCAAACAGCTTTGCATTTCAGTGTTTCATCTACAAATGTGGTGCCTGCTGCTATTAAAGAATAAATTGCCTATGTTGCTTTCAAAATTTGGAGTGCTAGTATTATTGCCATTTCCTGAACTTGATCAGCTATACAATAGGAAATAGCTAGAAAACAGTAACAGCAGATTCATGGTTACTAGGAATGCAGTCCTGGAGACCATTAAGGAGCCAATCCCAAATTCCCAGTTGCTCCAATGCACTGTCTGGTTAAGTGACTTGCTCAGTGTCACACAGTAAATAAGTGAAGGTGGAACCATTCAAATCCTACACACCTGCCACAGGGAGCAGCTAATTAAAAATTCAAAGCTTTAATCCTATGCACCAACTGCTAGAGTAACAGTTTTAACTAAAGGCAGAAAATCATTACAATCTGATCTTATAGAGAACACTGTATCACAGTAATATCTAACAATGCTACATAATGGATGCTGAAGATCAGACATTTCTGATAATCACTCCAAATAATGCAGGCTGTATGCTCTGACAAATGTCAACACATTTGTGGTTGCTGAAGGCTATATAGAAGGCACTGCAAAATATACTACTAAAGTAAAACATGCTTATACAACTAAAATGCAACACATTTGAACTATACTACACACTGCAGATCTATTAATGAATTGATTAATTCCTGAGTGCAATTAATAAAGCTAAACAACTACATGCTTGCATGATACTTACATCTCATTTTTGACTTCCTTATATCTTCTTCTTCATAAAAAATAAGCTATCCCTTCTGACATCACTCAGTACAGGTCTGATCTACATGAATGGCTAATAATGCTGTATTGTTGCAGCAAATAATATCAGAGTCAAAGCTAGATTGTGGACAAATGAGGTCCTTTGCAAATAATGAATCAGACCCCCACCAGCCATACAAATATCCCCTTACTTGGCTGTCTCACTCCAATTATGATAAACACTGTTTAAACCTGACAGTGTAATATTCCCCGGGATTCAATAAGCCATTTTTTACGTGCAGGAGTAGAGCAGCAGCTCCTGCATGGTATATGACCGTCAAGCGATCCAGTAAACAAGGCTGGGAGCGTGCACGAGCCTGCTAGCACTATTCTTGTATGGACTCCACTGAATTATGCTAAGTACCTCATTTGCTGGTGAAAACCGTGCAAATGAGGTGACGTAGTGATTCAGCAAGCAGGCAGGTATCCATGCACTAATAGTGTTAGTTGCAGAAATATATTCGGTTACTAACTGAATCTTTCTCCAAATAACAAAACGGAGGTGTGACAGCTCCCAGAAAAGCATGTATTATAGTCTTTAGGCATGCCAATGGCCAATGATATGGCCATTGGCATGGAAAACTGCTTCATGTTTATAAAACTCAAAGTTTTTTTTTTTGGCCACTCTCGGCTGTTTAAGCATAGGGCAGTGGCGCGCAAATGGGATAGTGCCGAAAATAAAAAAAAAATGTGAAAAATCAATTTTAAGGGAAATCTGCATTTTGCCATTATAGCCTATGGCTTGCAGAATCAAAATAATACCAGGCAACACTGGTTGTCAAGGGGAAAGGCTCTGTGTTAGTGCCGTAACTATGACTATGGACTAAGGCAGTGGGGTATGCAAATGAGGGGAAATTTGCTGAATCACCAAACCTTCTAAGTGCCAAACTGCACCTAACTGTATAGGTGCTATAGCACAATCATATTACTAGGAGGAGCAACAGACATGAAAAGGGGGTGTGTCAGGCGTGTTGTAAGCACATTGAAGCTCTATGGCACAGAGATTTTGTATTTATTTTATTTTATTTTACATTTGTTGACCGGGCTAGTCCAGCTGGATTTATGTCAATTTTCAGTGGAGGCCCGGGGAGAAAAGCTCCAGTGGTTTTTACAAGTTTGCACTGAAATAGGCATAATAAGATAACATTTATAAAACAGAGTAAGTTAATACATGTAATACACAAATATGAATAAGATTGAAACAGAGAGAAAAGATAAAATGTCTTTTCAAACAAAGAATAATAGAGATTTTTTTTTGTCATACTGTATATATGAGATAACATATGTTTACAGAGATTAAAGGTGGTTGAGGAGGAGATGTATAGAAAAGGTTATGGTGGTAAGGGGGGTTAGTCGGGGTTTGTGCAAGGACAAAGCCATTGTGCTTTTAAGTGACTTTTTAGTTGATTTTTAAAGAGAGGTAATGATGAGAGAGATGTCAGTTTTGTGGGAAGTTTGTTCCAAATTGTCCCCACAGAGTTTGTGAAGAGAGAATCTCCTGCCTTGTTGTGGGATTTCTGGGTTGTAACTAGTAGTTTATTTGCTGAGCGCAGGTTTGAAAGGTTTGTATAGGGGGAGATGAGGCTAGTGAGAATAGGAGTATTAGTAGGCTGGTATAGAATTTTATGTGTGATTGAGAGTTGTTGAAATTTTAGTTGGTTATTTAGTTCAAGCCATCCTAGACATTTTAGGTTTAGACAGTGATGTGCTCTGAATGAGGACCCAGTAGCAAACCTGGCAATGTTGTTATATGAAGTGGACAATTTGTTTAGGTTGCTTTTGGAAAGATTAGTGAAAATTGGGGAGGCATAGAAGAGAGTGGAGCTCAGATGGGTTTGGGCAACAGTAGTTCTGGCTTCAGGGGTAAGAAAAGGTTTTATCCTATATAAGGATCCCAGTTTTTTGTTTACAGTTTTGATGGTGGCATTAATGTGAGTGTCAAAGCTGAGGTTGTGGTCAATGAGTACACCTAAGAGTTTTGTAGTTGTGTCGGGAGCTATGATTGTCCCATCGATGGAGGTAATAGAGAAGTGTAATGGGGTGGATTTGTTAGTTGGTGTAAATAGTAATAGTTTGTTTTTTTGGCATTGAGGAGGAGGTGATGTTCTTGGAACCAATTTTCTACTTGGTTGAAAACTGATTGGGTGATATCATGGAGCTCAGATGAAGTGGTTGCTTTACAGATGAGAGTGGAGTCATCTGCGTATTGTATGCAGGTGGGTAGAAGAAGATTAGTAGAAAGGTTGTTAATGAAAATGGAGAAGAGTAGAGGTCCCAGGATAGAGCCTTGTGGGACACCTAGAGTAATTGGGAGATGTTTGGATGAGTTATTATCCCAGAGGACAGCCTGTTGTCTATTATGCATGTAGGATTTGAACCATTGGAATGCTAGTGTGTCAAGAGAGAAAGAGTTGAGTATATTAAGTAGTAATTGATGGTTGACCATATCAAAAGCTTTAGAGAGATCAATAAACAGAGCAGAGGAGAGCATGTTATTGTTACGTTGTTTATTAATGCAGTCTGTGAAGGATAGGAGAGCAGTGGTGGTACTGTGGAATGGTCTGAAACCATGTTGACAGTAAGCTAGAAGGTTATATTGGAGAATGTGGTCTAGAAATTGTTTGTGGATACATTTTTCCATAATTTTGGCTAGTGGAGATAGTAGTGCAATAGGTCAAAAGTTGGAGAGTTCAGTTGAGTTCCCTCCTTTATGAAGTGGGAGTATGTGAGAGATTTTCCATAATGAGGGGACGGAGCCTTCAGTTATGGTTCTATTAATTAGAATAGAGATTGGGTAGGCAAGAGGTTTAGCAGCAATTTGAAGGTATTCAGTTGGTAGGAGATCAGCTGAGGCTGTACAGGGTTTGAGTTTATGAAGTAGTCTATAGATGAGGGCTGTAGGAATAGGTTTTAAGTGAAATGTAGGTGGTAAGGTAGTGGGGGGGAGGTAGGGTGGGGTTGAGAGGTGGTAGGGAGTTAGCTAGAGATTGGACAGTTTCAGTAAAAAAGCAGTTGAAAGCATCAGCAATCTCCTTGGGAGAGATGTGAGAGAGAGTAGATAGGGTAGGAGTTTTGGAGTGTCCTGGATATAAGAGTTTATTTATGCTAGACCAGAATCTTTGTGGTTGACTATGGTGATTTTGTTGTAGCTTGAAGAAATAGTTCTTTTTATCCTGTAATATTGATTTTTTGGTGGCATTTCTTAGTTGTCTGAAATGCTGCTGATCAATAGGGTCTTTAGTGTGTCTCCATTTGGACCAGATTTTGTTTCTTGTTGGATTTGTTGTCTGGTTTCTTTAGTGAGCCATGGGGCTGCTTTGCATCTAGTTCTTATGGAACGTGAGGGGGCATGAAATTCTAAAATCTGTAGAAATTTGGTCTTAAAGTGGGATACTGCTTCGTCAATTAGCAGGTGCTTTAAGGGTGACCAGTCACAGGCTAGTAGCTCATCCTGAAAATTGGCTGGATTAAATTTATTTTTGTTGCGGGTGATTTTAAAGGTTGGTTCATTTGGAATATAGCTTTTTTGTCTGGATATGTAGGTTAGTGAGTGGTCACTAATATCATCAGGAAGGACACCTACTTTGTAGGAGACAGGGTGACAATTTATTAAGATCCAGTCTAATATACTTTCTTTTTTGGTGGGTTTATGGATTCTAGTGGGGGTGGTAATAGTTTGGGAGAAGCCGTAAAGGTTTATTTGGGTTGGTGTATTTAGTGTGGTACAGGAGTACCAGTCTATATTAAAATCACCAAGTGCTATTGTTTCTTGAGGGAAGGATGTAGACAGCCAGCTGAGAATACTTAGCTTAGCTAAGCACAGTTAAGCAAGGGGGTGTGCCTGAGGCTGGATTGACTTATTCCATGAAATAAGGAGCATGCTCACATCCAGGGGAGGGCCATTTAGTCGTGCTTACATTAGCTAAATGGATTTGTGTGGCGTGCACCCGGCCTAAAAAAAAAAGCGGAAATGGCAGGATTGTTTATGTTTGGGCACCGGGTTTGCATGGCATGCCTCGGGGCTTTAAAGAGGATGAAATGGGAAGGGGGAAAAGAAAAAAAAGGAAAATAGCAGAATAAAATCAATCAAGAACAAATTACATAGCCAGCAGGTGGAATGCAGCATAGTCAGCCAATCATACAGGCAGCATCTGCAGCACAACAGTATAAACTATGGAAAAACCTTACAGACTGTTTTTCCTCACAAACTCTGCACCTTTGGTGTACACAAGCAGGGGAATTTTAACTGGAAAAATGTTAGGGTCTGCAAAAAATACACAGGCCAGCACTCAAATGCATAAGGTGCCTAAAATATAAATTTTTTGTTAAAGCATATATAAGCAAAACAGACTGGTTTTGGCCCAAAAGTTATTAAGCCTTCCTCAGTGTAAAAGTATAAGCAACAAAAACAAGCCTAGTATACTTAAAGATCATCACATGATACAATAAGAATCCCCATTATTGGTTGGTTGTAAATGCTCATTAAGACCCAGGGGAATAATCCTCCCAGCTTAATAATCCACTTTTTTTCTTTCTTATTAAGTATGTCATGCCAATCAATTTTATTAGCCTAAACTTATCCTGTCAATAATGGTAAACCTAAAAGATGCTGTAGAATGGGTTAAGGAATGTTTGTATAGTGCATTACTGTTTTTTTTAATCTAATATCACTTAAGTGTTCAGATATTTTTATCCTTACTGAGCAAGAAGTCTGTCCTATGTAAAAAAGCAGAACACATACAAGTAGCTAGGTAAATAACTCAATCGGTTCCGCAGTTGGCCAGAAACCTGATGTCAAAAACCCACCCTGTATTCTTACTAGTGAACCATTTGGACTTGAACACCCTGGCACAGTGAACACAATAACCACATGGATAACACTCCTGCAACAAATTACCAGTTAAAGTAGTTTATAATAATTCCCCTGAAGTTAACCCCTGTTTATAGTTATTAAAATAAGATCCCATGGTTTTACCCCATGCGGTAAGAAAATTGGCATTTATCTTTTAAGAAGACAGATAATATATCATCCGCTAACAATATATTCCAGTGTTTGTTGACTATATCTAACAAAACATTGGTATTACGTCCATAGGTGGTAATCAATCTAAGTTCAGATTATCCTGATTGTTGTCTATCCCTATATGCCAAAAGAGCATTCCCATTAAAAGAAGATGAAATATTACTGGCTGAAAGTATCATGCCTGTTTTGTACCCACAGGATTTGAACCTATTAATAAGGTCCAACTTATAATTTTCAGCTTCCTTTTTCCTGCTGTTGGCCTATGGTATGGTGCTGTGAATCATCATGCAGGATCCTTGTTAGCAATTTTTGCTAACATTAGCCTTTGTATCTAGTGGAAATGCCTGCTTATTCAAATTATAAAGGTCTTCTTCATTTTACTGAAGATTTTGGTGGTCAAGGATGTTTTTTCCTTAATCAAACTATTCTTGTATGGATCTTCAGAACTGGCTAGTTGGAAGACGTCTAACAGTTTGGTTGTTCAACATAACATTACAGCCTCATAAAGTGTAATCTGTTTGGGGGATTTATTAGCTCTCTGGCATTTGCATTTATTGGTTCCACTTATACATATGAAGTAGTGCATCTATGGTGAGGGTGTTTTCTGCAATTATATGCATTTGTTCTATCGTTTCTATTATATATGTCTGCTCACCCAAGATGTAACATTTTTTTTTCCATTTCATTGAATACTTTGGAGGTTAAAGGTCCTTCAGAATGGGCTGGTCGGAAAGTGATTGATAGCTTGGTGTTTTCACCCAATGTTATAGCTTCTTCATTTGCATTTTATTTTGGGGGACCTATTAGTTTTTTGGCATCCTTATTCATTGGATTCAGTTTTGAACATGCACTAGCAAAACTATGGTGAGAGAACTTGTTTACATCTGCATTGGCTTTACTTTAGCTAATATCAGCCTTGGTATTTTATAAATGCCTGCGTATTCAAGCTGTAATGGTTTATCTTGTTCCATTGAACATTGTGGAGATTTTCTGTAATGGAACTGTTTATGTACGGTCCTTCAGAATGAACTGGTCGGACGTATCTTGACAGTTTGGTTTCTATACCTAATATCACAGCTTTATAATTTGCACTTCCTTTGGGGACTATGATATAGACAGCTGTTCTATTTTTTGTTTATTCATAATCAACGCAGTTTGGATATTGTAGCATATTTGTTTTGGCCTATAATTATGGCTATCATCATCTAACTTGAAGATTACCAACCATGCTACAGTAGACTTGTATTTTTGACTTTTTTGGACTTGTTTCTTCATTAATGCTTATTAATGTGACTTGCTGAACTGTTGGTCCCGGGCATCTTATTGGAATCCTTCTGGCTTTGCCTTTGGGTCACTATTCTGGACTATATTTCTCTTATAGGTTCATAGGTTCATAGGTAGGTACTAGGCTATCGGCCCAAGGGCCTACATAAGCCTAGCCAACAAGGTTCCATAGCTTACACCACCCACAAAAGTTATTTTCCTGTGCCACTGTCCAGCAGAGACACAGAAGTGATCCCCGGGGTGTATTTCCATTTTCCCATACACTTATCAAGATTTTTCTTCAAGAGTGCTAATGAAGAACTTCGCTTGACATAGATGGGTAGCTTGTTCCAGAGTATAGGAAGTCTCTGGGACTGGAATCTATTCTTCCAGCATGTCCTGTTTATTGTGGTGACAAGGTTTAGGTCCCTAGAGCATGTAGCTTGAAGGGATTGGGATACCTTTAAGTGTAGCATGTCCAACAGCTCTGGGTTTGACATAGCTTTATATGTTAGGCAGAGATCACCTTGGAGTAGGCGATATGCTACGGAGTAAAGCTGGAGTTTTTTGAGGCGGTCAGTGTAGGGCATTTGTTTGAGGCTAGTAATCCTCTTTGTGAGGTAGTTCTGTGGCCTTTCCAGCTGCTGCAGATGTCTTGTGAGGTACATTCCAAAAGGGGTATTGTACTCTATAATAAATGCAGGATTTATGTGTTTAAATTGTCATATTTATGACTTCATATTGTATGGTTGTGTATTTTGACTTTTTTGGAAATACGGCCTGTGATAACAATTGTTTAGACTGAGTGGGATGTAGGCCGATTTTGTAATGGGTTCTGAATGTAAATGAACATCTTGACAATTTTTGAATATTTTGTAAAATTTTTTTCATTACCTTGTAGGTTTAAACTGGATGGTTCAAAGTAATATGTACTTCTACATACTAGCAGTTTAGATCTTGCTTATTGGTTTTAAGGTGGGCAGGTCAAACAGTCAGATTCTAGTGATTTTTTGGCATATGTGCCCTTCTATACATATGATACATGAGATTTGGATTATCTGCAGACAGACTCAATATTTTCTATTTAATGATTGGACAAGTTATGACCAACAACATTATTTAGATTTTAAAGACGGAGATCTATGATGTTCAATTTGAATGTGGGTCGGCACATTATATTGATTATATAGTAGCTTTTTCTGCTTATGGGGTTTAGTTTTCATGCTAACTTTATTCCATTTGTTAGTTTTGTGGGGTTACTCAGACCATTGTATTTTGGAGTACATATGGTTTCTTTTGGGGGACGTAGCATTGCGTATAATTGAAAGTCCCATTTTCGATGTATGCTTTTTTGTATGCAGTAGCTATATTGGTTCACCGATGGTTGGATTATTAACAGAATTGTTTATGTAGGTGCACCTAGCCTTGCACACAAGGGACTTTTTGGAAATTTGTTATTATTATTTTTCAGTGCCTTATTATTGGCATATATTATTCATGCATTGGCTATTATTGCCCCCCAAATTGTGTATGGCGTTTACATATTGATCCATGGTTGGTTAAGTCTGGTTGTAGCCCTGATTTATGGGTTTAGCTGGCAGGAAACCAAACTTATATTTTCGGAAACAAACCACATTTGGGGCAATATTTATATGTGCCTGCCTTCTTTCTTATTGATATAGTCATAATTTGAATTAGCTGTTAATTAGATTTATATTGGGGTAACCTTTGCTCCAGTTTATTATTATTATTATTATTAGCAGGGGGTAGTAACACTGAGTCAGTTGGTGCAACTTGTTCCGAATATATAAGATATAGCATGGAAATATATTGTTACATCAATATATTATTTCATTATGGATCTTACATCTTTGATACAGGGGCTGTCTGCTGATAAGGATGACTAGGTGATTTTTGGTCTTGGACCTAGTGGGAACCAGAATGATATGGGGGATAGGGTTGAACCACATCATGCTTGTTCAAAAATGTTTGAACAGTTAACAAAGAGCATGAAAACTTTGCGGACTAATGTTTCGCATTTAAGATTATTCAAAGCATACCAAACAAAGGGTATCTCCCCCAGGGGCCTCAGAGTCCATATTCAACCCATTGTATCTCATCTGGATGATGAATTGTTAGAACAATGAGCCCAAATTCAACAAAAAGCATCTATGGGTTTTGTGGACACTCTTGTTACTCACTGTGATCGACTGATTTTTATATTACAAAGGTAGCCTCATTGTGCGAAGATACTCAACAATTTGAAGGATAGGCCTGCTATACTAATTGTTTAAATGTGCTTAGAAAAGAGTTACTTACTTTGGAGGAGCAATTGAGGGATAGGACAATGAAAAAATTTCAACGGGATAAGGTTGATTATTAACAGGGTAAACCTTCTGGTCCCAGTAAAAATTTGTTAATGTGGACAGGAAATCTTCGAAAAGAAAGAGACCCAGGTTTATTCTGAAAAGGACTCCCAGCTTGGTAAGCAGGACCTCAACTGAGGATTCATCCTCCATGACAGATTCTGAGACATCATATACTGTAGTGCCTCCAGCCCCAAAACGTAGGAATTCTGATACCCCTTTAGGGATAGGGTACGGAGGGGAGGGAGAAAGCATCATGGGCATAAACAGTGTAGAGACCTTATTGAAAGTGATGACAAACAAGTAAACAATTGTAGTAATGTCTTGAACATTTCTTCAACATCTTTGACACAAGTTGAAATGCAGCTTTTAAATAAAGGACAACTTTGTACTGGCATTTTTTGTCTCAGAGGATTCATTAGCACAAGATGTTATAGATTTTTGTCGTTTACTTAATCTTAGACTATACTTTGACTCTGGTACTAATACTGTTGACTCTGATATTTTCAGATTTTGTAACTCCACATTTATGCCACCCATGCATCATTCAGTTCACTTATTTCAACATATGGTTCTCGAAGATCTACATTTTCAGTTGTGGGTGTTTCAGATTAAATCACATAACCTTTTGAAGATTGAACAATAAATTATTTGTGATTTACAACAAATTCAGAATTTAGTCATCTTACCAGCTGTCATGGATTGTTGCAAATATGATGCCGAGGTCGGAGACAATTGAAAATGGCTGGTACTATATGTACATTTCCTTGGACCCTGGTCCAGGATTCAAACAGGACATTGATCAATATCTTTTGTTAGCTAGGGATAAAGGGATTATTCTCCAATCCACCTTGTACCATCTCACTGTTCCCAACCCGAGGCATCAATTTTTATATTTGTTACCAAACATTCATAAGAACCTACAGGACCACCCAGGTAGACCAATTGTATCTGGGTGTGGATTGGGTACGGAACCCTTGTCACATTGTTTGACTTTACATCTTTGGCCACTTCTCAAATATGTCAGAGCTCATATTCAGGACACAATTTAATTCTTGCAGTTAATTTTGGAAATCCAACTTGAGCCAGGGTGGTTGTTATGCACCCTTGATGTAGCATCTCTATATATAAAATTCCCCATTGGGTGGGTTTGTTGGCTCTTGAACATTGGCTTTATCAAGCTGAGCTCTATCCACCAGGCTTTAACACATTTCTTATTGGCCTTGCTGAACATGTTCTTACTAAGAACACTTTTTATTATCATGGGAAGAGTTTTTGGCAGGTTCAGGGTATGGCTATGGGGGCATCTTTCACCCCCATATCTGCTGACCTATTTATGGCCTATGTGGAAGAGCAGTTGATATATGATGCAACTCATAACCTATACCTTGGGGAAATTGATATGTGGAGACGCTACCTCGATGACTGCTGGATGGTTTGGAAAGCTGATGAAGCATATTTGTGTGAAGTTATGGAATACATTAATGGCAATAAGTGAGGGACCCAGCTTACTGTCAATTATGATGTTCATCAAATCACTTTCTTGGATGTTCTCATCACAACGAACTTGCATCATAATCTGGATACCCAAGTCTTCCACAAGTATCCACAATATAACTCATTATTACATGCTTCCAGCTTTCACCCATCCCATGTGACACATAACATCCCGAAATCACAGTTTTTGTGCATTAGATGCATTTGCTCCCATCCTCAAAAATTTGAAAGTTATAAGTTGGACTTTATTAATAGGTTCAAATCCCATGGGTATAAAACAGGCACAATACCTTCAGCCATTAATTTTACATCTTCCTTTAATAGGAATGATCTTTTGGCATATAGGGATAGACAGCAATCAGGGTAATCTGAACTTAGATTGATTACCGCCTATGGACGTGATACCAATGTTTTGTTAGATATAGTCAACAAACATTGGAATATATTGTTAGCGGATGATAGATTATTGGTCTTCTTAAAAGATAAATGCCAATTTTCTTACTGTATGGGGTAAAACCATGGGATCCTATTTTAATCACTATAAACAGGGGTTAACTTCGGGGGGATTATTACAAACTACTTTAAATGGTAATTTGTTGCAGGGGTGTTATCCATGTGGTCATTATGTTCACTGTGCCAGGGTGGTCAAGTCCAAATGGTTCACTAGTAAGAATACTGGGTTGGTTTTTGACATCAGGTTTCTGGCCAACTGTGGAACCGATTGGGTTATTTACCTAGCTACTTGTATGTGTTCTGCTTTTTACATAGGACAGACTTCTCACCCAGTAAGGATAAGAATATCTGAACACGTAAGTGTTATTAGATTAAAGTAAAACAGTAATGCACTATACAAAGATTCCTTGATCCATTATACAGCATTTTTTAGGTTTACCATTTTTGACAGGATAAGTGGGGACCGGGCTAATAAAATTGGTTGGTGTGACATGCTTTATAAGAAAGAAATAAAGTGGATTATTAAGCTGGGAGGATTATTCCCCCTGGGTCTTAATGAGCATTTATAACCAACCAGTTATGGGGATTCTTATTGCCTCATGTGATGATCTTTAAGTATAATAGGCTTGTTTTTGTTGCTTATACTTTTACGCTGAGGAAGGCTTAATAACTTTTGGGCTGAAACTGGTCTATTTTGCCTATATATGCATTAATAAAATATTTTTATTTTAGACACCTTATGCCTTTGAGTGCTGGCCTGTGTATTTTTTGTGGATCTTGCATTTTGGGGCCATGCACCAGCCGTACTTGCAGGAGTTCATCATTGTAAAAATGTTAGGGGCTGCCATTGATTTGATCCATCAGTATATGCTAGAGGGTGGAGAGGATAATAATGCTGACAACTGCGACAGACCGAGGAGGAGGAGAAGAGTGATCAGACCCAGGATAACTTACCGGCGGCTACATGATCTGGAAATAGTAGAGCGCTACAGGGTGGACAGTGACATACTTCAGCAAATCCCTGAGCTGTGCCAGCCTCAACTCAGACCTAGAACCAACAGAGGGGAACCCATCCCAGTGGATACCAAGGTATATGTAGCCTTAAGAATTATAGCTACAGGTACTTTCCAATGACCTACTGGGGACATTATGGGGGTCTCACAGGCATCTGCATCCAGGGTACTCCACCAGTTCCTGGATGCCATGTTACCACATGCCAGTGAGTGCATTTACTTCCCCAACACCTGTGAGGAGAGGATCAGCAATATGTGTCTCTTCCACCATGTAGCAGAATACACGGAGGTGCAGGGTGCCATAGACTGCACGCACATCCACATCAAAGCACCACCCTGTAAACAGGGTAGGGTCTACATAAACCATAAGGGATTCTCCTCCATCAACTATCAGGTCATGTGCAATGCCCAAGGCATTATCATGAATGCATGTGCTGGCAGCCTTGGAAGCAATCACAATTCCCACATCTGGCATTTTTCACAGCTGTACCAGGCATTTGCTAGTGGAGGCATCCCATATGGCCATGGTGGGGGATGCTGGCTATCCACTGGAGCTGCAGATGATGATACCCATCAGAAATGCACACACACCCACACAAGAATGCCATAATGAGGCACATGCACAAACCAGGATCATTAAAAAGCATGTGTTTGGGATGCTCAAGTCACGGTTCCACTGCCTTGACATATCTGGTGTAGCCTTGCAGTACTCTCCAACCACATGTGCACACATGTTCATAGTATGTGCAGTGCTACATAATATGATCCTGCAGAAACAGCTGCAGCAGGAACAGCATGGGAAGGATCATACAGTCCACCACCATTGCTAAGGTCCCCAGAGGCACAGAGGAACTCAGAGGATGAGGCCTCTGAACCTACTCCTGTAGACAGATGGAGGCATGCCAAATATGCTCAGGTCTTGGCAAAGAGACAACACATAGCACACACACTGACACTGTAGGGACCCCAGGGGCTGACACCTGTCTCTCTCACTCTCACACACAATAAAATGGATGACACATGCATCATATTACCTGTAGCCTACCATGTATAGGCAGTGTACTGTGTGCATCCAACATAGGCCGTCCTCAAGCACCGTCCTCACAACTGCAACAAGTGCAAGTTAAGTCAGTCTTCTTAACAATAAATGAATGCATTAGTATGAGCATATCTATGGTAATGATGCATGTATGCAAGGGAAAGGGGTGGTCTACTGGGATAGGAAATGTCTGGCCAAACCTGGTCTCCACACACTATGTAGAAGTACCCAAGGTGACAAATCCCATTGCAGTATATGTGTGGGGACAACCAACTCTGGGGTCATAGGTCACCTGCATGGATGTCAGGATTGGGGTCCGATACCCACCCCCTTACACCCACAAAACAAGTCAGCTGCAGAAAACTACAGAAAAATGTCTGGTAAAGGTACACAAATGGTGGCAATGTTGAATTACCCCCTACAGACTCACATAGTGATAGCACAGAAGGACCCACAGCTGCAGTAAGGCTATGAAGGGTAAGAAGTCTGAAAATCAAATGTATGCCAGTACAATCTGACCTGTGCTCTTTACTGATATGGAAACAAAATGTAAAGCAAATATCAGCACAGTCTGTGCAAATGTGTACAGTTGACAGGTGTGCCCCCATATACCCACACAAATGCAGTAACATGTATGTTTGCAGGAAAATAGCAGCATAGCACACATTGACAGGGCTGTACCAATACACATGAAAACATGTTGCCTGTCCACAATATGCAGGGGTCAATGAGCTTTTATGTGTGGTTAATGCTGTCTGGATCTGGCCAGCACATTCTCCTGGCAGTCGTCTTGTAGTGCCCTAAGTACAGTGCTGTCTTTAACAGGGCCATGTGCAAATAATTGCACTGCCAACTGTTATGCATGTCAGTGACACCCACTGCTCTGCCACTGACATACCTGGAAGTCACAGTGCTATGTGGAATATACTACACATATTAGTGACATCTTAAAGGATGTGTAGCTGATGTGCCAAGGCTTTTGTGAATATAAGTGCTTTTTGGTACTGTTGCCAGTGGCTATTATCAATAATCATTTTTCTTATGTTTGCTTTTACATATAATTGACATGCCTGCACAGTAGAATGCATTTTGTACCCACACCCATAACTCTCAACCTCTGACAGCAAGATGTCTGGATGAGGGCTGAAATAAAAGTGGAACAAAGGCACAATGATAGGCATGTGTTGTAAATATCACCCTTGCATACTGCGAAGGTTGGTAGGGTAAGGGGTTTGCAGTAGCAGGAATTGTCTGAAGGTTATGAAGTCTGAAACAATAATGTCTGTCATTATTTAGTAACATCACTCTTCAATTATATGTAACTAACTTGGCATAAAAACACAAGTTTACATAGACAGGATGAAACTTCTAACCAAACACCTGGACAACCTGCCAAAAAATGCACAATGAGAGATATACCCACACAAGGATATGACATCTCAGGTTAGAAAGATACCACACAAGCAGGAGATCCCTAGCCAGTATATCACCAGGTTGCCAGACTGTTGATACAGCATGTCATTACTCAACCGGCTGTAGCCACACCTCACAAATGGCCTTGTTGGGCAAGAATGTACATAACTGCCCTCATAATATTGGTCTATGCAGCATACTAGTATTCCTCTCGTAAAGCACTATGACGATCTGAGGATGTCTGACACTAGGTAATGACACAATACATTGCAGTGTCAGACTACAGATATGTCAGAAAATGTCTGCTAAACAAACCAAGTACCCTGAGGAAAGTTATGTGTACTCCTGAGAGGTATGGCTGTAGCACACAAAACCCTGGACTGGAGTACATCTATCTCTGGAATGGAATCCCACTCTAACTATAGAAGGTCACACTGGGCATGCTCCTACAATTAGAGAATCACAGGACATGTTGGAACCCACATCAGAATATATGACTGTATTGTGTATATATATTTCTGTGCATACAGAGACACAGGGGGACACAGAGAGAGTGAATCACCCACACAGTTACCCTGAATGGCATACAGTGATGTCCTGCTGTGGACAGTGGCATATCAGTTGTAAACAGTTGCATGTGCCAGCATAAAAGGTGAGCTCCATTGTGTAACAGTACTGAGGTTCAGTTTATAATATCACATCACCTGCGTGTGTGTGTGTGTGTGTGTGTGTGTGTGTGTGTGTGTGTTAGCCCAGTAAACTCTGTATTGTGTGTGATAAGTGCATAACACTATAGTACAAATAAAGACATACGCAGGTGTTCTACTCTCAGATCCAGCAAATGTGTGTTTGGGTGTATAAGTGTGTGTGTATGTTTGTAGGAAGAAGTATTTTGATAAGTTTCCAAACCACTGCCCTACTTTATCAGTCATACTGATGTCATTCCCCTTATACATTCATAGGTGTGCACTAGGCTAATGGCCCTGGAGTCTTTACAAGCCTAGCCCAAAAAAAGTGCCCTGCCATTGTGCCACCCGACATTAGTTTCCAGTGCCTCTATCAAGTAGAGCCACTGGCATTATCCCTGGGATGAACTTTCTATTACCCATCCACTCATCACAATTTCTCTGGAACAGAGTCAGCTACGTGCTCTGCTTGACATGTATGGGAAGTATATTCCAGGGCATGTGCAGTCTCTGGGTGAGAAACCTGTCCCTCCATCATGTTCTGTTGATTGTGGTAATAAGGTTGAGGTCTCTGCAGTGTGTGGTGCAGAGGGATTGGGATGTCTTTAGATGTAGCATTTCTAAATGAGCTGGGTCAGACATGGCTTTGTAAGTCAAGCAGAGATTGCCTCTAAGTAGATGATATGAGACAGAGAATAGCTGGAGTCTTTTGAGTCTATCTGTGTATGACATGTGTTTAATGCCTAGGATTCTCTTTTGTGAGGTACTTCTGTGGCCTCTCCAGCTGTTGCAGGTGTCTACTGAGGTACATGCCAAATGGGCCATTATACTTGATGACTGGTATAATGAGGGAAGAGTAGACACAGATGATGACCTCTTTCTTCCTGGATGCAAACCCTTGGTAAAAGATGTGCCACATAGAAGGACTTCCTGACCACAGTGGCAATGTGGTGGTTGAAGGAGAGGTTTCTGTCAACCTGTGTTCCCAGATCTTTTAAACACCTACAGTGTTCAGTGGGCTTTACCAAAGGGGATGATGTTGCATTTTTTGGTGTTAGGCTTCAGGCCATGGTTTACACACCAGTCATTGGTCTCAGTGAGGCCTTTCTGTAGGATGTCTACAACACTTGTGTAGTTAATGATGGCTCCCAGCTTCGAGTCATCTGTGAACTTGGTCAGCCAGAGTTCCTTTGTGTTGGCCTGGACTCCTGAAAAGTAGATGCTGAACAGGAGACTAACCAGGACTGATCCCTGTGGGACTCCACTCATGACTGATTGGCAGTCTGACTTAGGTTCACTACTTTCACACTGTGTGTTCTATCTGTGAGCCAATTTGCAACCCACCTAGAGATATAGGGGTTGATGCCTAGTTTGGTGGGTTCATCAATAATTCCTGACTGAGGAATGGTATTAAAAGCCTTGGCCAGATCAATGTAGGCTGTATGCAGTCCTTACCATCACACACAGCCCTTGTTACTGACTCAAAGAAGTCAAACAGGTTGAGCAGGCATGATCTCCCTATCACAAAGCTAAACTGTGTGGGGTCCAGAGTTAGGGGATTACCTATGTCTTTGTCAATCAGGTCCCTGATGATGCTCTCCATAGCTGTACATATCAGACTCATTAGGCTAATGGGCTTATAATTTCCAGGGTCTGTAGTTGTTACCTCTTTATGGAGAGGGATGACTGTAGTAGTGCACCATTTGGGAGGGACAAAGCTTGAGGTGAGGCTGTGACTGAACAGAGCACACAGATGTGGTGCCAGGTCTCTTTGTAGTTCACATAGAACACAGCCAGGGATGTTTGTGGATCCCATGGAAGCTGTATTCTTGCCCATGGACAATGCAGGTTTAACTTGGGCTGCAGTAATGCTGGGTGCCTGACATTCTTCTGGCATTGTGATTGTTCCCTTGGGGGGAGAGAGACGGGTAAAGCTGGCACTGAATATGTTGGCAAGGATGTTGGCAATACCTTTTGGCTCAGTATAGGAGGTAGCATTGTGCAGTAAATCAGAGCACTTCGGGGAATTTGCAGTGGAGGTTCTTGATCTAACTATCAAAGGCTTTGTGATTGTTGTCAGTGTCTGCTGCAATTCTGCCATCATAGCTGGCTTTAGATGATTTTCATGAGGGATTTCAAGTTGTTGTTGTGGCTAATAAAGGCATTTTTCCAGTCTTGACACTCCACCTTTTTCTGCAACAGTTTATTCCTTCTGTTATACAGTTTATTAATGGCAGGGGACCACCAGATTGACCTCCAGTGTTTGGAGGAGAATTCCTTGGTTCTGTTGGGTATGGCTAGTTCCATGTATTTATGTACATGTTTGTACAGTGCATTTGTGTATGATTTGGCAGTCATGCAGCTATTTTCCATTGGCAAGGGTGCTGTGAAATTAGCCAGCTCTGTTTTTAGGGGTCCAAAGTCAGCTTTGGAGAAGTTGTTCAAGGTGGTTACTTTTGCGGCAGGGGGGTGGGGGGTGGATGAGATGTGGATTTCCATGGTAATTACTTTATGGTTGGATCTGACCAGGTAGGGATTGACTAATGATGCCCAGCAATGGTCCCATATGTTAGTAATCAACACAGGTCAAGGATGTTGCTTCCTCTACTGGGGGTCAAAATGAGCTGGTCCAGGGCATTGGAACTGATGAATTCCAGGAAGCGTTGGACCAGTGTATTGATAATACACAACTTGTATTGATGCTTTAGTACTTTTCCCAGTTGATGGAGGGGTAGTTGAAATCTCCTGGTATGAGAGTGTTGGGGTGGACCTTGATAGATTCCAGGGTGTTGAGAAATGTGGATTGAAAGTCTAGGGACATGGATGGGGACCTATAGGAGGCTATGACCTGGATTGCACTATTACCCAATGTGAGTTGTACCTGAATTATCTCAGATGCATTATGCTGGGATACTAGTCTGGAGGTGTGTATATCCTTTATGAATATGGAGACACCACTGCCTTTGGAGCTGTGGTCCATGTTTTGGGGCTGACAAGTGTGGAATTAGTTATAGTCTGGCAGTGCAGGGGTGCTGTCTGCTGCTGTAAAGGTCTCCGTTACAGCACAAATGTCAGTGTTCTCTATTTTGAGGAGTGCTTTGAGTGACTGCATCTTGAGATTTAGATGTCTAGTGTTGAGCAGCATGATCCTCAGATTGCATTTATTTATAGCTGTTATGGTGGTAATTTTATTTGGAATACCACCTAAAAAGGCACTATAGGGGTGGCAAGAAACTTAGCCAGTACCTGGAAACCCAGGGGTGACAGGCAGGCCATCTCTGGCAAGGCATCATGGTCTGTCAATCATGTCATCCCAAGCAGACAGATACTGGATCAGTTGAGAATGACACCAGGCACTTAAGCCAATTTTTGAACTCAATCATTTGTGTTTGTACTGCGGTATCATTCTGGGTGACAGTAGTATAATGCTCAGAGCTACTGCCATAACTGCCTGGCCAACATAATCTGAGAGCTCTACCTTGTATCTTTTCATGTAGTCCAGGGAGGTGCATCTCGGGTCATTCACACCCACATGGACAATGACAGAGTGATACTTGTAGTTGTTGTGGAGTGATCTGACTGTGTGTGTTATGCGTTGGATTGTGGCACCTGATAGACAGCGGACTGTCATCTTCTCAATATTCATCCTAGTGAGTGGGACATCTGTGTGCCTCACTATTGAGTCACCTATGATTACTGAATTGGGCAAGGTGGTTAGCCTTAGGGATTTAGGTTGAAGGGCACACTGTGTAAGTGAGATATGTGTCCTGTGGTTTGTACTGTGCTGTGGTAGTTGAGTGGGTGTCTATGTTGGTGGTCTCTGCTGTTTGTGTAAATGTCTACTGAGTGCCTCTGTGAAAGTGGGTGTGTGTTTTTTGTTTGTATGTCAGAGCTGTGATAGTGGGTGTTCTGGAGGGCTATGTGTTCCATGTGGTGTGGTCCAGGAGTTGACCTTCTCCTCTTGACCAGCAAGTCCAGTCTTCACTGGAGAGTGCATATCTTCCATTTTGGTGATATAGGGGTATCTCTCACAAGTCTGAGTGTTGGGAGTTTAGAGGAGAGGGTTGTCTTTGTACAGGAGGCAGTTTCAGCAGTGCCTCAGAATGCCCAAGTGCACCTGGTTAATGGGTGAAAGCACAGAGAACTGAACTTTAATCATGCCAGGAGGTTTGGTCATAACTACTAAGTACTGGAGCTAATTCCGTAAGGAATGACTACTGCTGATGGCTCTCAGGTGTGCTAGAATAATTGATACAAAAACCTGTTGAAGTGCAAAGCTATTAGGCTATTTAATGTGCAAGAGAGAGAGAGAGAGAACTACCAAGATCTAAGGGAAAAACTGAAGGCAGACTTTCTAGCAACAGTAATTGTTTACCTCAGCTGTGCTGTTATCAGCACCTTTAGCCAGTTGACAGCTTAGTAATCTTTGTAGCACATGTGATAACTGTGTAACACTATAGTACAAATAACTAGATAGGTAGGGGTTCTACTCTCAATACTAGCAAGTAACTGTTTGTTTGGGTGAGAATCATATGCTGTGTGGGTTATACCATTTTGAGCTGTGTACCACCCTGTACACTTCCCATCACCCTGCTTTACTAGGCCTGTGGATGCCATTCACTTTAGAAGTACCTTGGGACTAGATGAAATCATATAAGCTCGGTAGTGCATCTGATAACTTTTAACATCCAATGAACCACTCCTTGAGCCAAAAACCTACGACCACCAGATAACAAACACCTTTATTCAGGCCACATAAAATGATCCACTGTACACAAAATGAGTCAGCAATCCAACAATCCAAAATGATGAAATAATCCACAGGATAGGTCCATCTGATAACTTTGTAACACTATAGTAGAAATAACTATATAGGTAAGGGTTCTAATCTCAATGGTGGCAACTGTTTGTGTGACAATCATATACCCTGTGGGTTATACCATTTTGAGTTGTGTACCACCCTGCACACTTCCAGTCACCCTACTTTACTAGGCTTGATGCTGTCATTCACCTTAGAAGTACCGTGGGGCAAGGTGAAATCCTATAAAGTCTGTGGCATGTCTGATAACTACATAACACTATAGTAATAATAACTAAATAGGCTGGGGTTCTAATCTCAATACTGACAATTATTTGGCTTATACCATTTTGATGCATGTACCATCCATGCCTGTTTACCACCTCCCGATGGCATTACTTTATATAGTGTGGTAACAGCATCTGCCTCACATGCAGCATGTTAAACCATTGTACAGGCTATACCAGTCCTCTGTACATATGTCTATGGAATATCCAAATGTTTTCAACCTTTATGTGATATTTGTCCCTTAGCAATGCATATGTACATGATATTGTTGCCAAACTGGCCACAGTGAGTGTAGTGACACACATGCCAGTATCAAGTATCATTCCTGACTGAAACATCATGCTGATACAACGTCTGCTGCCCTATCACTTGTTCAGGCTTGTAGGAGTAATACATGACTCTGGATGCTATTTCTGGTGGGTTATCTCACCATTCATGAAGGCATTCACAACGTTACATGGTGTAAGATGTAGTGGGTTATTTCCCATGCATATAATTGATGTGGGGCATGTCATGTGTATGTCGTACTAGAGTACATCAAAGTGGATATGTAGGTTTGCTAATCTATCTATTGCCAACTGTGTTTGTGCTACTGTATGCACATCCTCTGTGTCAGTCCTTACTGTGTGTATGCAAAGGATACACCATTTTGTCTCCGTGTTCCACCCTGTGAACTCAGGAATACATACCACAAACCTGCCGTACACAGTATCATGCATGCCCTCACTAACTGCATCAAGGATGAGTGTATGGGAAAGAAATGGCAGGGCCAACAGGTGTTGACAGGTGAGTCTGTTGCAGTTAATGTAATGGCTATGCTTTGAGGGACCTGCTGACAGTACTGCAGTAACCTGTTCTGTCTGTATGAGCCTGTGGTACTACACAACACTGAGGTGACATGTCTGAAGGCCACCTGTCTGTGACAAGGGGTATATATGCAAGGACACAATATCTGACAACAGTGTCCCTCACACACTATTGCATGCATACACACCTGGTACATGTACATATAAAGCTGTACCTTGTCTATGACGCAGTCGGTGTATTCTCACTCTGCCATACTCCCTCTTGGTAATTTCTGCAGGGCCACAGCCTGCAGACACAGACACCTGGAACACAAACAGAACATAGCATGTCAGACTACATTCAGTCAATGCCACTAACAGCAATAATGCATCCTGGCTAATATGATACAGATACCTGGATGTCTACCTATAATAAATGTAAGCAGACAGCACCTTACACAGTATTACATAGCTATGCTGTATTATATTCAGTCTGTGCATCAGACACATATTAGCAGGTCTCTGCATCAATGTTATGGATGACAGGGATGTGGCACAGGTATCATCATATGCATAGAGTGTGGTATGGGTTTGCCAGAGGCCTAGGCTGGGCAATACGGTTGACATCATATGTGTGTATTTGAAGGGGTGTCCAACAGATGGGCTGTGCAGTGGTGCTGTGTGTGTCTGGAGGTGACCTGCCTGTGATACAGATATGTGTGTGTGTATGTATGCACGCAGTCATGCCATGTGGCTGCCTTACACAGGGGTATGTTGGACAGCTGTGGACCATACATGGCAGGGTGTCCAGTTCACCATCTCCAACCATGGACATGGGAACTGGTCCTGTCAGAGGTCTCACTGGCACCACCAGGACCAAGGCCAGATACAGTACTGCTTTCTGATGGTGACCGCTGTCTACTGGATCCATGTCTCTGACTGACTGGCAAGGACCATGTTCCCATGGCCTGCTCCTGTGTGATGTGGACAGCAACCCCCCTTTAGAAGTGCTGGTGTCACTGCCACTGTGGGAGTGTGAAGGTGCATGGCCCTGTAGACTCTCAGCTGTTGTTGGTGCTAACCTATGTCCACATGGCCGATGCCCATCTCCCACCACACACTCTAGCACAGACATGCCATGGATGAGGATTGGCAAGGCCTCACCCCACCATCTATTCATGACCTCAGTATTTTGAAGTGTGGTCTCAACAAGGTCATGTATGTCACCACATAAATCAGGAAGAGTTAAATCCACCATCCTGTGTATTTGTCTGGTATTGCATTCACTACGTGCCTGTGCATTCATGACAGCCTGAAACATGCTCCTGGTGACACCTGCTCTGGCATTTGCAACAGCAGCTTGATGAGCAGCAGTCCTCCTGTGAGCATCCCTGTCCATCTGCCTGTGTAGGACCTCGTCTGCACTCCGGCTATGGCCAGTGTCTACACTCACACCTGCCATAGTCACCACACTAGCATGTTCCATGCCACCACCCGCCAACTGTCCATCATCTGTGGCCACTGGTGATGGGGTATGTGTGGACATTGTCACTGTGTATGAGGATGGTGTGGACAACAGTGGGATGCCAACCAATGGCACAGATTCATCGCCTGACAACCCCACCTGTACCTCACTATTCCTAACATCATTGTTATAGTCTGCAGAGACACTGACATCAGCTTCCAAGTGAGAGGGACCCTGAACCCCATCCCCACCTGTGAGGGGAAGACAACATTTGTACATTAATACCTGCACTTTAAGGTTGGCTGGTACACACACACACACACACACACACACACACACACACACACACACACACACACACACACACACACACACACACACACACACACACACACACACACACACACACACACACACACACACTCTTACAAATGAGGTGGCACAAGTCTGTTACACAGACCTCACATTACCCAAATGGTGACATGCATGACACACAGCCCTCAGCATCATGCATTGCAGCCAGTTTTTCTCCATGTAACTAACAATATAGAGCTCTAAGATACATGAGTAGTGTTAGTAGGTGATGGCCCTTCCCCAGCACAGACTCACCCATGTACACATAATTGCAGTTCATCTGTATAGCACAGTGGCAGCTACTATAGAACATACCTCACAACTGTACAGATCCTTGCAGAATGTGTAGATGTCTGGCTCATATGTTTGTTCTGTTTCTCATTACCCCTGTGTTCGTCTGATACATAACTGGGATGATCTGAAGAGTGACGTAACTAATTAATGACATGCATTTGAGTTTCAGACCTCCAAACCAGCAGTAAATGTCTGGTCACACAAATCCTGTTACAACACCAACCTTCTAAGCTTACAGTGGATATGATAAGTGTAAACACTCCTATTAACATGCCAAGTTCTTGTAATATATAAAATGAGACCGCAATAATGCATTAAAAAATATTACCCACCTTTCATGTGACATATGACCTGTGCAATCCAATGGATAAACAAATGTGTTACATGTAAAATATAATGGATGAAATGTGTACAATATGGTGGTTGCATAAGTGTGCACACCCTTAAAATGATACTTTGTTGAAGCACCTTGTAAGTGACTTACAGCATTCACTCTTCTTGGGAAGGTGTCTATCAGAATGGCACATCTTGAGTTGGTATTATTTGGCCACTCTTCCTTGCAAAGGTCCCCCAACTCTGTCAGATTGTAAAGGCAGCTCATGTGCACAGCCCTCATCAGGTCACACTGGGGTTTTGCTATCGGATTTAGGTCTAGGCTCCTGTTGGGCCAATCCATAACCATGAGTGTGTTCAGGTGGAGGCATTCTTATGTAGCTTTGGATGGGTGCTTCGGGTCTTTGTCATGTTGAAGGCTGACACCCCTCCCTATCCTCAGCATTCTTGCAGATGCCTGATGGATTTGGGCCTGATGTGATTGTTATTTGGAACTGTTAAGAATTTGCACCACTGTGATTACAGGCCCAGTTTCATCTTTGGAACATCATCCCCACAGCAGGCCAATGCCACCAGCATGATTTACCATGGGGATGGTGGTTTTCAGGTGAATAGATGTGTTGCCTGTGCACCACATGTACCTTTTGGTATTGTGGCTGTGAGGTCGATCCATAGTCTCATTACACCATAACACATTTTCACACATGCCTTTGGCAGACTTGATGTGCTGTATTGCAAATTGTATTCACCCCTGGATGTTTTTTGTTATGGGAAATGCTTCCATCTTTTGACCCTACCCCATAGGCCAGACTTATGCAGAATACAGGAGATTGTTCTCACATATAGTACACAACACCAGTACTTGCAAGAGATTCCTGCAACTCCCTCAGTGCTGCTGTATGTCTACTGGCAGCCTCCTTGACCAAGTTTTTACATGTCTTTTCATCAGTTTTGGAGAGAAGTCAGGTTCTTTTCAACAGCACTGTTGTCCCACATTCAATCCACCTTTTGATGACTGTCTCCACTGTGTTCTGTGCTGTATGCAATGCTGTGGTAATGTTTTTGTACCTTACTCCTAACTGATACCTTTCAAATATGAGATTCCTTTGCTGCTTTGTAAGCAGTCTGCAAGCCATGGTTGTTGCTGTTGCAGGCAACTGAGCAAATGTCATGAATATCCTACTTGGACGGCAGACTGTTATTTGGTTTTACTCACAGTGCCTTTACTTGATGGCATGTATGTACCCAAGCAGACTGAATGCTGTCAGTAAATCACAAGCTGCTGCAATAAAATATTATTTGAAGGGTGCGTACACATATGCATCCAGCTTATTGTAAGGTTTGTATACTCCACATTTGGTGCCCAACAGATTGGTTGGTTTTACAAGTGAATTGTTCATGTTATAAGTCACATTAAAGGTTTGAAAAGGTGTGGACTGACATATTGTGGACTCGGTTTGTATATATCACAAACATCTGGCATCTTAACAGGGGTGTGTAGACTGTTTATATCCACTGTATAAGAGTAATGTTTCACACATGTTCCTACCTTAGGCTGTTTCTCCCCCCATTTTGTTGGTCTGTGTCCAGAAATCTTGCACTGACAGGTTGTGAGGTATGCTACAGGAATGTTACATTCTCTTCAGATAGGCCCCTGTGGTGACCACTGTGATGCAATGCAGTTAACCCCACCATAAGTGAACATGCACATCAAGCAATATGGCTATGAGTGACAGTTGTGTGCATGGTAAATTGCATGCCCTTCACATGCCTGGGGTATTGTCAAACCACAACAGAACAATTCCATACTCACCAGCTTCAGGCTGCTGTCCCACATGCAGACCAGAGGGACTTAGGTAGTTGTGGGAGAGAGGTATTGTCAGTAGACTCACATGTGGCATTGGTACAGGATGGATGCAGCATATCTGCACATTTATTGTACAACCCCAAATACTACACAGTTTGTTGTCATTCACCATAGATGTGCATTCTGTGCATTAAAGAACCCCACCCACAACTGTAATCTGACCTGACACATGCATGTAGATACTCTACAGATACAAGTATGTCTGCTACACTAGTCTAGTAATCTCCACTGGGACCTTACCTGCATGCTGCTCATCCATTGTCTGGGTGCCACCCACCACCAGCATGTGGGGATCTGTACCCTGATGTATTGGGATGGGTGCCCAAAAGTTGGTGAGGAGATCCTCAGAGGGTGTCACTGAGGCCTGCATGGCAGGGCCCCAACTTGTGACTGTGCTGTCCATGTCCATGGCAGCAGCCCTTTGCCAGGCATAGTGTATGAGGTCCGTTGCATGATGCTGGACCTGCTTGTATGTATGCGCATACAGGCCATCATTTACTCTGTGTACAAGGTTGTGCCACAGGGCAGTCCTCTCCTGCAGATGTTGCTGGCTCCAGCTAAACATTATGGCATGGTTCTGTAGTATGGCTTCTATGATTATATTTGTCTCAGCCACTGAGAAAGTTGACCTTTGCTGATGCAACATTGCACCTGGAAGACATAAACAGGGAAACACATCAGAGCACCTTATACATTTGGTAACAGTATGTACAGAACCTGCACATCTACACTGAATACCAGTAGCCACCACTCACAACCACACCATACCCCTGTAATCAGCACAGTATAAGCTTGCATTGCACTCCTGGTCCTGATGTGTCATATTCCCCTCAATGAGGGCCAGTTAATTGCATAATCCTCTTCCTTATTCATGTCTGTGTAGAGGGATGACATTGGCCATCTTCCATGTGGATGGGGTGTGGATGGTACTGAGGCTTGGTGTGACTACAGTGTGTAATGGAGCTGGGAACACATGCCTGAGTTCATGTAGGATGCAGACAGGGATGTTATCAGGTCCCATGGATATTTAAATGTGTTGCCTTTCAGTAGGCAGTATGTACCTGCTCACTGGTGATGAGGGGAGTGGTGCGGGTGCTGTGCATATGCACCTATTATGATGCTGCGCCAGGGGGGTGATGTTTGCCCTAAACCTATCTGCAGCAGGTTGGCTATGGCTATATTGTGTGTGCATGTGGTCTGACTGACCACCATTACAGGGTGGGTTGGTTTGTTGCCTCTGAGATTGCAGACATATGTGAAGATGGCCTTGTGATTGGCCTTGGTGGATGTCTCCAATTTGTACTCATAGTTAGCCTTACAGTAATCCACCTGTGACCTTATATGATTATTCAGACAAAGGCTGACGATGCTAAGTTGGTGCCTGCTCTTACTTTGCCCTGTACAGCCAATATAGGGACAAAGTCTGTGGTTTGTGTATTGCTGCTGTCCAGCAAAGGGGATTACTTTACTTTGGTGGATCCAGGTTTTACAAGTAAGGTATTGCTGAGTCCATACAGCTATGTAGGTGTTCATATAGCTGTTTGTAGTAGGCAAGGACACAAAATCATAACACAGTTGGACACCTCTCCAAATTCAAACTGATAATCATGCCTATTGTAGCACCCATGGCTGTGTCAGGGTAATGTAACAACCAGTAGTTATAGAAATGTCACTCTGTTGGATGAACAGTAACTAAGATTGCACATGTGTACAACATGTACAGTTTATTTAACTGAAATTTTGCATCCCATGTCTGTTGTTATGAAGTGGCCAGATACACCTACTCATATTGACATGTGCACAGGTAATGCCTGATATACATTTCTGTTCTATGTCAGTATAGCACACTGTATTCACACTCTTGTTGCCCAGTCATCCCTCTTAACCCATTAGAGCAGGACATCTGTAGGACGCCACACATACATGGGGGGGGGGGGGCAATGGGAAAAAATTAGTGACATTGTACTTAATATTTATGTAACACACTTGAATCATTCAATAGCACAGTAGCCTTTGCATTGACAGACATACCCTGGAGGATATCCAACACTCATATGGCAGAAAGAGAGGAGAAAGGCTAGGAGTGTGGTAGTGAGAGTAAGAACTTTTAATGTTGGCAGTATGACTGGTATAGGGACAGAGCTGTCTGATATGATGGCCAGAGGAGGTTGATATATTGTGTGTGCAAGAGACCAGATGGAAGGGGAGTATGGCTAGGTGTATCAGAGGCAGGTCACAATTGTGCTATCATGGGATGGATGGGAGGAGAAATGGGGTAGGGGTTATCTTGAAGGAACAGTATGCCAAGAGTATTTTTGGAGAATGAAATGAGTGTCTTATAGAGTGATGTTTATGAACCTGGAAAATTATGGTGTAATAATGAATGTTGTGAGTGCATATGCTACACAAGTTGGTTGTGCGATGAATGAGAAAGAGAAATGTGAAGTCAGCTGGATGATGTGATGATGACTGTACTCAAGGGTGAGAGAGTGGTGATTGCAGTAGATTTCAATGGGCATGTTGGTGAAGGGAACAGAGGGGATGAGGAAATGATGGGTATGTATGGTGTCAAGCAAAGCAATGCAGACGGTGAGATGGTAGTGGATTTGCATAAAGGATGGACATGGCTGTGGTGAATACGTACTATAACAAGAGGGAGGAGCATAGGGTGACATACAAGAGTGGAGGAAGATGCGCACAGGTGTAATATATCCAATGTAGGAGGGCCAGTTTGAAGGAGATTGGAGACTGTAAAGTGGTGACGGGAAAGTGTAGTTAGGCAGCATAGAATGTTGGTCTGTAAGATGACATTGGTGATCAAGAAGAGGAGGAGTGTGAGGGCAGCAACAAGGATCAAATGGTAGCAATTGGAAAAGGGTGATTGTGAGGTGGAGTTCAGGGAAGAGTTAAGACAGGCACTGGGTGGCAGTGAAGATTTACCAAATATCTGGGTAAGTACAGCAGAGCTAGTAAGGGAGACAGCTAGAAAGGTGCTTGGTGTGACATGTAGATGGAGGAAGGAGTACAAGGAGATCTGGTGTTGACTGAGGAAGTACAGGACAGTATACAGAGAAAGAGGTTGGGGAAGAAGGAGTGGGATTGTCAGAGATGAGGAAAGTAGACAGGAGTATAAGGAGAAGAGATACATGGCAAAGACAGAGGTGGCAAAGGCTAAGGATGAGGCATATGAAGAGTTGTATGACAGGTTTAACACTAAGGAGGGATGGAAGGACTTGTACCAATTGGCTAGACAGAGGGACTGAGCTAGGAAAGATGTGCAGCAGATACGAGTGATAAAGGATAATGAGGGAAATGTACTCACAAGTGAGGAGAGTGTGTTGAGCAGATGGACAGAGTACTTTGAGAGGCTGATGAATGAAGAGAATGAGAGAGAGAAGGCTAGATAATTTGGGTATGGTGAATCAGGAAATGCAACGGCTTACCAAGGAGGAAGTAAGGATAGCTATGAAGAGGATGAATACTGGATAGCCTGTTGATCAACATGACATACCTGTGGAAGCATGGAGGTGTTTAGGGGAAATGACAGTGGTGTTTTTAACCAAATTGTTTAATGATATGTTGGAAAGTGAGAGGTTACATGAGGAGTGGAGAGAAAGTGTTTGGGTACAGTATTAAGAATAAGGTTGATGTGCAGAGCTTTAGTAACTACAGATGGATAACATTGATCAGTCACAACATGAAGTCATTGGAAATAGTAGTGGAAGCTAGGTTAAGCAGGGAGGTGATGAGTAGTGGTCAGCAGTATGTTTTCATGCCTTGAAAGAGCAGTACAGATGCAATCTTTGGTCTGAGAGTGCTGATGGAAGGTCAGGAGTTGATTTGTGACTTTCTAGACTTAAACAAAGCATATGACAGGGTTCATAGAGAGGAGTTGTGGTATTGTATGAGGAAGTCATGCGTGGCAGAGATATATGTAAGAGTGTTACAGGATATGTACAAGGGTGGAGTGACAGCAGTGAGGTCTGCGGTGGGAGTGACTGATGCTTTTAAGGTGGAGGTGGTAAGACATCAGGGGTCAGCTGTGAGCCCTTTCTTATTTGCAATGATATTGGACAGTTGACAGACAAGATCAAAAAGGAGTTCTCACTGACTATGATGTTTGCAGATGACATTGTGATCTGTATTGAGAGTAGGGAACAGATTTAGGAGACCCTGGAGAGGTGGACATATGCTCTAGAGAGGAGATGAATTTAGGTCAGTGGGACTAAGACAGAATATCTGTGTGTGAATGAGAGGGGAGGATAGCGGAATGTTGAGGATGCAGGGAGTAGAGTTGGCAAAGGTGGATGAGTTTAAATGATTGGGATCAAAATTTCACCGTAATGACGACTGTGGATGACAGGTAAAGAAGAGAGTACAGGCAGGATGGAGAGGGTGGAGAAGAGTGTCAGGAGTGATTTGTGACAGACAAATACCAGTAAAAGTGAAAGGGAAGGTCTACAAGAGTGTAGTGATACCAGCTATGTTATTTGGGTTGGACACAGTGGCATTGATAAAAAGGCAGGAGTCAGAGCTGGATGTGGCAGAGATACAAATGTTAGGATTTGCACTGGGTGTGACGAGGGTGGACAGGATTAGCAATGTGTATATAAGAAGGTCAGCCCATGATGGATGGTTTTGAGACAAAGCCAGAGAAGCAAGATTACATTGGTTTGGACATGTGCTGAGGAGGTATGCTGAGTATATTGGGAAAAGGATGGTAAGGATGAAGCTGCCAGGTAAGAGGAAAAGAGGAAGGCCTCAGATAAGGTTTCTGGATGTGGTGAGAGAGGACATGCAGGTGGTTGGTGTGACAGAGCAAGATGCAGAGGACAGGAAGTAATGGAAACAGTTGATCTGCTGTAGCAACCCCTAACGGGAGCTGCCGAAAAAAGAAGAAGATACTCTCTTATAAATAGCAGAGGGCAAGCAGAAATGGCAACAGATGATCCACTGTGGTGACCCCTAACAGGGACAGCCAGAAGAAAAAGAAGGAGATGTTGTAGTGTCAGTCTTCACAGATTTGCCAAAGATTTGCCAGACACAACACAACTCTATGAGTAAATGACTACAAGTATGAGGCACACATATGGTCAGTGTGCATAACACTGGACAGTTAAATGGTATGAGCTCAGTATATCACGTGCAGTTCAACACACATGTCTGCAACAGTACTTTACTATGCAAATACCATGTATAGGTCTCTTACATTTCTGAGACAAACAAGTATATCATAGTTGTATTCACAGGTAAGATATGGATATGTATGACATCCCAGTAGCTGGCCTAGCATTGTCACAGTCAGTATTGCTCAACACACACTCCAGTAGCAGTCATATGTGAGCCATCCTTTCCTAGGGTGAATCAGGGGCCTGACCTATGATCTATGTCACTGCAGACAGACCCAGATGCTATGGCCATAAGTTCTGATCAGCAATATATCAGTACAGCAAGTCTTGTTGAGACATTATATGTTAAACTTCCTATTTCCCATTCTTACATACCCCCTACTGCAGTCCATTACATGCTTACTTGTTTGACATACCTGTTTTTTTTTCAAGTGTAGGTGCTTATATCCTGCTTGTTTTTTTCTTTTCACTGTCTCTCTCTCTCTCTCTCTCTCTTTCTCTCAAGGATGTAGGGTGTACATCTGTTTTGCACAGGTAGCAGCTTGCCTTTTGTAGGTAATGCTCATAAGCAGCTGATCACCTGTGCACTGCAGAACAGCTGTGTTGTTATTCATATAGCCAATATAGCCAACTAAAAGAATCACAGGCTTAAAGCAGATGCCCTATGCTGACCATCTAAAAAACCTCCAACTATACTCTGTGGCATATCGTCTACTCAGAGGTGCTCTCTGCTTAACATACAAGGCTATGTCAAACCCTGAGCTGTTGGACATGCTCCACTTAAAGATAGCCCAATCCCTCAGAGCCACACACTCCAGGGATCTAAACCTTGTCATCACAATGAACAAAACATGCTGGAGGGATAGGTTCTTAACCCAGAGCCTCCCCATACTCTGGAATAGACTGCCCATACATGTCAAGCAGAGGGCTTCATTGTCCCTCTTCAAAAGGAACCTTGATGATTAGATGGGAGGTAGGAAATTCACCCCAGGGATCACATCAGTTGCCCTGCTAGACAGGGGTCCAGGGAAGTGAATATTGTGGGAAGAAATATCCAGTTAATTGTTATGGGTAGGCTTGTATAGGCCTTAGTGCTGATAGCCTAGTACCAACCTATGAATCTATGAACCAATGAACCAATGGCATGGCAACACACTCCTATAATTGAGTACTTCATGTGGGCATTGGTCCTTTTCCTTGCCAGTGAGGAGAACTTCATGGAGGTGTGTGAATAACAGCATCACAGAGGGCATTTGGAAATACCTCTTGCAAATAAAACTGTGGAGACAGGCCAACAAAAAGGGGGAGAATGTTCCAGACATACGGACAGAATGTAAGCATTGCTGTTATACATTTGGATCAATGCTAGTCTAACAGGGTTTGTGTGGACATGGAGTTTCTGTGTGATTTTAACTCTGACAGTGTTATGTGCTTGACATAACTTTTAACTGTAGGGCTATCCACAGAATGGCCAGAGTTTGGAGTCCTATGTTTGGTATGTTCCTCAGACATTTTTGTCTTTGGAAAATCAGTAGCATACTCTGGAGATTGCAGTCAGTAACTGCTAACATCCACTTGTGTTTCTGACCTCATATCTCTCAGAAAAGAAATGTTACAACTAACCCTGTTGCACCAGCAACTTTCTTGGTTTATTTCAAATATGACCCTGTTTTTGGGCCTCTGTTCCACAATTATGTCAGGCTTTGTCCAGATGTCATGCAGTAAGAGGTTGATAGGTATGGTATATGATTATTTAGTGCCTACATTCCTGATATCATCCCAGTGATGTATCAGACTGCCAAGCATGTTATGTGGAAGAGGCCTTATATACGAGGGGAAAGTCTGGACATTCTGTGAGATTCTGTACAGTTGAGAGGTCTGTGTATTTCTGGAAATTGCTGACAGACTGTCAGAACTGTGTAGCAGTGTAGTGTGTCAATGTTATTTGATCTGTGTAGGGATGGGGTGGATGTATGTGTTATGGCTGCTTTTCTATCTGCCTGCGCATGCTGCTCCTGTTTCTGGTGGCCTATCAGCTGTATATGTTTGTAGGGGCAGACTGAGACATGTTCCATACCACGGTCAGGCATCATACTACACTGTCAATTGGGCCAGTATATCTCAACATGTTTGCCACTCATACACTATCCCTACATATACTGTGTGAGTGGCAAACATGTTGAGATATTTTTGTTCACACAGTCCTTATACTGTACTGTTCCTTTGGCTTACCAGTATGTCACTGTAAGTGTGATGAAATTGGTTGTGGGTATGCACTTTCACATTAGTGTCTGTTTTTCAGTGATGTTACATCCCTGTAGTGCCTGATATATTTGCCAATAAATGTGTAATTCCCCTAGCAGATTTGGGTTAGTGTTGTGTCAGTCTGACTAGTTTGTACAGTGCTTGGTGACATGTTTAGCAGCTGAGTGTAGTTTCCCTAATGTGATGTTATGTCCAGATATTTGTAGGATGTACTGTTGCCTAGCCCCATAAGTGTTGTGTATTTCTGACCATCAGTGGGATGATGTGAGGATTTCAGTCACTAACTAGTGAGAAGTAATTGAGTGTTGGACTTGCGCTGTTTCAGTCAATATATGTTAGGACAAACATGATGGTGTTACTGCAGTAACTGTGTCAGCTTATCTACTGCAGTATTTCAGATATGTCCCTATGTTCATGGCTTTCTCCCCCCACTTTTTCAGGCTTGGTCCAGATTCATTGCACTAAGGGATTCTGAGCATACCTCTCAACTGCCTGGATTGTTGCAGTATGGCCAGGTTTATTGCTCATATTTCTGGTCTGTTCCACAGATTCATTATATTTATATCTCTGGTAAATCACTGTGATGATCTGAGGATTTCTGACAGTAAATGATGATGTACATTTCAGATTCAGAACTCACATCCTTCAGAACATGTATACTGAAACAAACCCTGTCACTCTGGCAACATTCTACATTTATAAGAACAATATTTAAAATATGTCCCTAGTTTGGGCCCATTGTCCCCCCATTTGGACAGCCTTTGGCCAGATTTCTTGCACTAAGAGGTTGAGAGGTATGGGTGTGAGGTATGAGTCCACTACATGTTATGAACGTATATGTACACACACACAGACACACACACACACATATATATATATATATATATATATATATATATATATATATATGTTAGTTTGTCTTTTCGGCTTTTCCCAGTTAGGGGTCGCCACAGTGGAACTCCTGTCTGCTAATGATTGGTAGTTGATTTTTATGGTGCCCAGGTGCCAGTCTGATGCCCAACCTTCTTTGAAGGCCTGCCCATTCACACATCTTTCAGAGGCTATTCGACCTCGGGGAGGACATGCAGACTCCACACAGTAGGCACTCCAGCTGAGAATCGAACAAGAGAACCTCTTGCTGTGAGGTAACAATGCTACCGCTGTACCACTGCGGATATATATATATATATATATATATATATATATATATATATATATATATATATACACATACACACACACACACACACATATATGTGTGTGTGTGTGTGTGTGTGTGTGTGTGTGTCTGTGTCTGTGTGTGTGTATTTTATATGTATATCTCTATTTATATTATATATACATTTTTCCATATATATGCATCTCCATACATATATACATGTGCATATTTATAAATACAAAACCTGACTGATTCTGCAGAATATTTTCCCTACTGTTGAATGACTCTACTGCATGCTATGTTTGAAACATCATTAGCAGACCTTGCAACCCAAATGGTGTAGTGGTACATTACTTTGATTATGGTGTACAGAGCCCTGGGTTCAAGACTTGGCAAATTTCCTTATTTTGTTGATAGGTAGAACAGTGATTGATGCAAACAGAGTGATTAAAGCAGTTTTAAGCAGTTGTAAGTGGGTTTGTGTGGGTTTACGTGATGCTAACAATGCCAACACATGGTGAAACATACAGATGCTTCATCTGTGTTAGCTTCACTTAGCGATGTTTAACAGTGTGTAAATCTGCTTAGCTGAGCTACCTACTGCTTAGCATTCACATTTGACCAATGCTTAAACCTGCTAAGCATTGCTACTAATTGCTCGCAGTTCATTCTTATAAGATATCTTTTATATATAATTCTATATATATTATATTATTATAATAATAATATTATACTAGTATATTATTATTAGAATATTATATTATCATAATTATATCATTATATTATTATATTATATATTTTTTTTTATATATTTCTTATAAAATATAAAATGTGCTTTCATTAAGTAGCAAGAGTGTAACTATACTGCATGGGACACGTATATACGTGGGTGGTTTCACATGTTATATGCATTCACACTTCCATTTTACACCAGCTGCACTACCCTGGGTGACAAAAATAATTTACCACATATTTTAATATGAAAATAGTAGTTTTAACACTGCTTTCCCATGTAAAATTGGATTGCGTGTTGTAATACTCAAACCGTGTACGCCTGCATGCAAAGCTGGGACTTTAACCGCTACACTACCTTGCTTTGGGGATTTGAGCTATATATTTTAATTTATCTCCTATTGCATATTAATATATCATTATTATATTAAATGGAAAGTATTGAGGTTTTCGGCCATGTCATTGAGGACTGCTGTCATGACATAATGGCATACATTTCAATTTCAGACTTGTATCCTTCAGAACATTCATGCTAATGCATAACCTGTTTTCTTTCAACTTTCTGTCTGTCCTCTCTGCAGATGGGATGACACTGGTGCTCAAACTGTGGTTGACTACACTGCAGAATGGGTCTCAGAGCCCATGCCTGTGTTCATGTAGGATGTTGCCAGGAATGGTATCAGGCCTATGGAGACCTCTATGTGTTGCCTTTGAGAGGGCATTACAGACCTGCTTCCTGATCATGAGAGGAGGGAGCAGATGCTGTACATGCACAGGTGTAGATATAGGGAGACAGGGGGGTGAAGTTTACACTTTATCTGTCTGCAGCCAGTTGCCTATAGCTATAGCATATGTGTATGTGGTGTTATTGACCACCACTACAGAGCAGATATGTGTGTTGCCTCTGGAATTGCAGACACATATCTGGAAGGCCTAGTGATTGGCCTTGGTGGATGTATCCAGTTTGCACTCAAAGACAGCCTTAGTGTACATCACCTGTGACCTTATTTGCTTGTGCAGAACAAGGTGGCATGGCTGCCAGTGAGGCACCTGTTCCTTCGTGGCCCATCCTGCGATTATTTCCACCTATAATGGTAGTTGTGTATTGCTGCTGTCCACCACAGGTGTGCAGCCTATCTTGAGGGGGCTGATGTTGTCCTGTCAGGTATTGCTGAGGCCATACATCTATGTAGGTGCCCACATAGTATTGTGATGTGGGCCTGGACACTGCTGCTAAGTCCAACATATAGGACATCCTTCATGTGGGCCTTACCCCTTTTCCTTGCCTGTGCAGGGGACATTATGGAGGTGTGGGGGCTTCAGCTTCACAGACAGTAGGTGGGATTACCTCTCAAGGCAGGACATATGGAGACAGCCCAGCAACATGGGGGGCAAAGCTCCAGAATTGGGTACAAATTGTATATCATTAGTGCTGTTATACACATGGAGGGTTGCTAGATTGACAGGGTTCATGGGGATATGCATTTACTGAATGACTTTACATCTGACAGTGATATGCCTCTGACATGCCTTTCAACTGGCTTGTTGTCCACAGAGTGGCCAGAGGTTTGCCTGTTATGTTTGGTCGGTTCCTTGAACAACGTCTGTTTTTGTGGGGTCAGTAGGATAATGTGAGGATTGCAGTCACTAACTGTTGACATCCATTGGTGTTCCATACATCATATCCTTCAGGGATGTTATGTTACAACAACATGTGTAACACCAGCTGCTGTTTCAGTTTGTAACAACATTATGTGTGATATGTCCCTCTTTCCGGCCCCTTGTCACACAAGTACGTCAAGCATTGTCCAGATGTTCTGCACTATGAGGTGCAGAGGTATGGTATATAATCAATTACTGACTGAACTCCAGTTATCATCCCAGTGACCTAGCAGACTCCTGGCCATGGTATGTGGCAGTGGCCAGGATTACGGTTCCACACCCTGGAAATTGTGTGGAAATCTGTACATATGACAGTTATGTATGTCTGGCCATTGTGAACAGACTGCTAAGATTGTGTAGCAGTGTTGTGTTTAGATGTTTGTTAGGCTGGGTAGGGGGAGTAGCTGATGTGAGTGCCATACATCCTTTACCTATCTGACTCTGCATGCTGCTATGGCTGCTGGAGGTGTATCAGGTCTATATGCTTGTAGGGGAAGACTGTGAAATGTCCTGTAACACCTCAGGATTCCCAGTACACTGTGATTTTGGCCAGTATATGTCAGTGTAGTGTGTGACTGGGAATCAAGATATGTTTGTTCAGACAGTCGTACTACTCTGGAGTTCATTTTGTGTACTGGTATGTTGCTTTGACTGTGGTGCAAATGTTTTCGAGTGGACATTTTTGCATCACTATCTGCTTTTCACTACAGTTCCATCTCTGTAGTGCATGCTATATTTGAATATACATGGGTAATTGCCCAGAGCTGATGTGGGGGAGTGTTTTGTTGGTCTTACTGTGCTTCATAAGGTGCTGGGTGACATGTTTGGCAATTGTCAGGGGATTTCCATTCTGTTACATGACTGCAGTCATACCACTACACTGTCCAGAGGCCGAGACACTGTCCAGATGCGTGGTTCATATGTTTGGTCTGTTCCCAAGACAGTTGTTGTCCTTGGCTATTCAGTAGGATACTCTGGAGAATGTGGTCAGTAAATGCTTACATCCATTGGTGTTACTGACTTCATATCCCTCAGAAAAGATATATGACAACAGACCCAGTAACACCAGCAACTGTCTAAATTTATAACAGCAATATGTCCAATATACCCCTGTGTTTGGGCCTCTGTCCCCCAATTATGTCAGGCTTTATCCAGATGTCATGCACTAAGAGGTTCAGAGGTATGTAGCATCATTATTTATTGTCTTCATTCCTGCTACCATCCCAGTGATTTCATAGACCCCCAGACATGTAACAAGGAAGCAACCATAGAAATGATTCCTGTGCCTATACATTTTGTGGTAAACTGTACATTTGAGAAGTCTGTGTATGTCTGGCTATTGTTAACAGACTGTCAGGATTGTGTAGCAGTGTAGTGTGTACATGTTATTTGGGCTGTGTAGGGGGGGTACATGTGAGTGTCATGGGCCATTTCTATCTGACTGTGCATGCTGCTCCGGTTTCTGGTTCCCTATCGCCTGTATATCTTTGTACAGGCAGACCATGACATGTCTCATAACACCTCAAGACTCCCACTACACTGGGACTTGGGGCAGTATATGTAGGGGTAATGTGTGAGTGGCAAATGGGATATTGTTGCCCACACAGTCATTATACTGTAGTGCTCAGTTTGCTTACTGGTATGTCACTGTGACTGTGGTGCAATTGGTTCTGGGTATGCACTTTCACACTAGTGTCTGTTTTCCACTAGTTTTACATCCCTGTAGTGCCTGTTATATTTGCAAATGAATGTGTACAGCCCCAGAGCTGGATCTGGGTAGTGTTATGTCAGTCTGATTGTAGTTTGGATGTTGCTTGGTAGCTGAATGTAGTTTCCCTAATGTTGTGTTATGTCCATACATTTGTAGGATGTCCAGTTGTCTGGCCGATATCTTAATATATATATATATATATATATATATATATATATATATGCATATATGTCTATATACAACACATGAAGGACTCCACAGAGCTTTCTCCCTAATGTTGTATGCCTCTATTGCATGATGTGTTTGAAAAAGCAACTTTAACTCCTGTAGCTCAGATGTTGTAGTGGTACATTATTTTCACTGTAGTGTATACAGTCATGAGCTTGAGACTTGGCACTGATGTTTTTTTTTCATTAATGTTAAATGAATCCTAATAAACAGTAACCTCCTAATCTAAGACTACCTATCTCTCAAATTATATCCTAACAATTAAACAATCAACTCTAGAACTTTTTCCTAGAAAACACCTGCTCTTTCGATGCTCTCCCTACTAGGTAAAAATAAATAAATAAATAAAGTAATTAATTAATAATTATTACTTTTTGTATGACTGCCTACATATGACCTAATTTGTAGACTAAGAATCTAGCAATCATTTTTATGTGACCTATGTATCATGTGATATTTAACTGTGTATGACTATTTGCTGCATAGAATCACACTGACAACTTGTAACTTTGACATTTGCCTCTATTGATGCTTATTACATCTGTACCAAATGATTTACCCAACTTGTAAATTAACTAACTTGGAGCTTTTCTCACTGGGCCTCCGCTGAAAATGGACCTGCATCCATTCAGACTCTCCTGGTTAACAAATGTAAAATAAAATAAAATAAATAAATAAATATGTTTGTTAAAGCAATATAGATGTTGACAGCTCAGATAGTGTAGTCATATGTTGCTTTGATTAAGGAGCAGAGCATTCTGAGTTTGAGATTTGGCAGGGCTGTCTATTTTGTTTCTGGGCAGAACAAGGTCTGATGGTTACAGAGTGATTAAGGCACTTTTAAGCAGTTGTAAGCGGGTTTGCATGGGTTTGCATGATGTTAAGGATGCCAAGCTATGGTTAATCCATTTTAGCTTCACTTACCACCACTTATTCCCACTTACCCCTGCACTAATTTCTTTAAAAGAAAGGAAAAAAAGGGGTGATAGGAAAGTGGTGAAAAAAGGGGCACGCAGAGGGAAGTACAGTATGAAAGGTAGCTAGGGATGCGCAGGACGGGTATAGGAACGGTCCATACCTGTCCATTTGTTCTACAACAACAGCTGTGATTTTCTACAGAATTTGGAGGTGAATTTGGACACTCAAACCCTTGAGAGAGGGGTGAGGACAACAGTAATGTGTTGTCAAGCCAATTGGACCAGATTGCATGTATCCAGTGGACATGTGTGCGAAATGGATAGCTATGTATGGGGCGTAATGTTTGGGGGGAACAGATGCCCTTTTTTTTAAGGTGAGGGTGGGATGTTGGGGAAGGATAGTAGGTATATTTGGGGAGGTAAGTTGGGTAGGAAGACAGACAAGACAGACATGACAGCAGACAGAGGTGGTATATGATACATGTAGTGGACAAACACCTTGGATGGGGAGGGTGGTTGGGAATCAGACGCCCATGAGCTCCCAAATGGATACAATGGGACTGAGGTCCCCACCCATGGACAGTCACCACTGTACCTTCATGGCCCCAAAAGTGGCTATGCTGGGGCCTGGACAGGAGGGGAAGGCTGACCCACAAGATGTACCAGGTGGCACACAATCTGGCACAGCTGTCCACCAAACTCCTTTTGGATGTCACTATGCACCATACCCTGGACCGCTCCCTGGAGGGGGGACAGGCCTTGTCCTCTGAGGCAGTTCCACCCAAAAGTGGTGCAGGACCAGTGGACTAGGAGGTTCTGAGTTGGGTCCAAGATGTACTGGGGCTGGTGCCATGTCCAGATGAGAAGGGACAGCTGCTGGGATCTGCCTTCCCAGACATGCTATGGTGTTAAGGTTTTACAAATTATGCTGGTTAGTCATGAACAAAACATTTCAAAATTAGTTTTAACAGCATGCATGGGTGCTCCAATTAACCCAAAACAGATTTGAAACAGTTGCATAGGAAACAGAGCACATGCATAAATGGAACAACAGTAGGCATCATAACACCATGCAAGATACATTAATAGCAACAGGCCACCAATGATAATATCTGACCGGGGAGCATTAATAATCAAATGATTCAATATTTGTAGAACTATAGGACACATGTCCCAACAGTAGTTTTGGAGAAAAACATGCCCTTTGATTATGTGTATAAACTATTGGTGCAGATAGGGTGGGGGAGAGAGAGAGATGTCAATTAACAACTGTATAGGCTTTGATTGTTCACAACTGTACTGATTATTATTCCATTCATTACTCTCCATGTATGACCTCACTTTACATCTACCTATGGCCTGGAGTTAGGCAGTGGAATATTTGTAGGCAGTATATTACTAATGGCTTCTTAAAGCTAATACATACATTTTCTTACCTGGCAGACCTGTGGAGGAAATATCTGTTAACACTACCTGACTGTTTCTACACATATTCACATATTCAAGGTTACATATGTGACACTGACAGGGATGCTCTGCACTCATGGTGTGTGTGTGTGTGTGTGTGTGTGTGTGTGTGTGTGTGTGTGTGTGTGTGTGTGTGTGCTACTGTCATACTCCACCTGGATTTCTATCTGTCACCCTGGGTATTGGCAGCAGAGACCACTAGCCATGACAGCATGACACTTGAGGGACATTTATCAGAAGAAACCACTTGGTGTATATACTTATCTTGCTGTCATTTGCAGCCTTGGGGTTGGACAGTGGAAGTGTTGTACACAGTGTATTAGTACAGCCTCTTTACAGCTAATAGAAACATTTCCTTACCTGGCAAGCCTGTGGAGGAAATTTCTGTTAACACTACCTGACTGTTTCTACACATATTCACATATTCTTTGGTGAAAATATACATACAGCTTACTACCACTCCTGGGATTCAAACCATGCCTGTGTGTGCAAAAAGATACAACAATGTTGACCCTTTAACACAATGAGCTATTTAGGAATTGCTATCATTTGTTTGCATGTTTTCTGCCTAATACTCTCTTGGTTTGACAATATGATCTTGTAATTCTGACATTCATGCATGACAGATAGTTCTAGTACTGTGTGTTAATACTTTATCATTTTACAATCTGGAAAGCAATGGTTAACCCAAAGCACTACTCTAGGGGATACAGTATAATCGTTTACACATTACTATTCAGGGATCAGATTTTGGTGCATGGAACATTTCATATAGTTAATCAATTAATTCATACTGTCAGAGTCATGGTTGCTGTGCAGAACCTGTACACATTTAGGTTCATACCACCACATATCAAGGTAAACACTTTTAGTTTTATTGAAGGGTACTGGCACTTTTATTGATAGATATCCTGTACATCAGTATTACTCTGCTAACATCTCATTTATTCATTACACACAGTACACATTTTAACCTACTGGCAGTTGACATTCTACTCCTTTCTGTTTATTTGCCCTGAATACTGCAAGATAGATTTGTACTCACAAGCCTCCCAGTGCAGCCTTAGCAGCCTGCTGGCATGGGCATCTATGTTTGCAGCCCTCTCATCTGCAGCTGTACAGGAGATAAAGAATAAAGAAACATTTATGCATACCTATCAATCACATATGCAGGCTGTACTTTGGTAAACACTAATTGATACTGATACTGACACACTTCTGGGACGTTCTGTGCCTGTGCATCTTGGGTCCACTGGTCCAAGAGCTCCCTCTTCCTATGTTTGAAGTCAGCAAAATGGTGCTGCACCTGCTCACCAGTTTGAGGGATGCCAGTAGCACTGGTGAGATCATGCAGGAGATGGTCTCAGGTCTCCGATTTGTATTGGGAGCCCTGGTACTGGCCCTGCAGCAGTCTCTCTTCATGGTCTTTCACTAGGTGTCTAACCATGACCCTGGACTCCTGAATGCCCCAGCATTGCACTCAAAAGCATGATCTCTCTCCAACACCAACATTAGTGCCTGCAAAGATGAGCTACAACTGGTTATGGCTGTATTCCCGCCTGCGAGGTTTTAAATAGAGCCAAGTTCCTGCACTTTGCCATCATTGGACCATTTTAAATATTCTGGGCTAAGCTAAGTGATGCACAAACCCGCTTAGCTAAGGTTGGCATTGCTTTAAGGGATAGATGTTGAGCACTGCTTACCAATGCACTAATCTGCTTAGCTGGACTAATTATTGCTTAGCATTTAAATTTAAGCAATGCTTACACCAGCTTACCATAGCTGAGCACTACTTAGTATTGCTCAGATTTCATTTTCTAGAGTATCAGGATTGTGGTATCAATTCATCATTACTGACATATTATAATTTTATGTTTATCTTCCGTGACATCCCCCTATGTGCTTTCATTAAATTATATTCATATGTAGCTATACTGTATGGGGCACTTGTGTTTATATGGAGGTTTCACATCTTTTCTAGACTGACATCTCACTTTTGGACCTGCTACACTACCCTGGTTAACAAAAAACAGTTGCTACATAATTTAAGTTTACAAAAATAATTTTAACACTACTTTCCCATAGTAAAATAAGTGGCCTGTCATGGTACTTGAACAGTGGATGCCTGCATTCAAAGCCAGGACTCTAACCACTACACAACCTCAGCTTGAAAATATCATCTCTATATTTGCATTTATCTCCTATGGGATGTTTAAGCTATGGTAAGTGAAGAGCCGTAACGTGTACGCCTGCTTAGCTACACTTAAACATTCCTTAGCCTAGAAAAAAGTATATATTATTATTATTATATTATTATATTATATAAGTGAGTCTTGTGGTGTTCTGACAACTCATTGAGGACTGCAATCATGAAATAATGGCATTCATTTGACTTTCAGGCTTCTATCCTTCAGGGACTCCTGCTAATACATATCCTGTTTTCTATCAACTTTCTAAGTGTGTGAGGGAAATTTTTCAGATGTGTCCCTATTTTATTATTTATTCCGCCCATTATTTGTGCCTTTGTCAACATGCACTGCTATAAGGGAATATCAGCATACATTCATACATTTACTTTCAGACTTCTACCCTTCAGTAATTCATGCTAATGCATGACCTGTTTTCTATCAACTTTATAAGTTTTGTTGCCAATATCTGTGTTGTGTCCCTTTTGAGGGATTTATCCTCCATTATTTGTGCATTCGCATACATTTCCTGCTTTAGCAGGTTGCAGAGGTGTCATACAGCACTTTGGCAATGCAGGGTGTGTGCCACAGAACCTGTCACACACCCCCTACATTGCTTTCTTGTTGCCAATGCTTATTTCAGTATCCGTGGACACTGAAATGATCATTATTTCATTTCAGTGTCCATGGACACTGAAATACCAGCATAATATTAGAGTAAATCTGTAATATTATGCCAGATCATTTATAAAGTGACGTACGGCACTTTCTGAGAACAGGTGCCATGTTCAGTGTCTGTGCACTGCTTGGACATGTCCCCTGCACTGGTTCAAGGTTCGTGTCCATATAGGTAGTACAGCAGCGCCCTTCATGAATATGCAAGGTGGGCTGCTGTGCTATACGGACACAAACCATTCCATGCACAGATAGTTTTATTCTTGCATGGAATGTATTTATTCCTGGGGACTGTTTTCTTCTCTACTTTTACAATTATCAGAGGCATTTGGATTTCAGCTAAAACATATTTCAGATTTTACAGTAAAAATGCTGACAGATATTTTTTAAACAAAATAAAACATTCTCACACTGAAAACAGGCTTAGCATGAGAAACAGTAAAACTTGTCTTCTTTTGAAATGCTCATCTAATGAAAATGCATCTGGCAACCTAATAAATTGCAAGATACGTAAAGGGTTTTGTACTCAAATTGCATATAATGAAGTAATTATTAGCACCTATATGAAAGGTGCTAGAATTCAAAAGACAAATTTGTAATGCATTTGCTTACACTCTGGGACAGTCCACTGGACATAAACATCCCTTTTCAGGGGCATCCCAGGACTACTGTCTGACGAAGTAACTTGGCAGAATCACATAAACAACAAATGAAGGCTGAGGAACTCAAACCATGTAGTACAGGAAGCAACTCTTTAACAGGTCATAGCCTTAGTCATCTGTACTAAATGCTAGTCAAACTGTTGTAGCCCAGACACAGTGTAGTTCACACCTGTGTGTTTGCAAAAAAATAAATAAATAATAAAAAAACAAGCTAAATTAAAAAAGTGCTTATAGTTAAAACACTATCATTAAACTCATAGACTTCATGCTGCCCAGTTTATTCACAGCTAAATAATAAATGTGCTGTCAACATTCAACAGACTAAAGAAACAAAGGATCACATTAAAAGAACATGGGTCAAATGATGATACTCCTTATTACAACAATCAGTGTCCTTCCTTTACACTAAATTCTAATCCTCAGAGATCAACCAGTACTTAATGGAAGTCTGCAGTTGGCTGGAAGATTAAGGCTACATCCTTCAGTTGCTAAGGCACAGCATTTGACTCTGAGCCATCTACTTTACTAGATAATGCCTCACTCTGGGCATTTTGCATGCACGTGTGCACACACACACACACACACACACACACACACACACACACACACACACACACACACCTAGTGTGGTTGCATTCTATCTCTCTTATCTTGCTGCAAAAATAAATACCATCCCCTTGCTTGTCTGCACCATTACACATGTCCCTGTTCTGCTACAAGATTACATTTCTTGTCAGAGAATCCTAATCTCTCATTCACTTTGCATGTGTGCTGCACCTCATAGCAGGCCTACATACTGTGCAGGAACTGAAACAGCTATTCAGATATGAGCAGGAAAACAAAAACAATAAACAAAATGTTGTGGCCACAAGCAGGAACTTTTTTTAAAATTAAATGTTGTGGCCAGACCACCCCAACTAGTACTGTGCCCTAGGCAGCTGCATAAGTTGACTAGTCCTTTATCCAGCCCTGCTTCTCTCATTTCCAAATGACAAATGAGGTTCTCTGCTTAACCATATTTGTGGATGTTTGTAAACTGGGTGCCATCCTGAAATCCCTGTCTTATACTCAGTCAGACTAAATAAGCTTACATTTGTCAACAGGTGGTGTATTAAAATGGACTTAAATTAAAACACAAAATGTGCAACACTCACATTCAGTAGACAATCCTTCCCTCCAAATTATAATATAGTCAGAACCCCACTTCAAAATGAGAATTTAGTGAGAGATCTTGGAACATGCATCATGCTGCAAAGGTGGTTAGAAAATCTTTTTACCATGCACATTTCATTAGGTAGATCTTCAAGATTAAAAAAAAGTCCTTACCTCTTTATATTCTGCTCTGATTACACCTATCATAGAAAATAATTCCCCCTTTGCAATAGCTCTAACTAGACACATCAAATAACCTGAAAGACCATGAGGTTTCTAATAAAAAAAACATCAGGGGCTTAAAAAATGTGCTACCAGGAGGGGACTGAATACTCTATCCCAACATTCAATATCCTGTAGAATCCTTCTGGTTGATATGTCTCACTTACAGAGCCTGTTATACCTTCATAAATCAAACAGCTCTACAAATACTAGGACCAGAGACCTGAATCTACTTAAACAAATAAACAAAACAAAGTGAAGAGATACAGTTGTCACTCTTCTCTGGAAGAAACTTCATCTCCAAATTAAACTGTTTGATTCTTTGTCTTCTAGATAATTGGATGGGCATTCATAAATTCACACCAGTCATGGCTAGCTTGTCCCTACTTGAATAGAGAAGTAAGGCCTAGAGTGGGTACTGGTGAGGTGTTAATGGACCTTTGACCCAGATGCCTTGCATTTTGTATGATTCTACAATTCGATAATTCTACAAAAACTTAACATTTTAAATTAAATTAGATTGAACAGATGCATGTTTGTATAGGGTATAACACTCCATCTCAGTAACATGACTATAATGAATTATTAATTTCATTTGCTGAGAACTTCATTTTCAGCATGATGTTATTCTTTGATTATGTTATGTTTTAATGCCTGCTAACTCCATACGACTTTGGGAAGAAAACAATATAAAATACTTGTGTCAACTAGTATTTATAACTCCTGTTATAGTAAAAATATATATAAAAAAGTAAAAGTACACTGAAATAGTATTCTTTGGTTATGCTATGTTTCTTGCCTTCTAACCTCAGAATAATTGGGACCAAAAAAGACATAAACAAAGCAGTATTTATATCTTCAACTCTATTAAAAAAAAAGAAAAGAAAGAGAAACACTGAAAAAAAACATTGTGAATGATGCCACGGGACTGGTGCCATAACAAAATATGCTGAAGCTGCTGGAAAATTTGACTAAGCATTTAACAAATTTTGACTGGCTTGGTTACCACTACCCTCTACAATGAACTGTGTGGGAATGAAGTTGTAAAATTAGCTTGTGTTTTATTTATAAAAAGCTTTAATTACCATTACATGAGCTGTGACCAATATAGTTAAGCTTAATCAGCTGTGAAGTGTAAACTTACCCTTCTTGAATGCAACTTCTGTAATTAATTATAATAAAAACGCAAAACATAAAATAAAACAGAATTACTAGAATGTTTGAAATGGGACTTGATTGTTCAAATGTCACAATGAAAAAAAAATGTTAACCATTTGAAATGTCAAGACCTGTTAGAGTGAGTCTTAAAATGAAGAGACTAAATGGCTGAAAAAATGGACTTGCATATATCTCATCTGAGATGGCCATTTCCTGGAATACTGCCCTTTCTCCATGGTATGGTAATCTTAGCGTTGGCATATATAAGTTTGGGCTCCCCTGCAAAGAAGAAGTTTAAAGGAGAAGAGCAATGTTCGAGATCTGCTTTTCTCTCACAGTTTCGTTTTTTTGGGGTTTTTTTTTTGGCTTGTCAGCACTTGGCATTTTGAGTGCTGACATTTCATTAGGTAGTCAAAAAATTCAGTTCTTTTTATTTGCTCTTTCCAAGTAAACCCTACACTATTCCAGGGTCCCCTAAAAGTTGCTTACCTAACTCTTTTCCTTAATGAAGCGATCTTAAGTTTGTTACTTAAGTTACCAAAATGTCTGCATGAGCATCCATACATTAAAAAAAATGTCTAGCTGCCTGAGGCTATGTAAGAGTTATAATCATCCATAACATTCCTTAAACAACACAAGGTTTTCTTTTTCCTAAGTGTTGCAATAGTACACACTATGACAAGGGCGTGAACTTTTGTTGCTTCCCCTACTAGGCCTGCTACAATAATTATGCGTCACGCACTGAGTATGTGGTTACAGACACTAACATGGAATTAAGTAGATGTTGGATCAGAACTTGAAAGTCAAACAATTGTGTTAGCACAATTTAGGATTAAGGGTATGCATTCAGAAAGGAGTTCACTAAAAATTTTTGTTATGATGTTTTCCTAATATGGACTACAGCCTTGTCAGCAGCAAATATTAAGGTGACATGAGGTTACCTTAAATATATACGTTTGTTATCCTAGTAATGTACTAAAGAATGAAACTGCATTGGAAAGGAAGACTGCATTGTCATGTGTGACAGACTGTGAATGCAATAGGTTAAAGGATGTTAAGACTTAGAAAGCTGTGTGCCCAAAATAATACTGGGAAAAGGAGCTGTCTCAGACTTCTAATATACACATATATATTTATGTACTTTTTGCACACACACACACACACACACACACACACACACACACACACACACACACACACACACACACACACACACACACACACACTCTCTGTATGTGTAAATCTAAATATATACATGACGCATACACATCTCACTCCCTTACTCTTTTTACACATACATCTATATCTATATCTATATCTATATCTATATCTATATCTATATCTATAGCTATACACGTGTATATACCCCCACGCGCACACATATATAAGTGTGTATATATATATATATATATATATATATATATAAATATATGTCTCCTTTTATTTCAGTGAAAGCTCATTTCAATGAATTTCAATTCATCCTGACCAAATCAATGAAAGCTCAAATTACTGAAACTCATTTCACCGAATCTCATTTCACTGAAGTGAAGTACTGGCTCTGTGTAGAGTATTAAGGCAAGTAAAAGTTATATGGCCTTTTCCTCACTGTAGTGCAATCTTGGAGGTAGTATATATAGTTGGAGGGGTGTGGCATTACAACCCACAGTATTAGTGGGTGTGGGGTGTAGCCCCCCCCACCTAGTTTGGTTTTATATTATATGTCACTGAAACCTTCAAAACAATGCATTTTAAACCATAGACATTGATACTTACAACACCAGTGAATAACTCTTTCCAGAAGACAATATAAACCCAAACTAAGTAGGGGGCTACGCGCGCCACACCTCCCAATGTGGGGGCTGTGCCCCCCATCCCCCTAACTATATATACTAACTCCAGGATCGCACTACAGTGGGGAAAAAAGCATATACCTTTTACTTGCCTTACAGTACTCTATAAAGTGCCAGTACTTCACTTCAGTGAAATGAGATTCAGTGATATAAGTTTTCAGTAATTTGAGCTTTCAGCAATTTGGTCAGGGTGAATTCAAATTCGGTGAAATGAGCTTTCAGTGAAACAAAGTAGACCCATATGTGTGTGTGTGTGTGTGTGTGTGTGTGTGTGTGTGTGTGTGTGTGTATATATATATATATATATATATATATATATATATATATATATATATTTGTGTGTGTAAAATGGATGTATGTCCATATATTGAAAAATACATTATCGAACTGCAAGTGATTGAACAAAATTTGTCGATGAACAACTGATTGAAAAAATAAATATATAAAACATAGCTCTTTTTCTGGAGGCAATCCCTACTGCACCCTTTACATCTTGTGGTAATTATATATACCACCTCCAAAATCGGACTTCAGTAGGGGGAATCGGCAAATTCCCAAATCTCCACTGTACAGCAGTCTTGCAGAAAATAAAATGGTATATGCAATAAGCTGATTATTAATCAGCTGTACCAGCTTTTCTTCTGGCTGACAAAACAAAACCAAATGTTTCACCACTTGTCAGCTAGCTCTCTCACTCTCTCTCTCTCTCTCTCTCTCTCGCTATATAGGTTCATAGGTTCATAGGTTCATACTAGGCTATCTGCCCTAAGGCATTTATAAGCCCAGCCAGAGTGTGTGTGGCTTTCGCCACCCCTTGGGATGAGAATACTATGCCCATTTAGGGTTTAGTTTACTGTGCCTCTGTCTAGCAGTGACACAGAGATGACCCCCGGGGTAAACCTACGATCTCCCATCCACTCGTCAAGATTTCTCTTGAAGAGAGTTAGTGAGGGGCTCTGCCTAACATGGACTGGGATTCTGTTCCAGAGTGTAGGGAGCCTCTGGGTTATGAATCTGTCCATCCAGCACGTCCTATTTATTTCTGTGTTGAGGTTCAAATCTCTTGCTCTCGTGGCTCTAATGGATTTGGATTTTCTGAGGTGGAGCATGTCCATTAATTCTGGATTGGACATGGCCTTGTACGTCAGGCATAGATCACCTCTGAGTAGGCAGTATGCGACTGAATAGAGCTGGAGTTTCTTCAGCCAGGCAGCATATGACATATGTTTGAGACCCTTTATCCTCTTGGTGAGGAACTTTTGGGGTCTTTCTAACTGCTGCAGGTGTCGGGTAAGATACATCTCAAATGGGGCATTGTACTCAATCATGAGCCTGATAAGAGAAGAGTACAGGGGCACAATGACCTCTCTTGATCTACATGTGAATCCCTACATGATAAGGTGGGCAATATAGAAGGTCTTCCTAACCACCTTGGCAATGTGAGTGTCAAATGAGATGTTACTGTCAACTTGGGTCCCTAGGTCCCTGATTACCTCTTCCATACTTAATGGATTACCACCTATGTGGTAATTTGTGGGTACCTTGTTTTTCCCAAAGGGTATGACTATACATTTTTTGGCGTTCAGTTTAAGGCCATGGCTCTGGCACCAATTATCCGTTTCTATGAGGCCTTTCTGAAGGATGCTTGTGTCCGCTGGAGTATCAATTATGGCGCCCAGTTTGCAGTCATCTGCGAACTTTGTCAGCCACAATCCTCCTATGTTTGCTTGCACCTCGTAAAAATAAATGCTGAACAAGAGGGGTCCCAGGACTGAGCCCTGTGGGACACCGCTTGTGACTGGCTTAGAGTCTGACATGGCTCCAGCAATTCTGATCTTGTGGGTTCTGTCCTTGAGCCAGTTTGCAACCCATCTTGTGACATATGGGTTTACATTTAAGCTGGTGAGTTTGTCTATGATGCCCGAGTGGGGTATTGTGTTGAAGGCTTTTGCAAGGTCAAGGTAGGCTGTGTGAACTGCCTTACCCTCATCAATGGCCTTAGTGACTGTTTCAAAAAAGTTGACCAGGTTCAAAAGGCAGGATCTGCCCTTGACAAAGCCCAATTGGGTAGGATCCAATGTCTGTAGGTCCCCAATGTCTTTGTTTATGAGTTCCATAATGAGCCTTTCCATAGCTTTGCAGACCAGGCTCATCAAGCTTATGGGGCGGTAATTTCTAGGGTCTGTAGAAGCACCTCCTTTGTGGAGTGGGACCACTGTTGCCGTACGCCACTCTTTGGGTACGTATCCTGTAGTAAGGCTAAGATTAAACAGCAGCCTTATGTGCGGGTTTAGTTCCTCTTGGAGTTCATGTAGCACGCAGCCCAGGACACCGTCCGGTCCCATTGATGCTGTGTTTTTAGCTTTAGAGAGGGCAGCTCTCACCTGGGCATCTGAGATGTTAGATAGGCTACACTCTGCTGGGATAGATATTTCTCCTTTTGAGGGGGAGGGGGCGGAGAAATTTGCACTGAACCTGTCTGCCAGAATGTTGGCAATGTCTGTGGGTTCAGTGTATTTTGTGTCATTTTGGACTAACTCTGAGCATATCTGGGAGTTTCCACCCAAGTTTCTAACATAGCTAAAGAAGGCCTTGTGATTGTCTTTTGTGTCTTTTGCGATTTTTCTCTCAAAGTTGGCCTTGGATGATTTTATGAGTGATCGTAGTTTTTTGCTAGTACTGATCAGAGATGCCTTCCCTTTTAGGGATTTTGCTCTGTCATATAGTAGCTTCCTCCTCCTGTTGTAAAGTTTGTTAATGGCTGGGGGTCCACCAGACAGAACGCCTGCCTTTGTGGGAATGGGTCTTGGATTTATTAGGGATTGCATGATCCATGCATTCTTGAAGGTGTCCGTAGAAGGCATTTACAAAGGATTCAGCTGTGTGGGTTGTGGTTTCCACTGGCCCAGGGGCCTTGAAGGATACCACTTCAGTCTTAAGAAGTGTGAAGTCGGCTTTTGAGAAATTCTTCACTGTGGTCTTTTGTGCAGGGGGTGGGGGCGGGATGTGGATTTCCAGTGAGATTAATTTATGGTCTGATCTCACCAATGAGGGATATACTTCCGGTGTGGAGCATTTTGTCCCCATGTTTGTGATGATCAGGTCTAGTATATTATCTCCTCTTGTGGGAGTGGTGACTAGTTGTTCCATCGCATTTGAGTTTATGAATTCTAGGAACCTTTGGGCTAGGGTGTTGGGGCTTGAGTAATGTTCCCAGTCTATGTTTGGGTAGTTGAAGTCTCCCAATATGATGGTGTTTGGAGAGATGTTCATACTTTCCAGTGCCTTCAGGAAGGCTGAGTGGGGTTCCTGAATTTGAGAGGGTGGTCTGTAGCATGCTACAAACTGTAGGGCAGTTTTGCCTATGGTTAGTTACACCTGGATGGTCTCCGATGCTTCGTGCATTGCCACTAACCTGGAGGTGTGGGTATCTTTGATGAATATGGATACTCCCCCTCCTTTTGTGGTTCGGTCCAAGTTTTGGGGACGGAAAGCATGATATGAGGTATAACCTGGTAGTGCTGGAGTGCTCTCAGGAGCCTTGAACCAGGTTTCAGTCACTGCACAGACATTGATGTTCTCCATACTGAGGAGGGCTTCGAGTGTGTGCATCTTGAGATTTAGACTTCTGGCATTGAGCAGCATTACCCTTAGTTTTTTTTCACTTGTGTTTTCTAGGGAGGTGGGTTTGTCTTTTGAGCCTTGCCTAAAAAAGGCACTATAGGGGTGGCAAGAGCCTTGGCCAATATCCAGAAGCCCAGGGGTGACAGGTGCAAGCAGTCCCTTGCGAAGCAGCGTGGCTTGTCAAGCATGTCATCCCAAGCGGACAGATATTGGATCCCCTTAGAATGACACCAGTAATTAAGCCAATTGTTAAAGCTGATCATTTTGTCTCTGTACTGTGGCATCATTCTTGGTGAGGGTAAGATGCTGCTCAGGGTCAGGGTCATACTGGCCTGGGCTACATAATCAGAGAGCACCTCTATGCCTCTTTTCATTTAGTCCAGGGAGGTACGTCTGAGGTCATTCACACCGGCATGGACAATGACTGAGTCATATTTGTACTTGCTTTGGAGTGACCTGAGTGCTTGTGTTATGTGGCAGATTCTAGCGCCCAACAGGCAGCTTACTGTAACCTTTTCCTTGTTCAGTCTGGTGAGCGGGACGTCAGTGTGTCTGACTATGGAGTCACCTATTACAAGTGTATCTGGCATGTTGTTTGGCCTTAAGGGCTGTGACTGTTTAGCACACTGACTTTGTGAACTATGTGTTGCATGTACTATGTCTTGAGGTAGTGGTCGCTTGGGTGTCTGCTTTGGAGGCCTCTGTTGTTTTGGTAGATTTTTAATTAGAGCCTCCGAGTATGTTTTTGTGTGTTTATGTGTTTGGTTTGCAGTTGTGATAGGTCTATGCGAGACTGGGATTGTGGTGTGTGTGGTTACCTTCTCCTCCTGACTGGTTTTGCCAGTACTGAGTTGAGAGAGCTCAGCCTCCAGTTTGGCTATATAGTTGCATCTCTCACATATATTTGTATTTGTCGGGAGGAGGAGAGGGTTGTCTGTGTACATGAGGCAGTTGTAACATTGCCTCAAGATTCCCAGCTTCACCAGCTGAACAGAAGAGGACGCCAGCAACTGACCCTTCGACATTCTAGAATAGTGTATAGGATTGCTGTGTAACTGAGTCAGAAAGGACCTATAGGGAAATGGGTACTCAAGGGGATTTAGGTGAATGAAGTACTTCCTTTTTGTTTGAGTGCTTTATCTGTATAAAAATGCTTTAGGAGCAAGTGCTGGTCTTTTCTGATAGAGAATAGACTGTTTAGATTATATATATATATATATATATATATATATATATATATATATATATATATATATATATATATATATATATATATATATATATATATATATACACATACACATATATACTAAGAAATGAACTTCGTGACAATAACAGCATTCAAAAAATAGTAAATCACACCCACAACTCTTGTAGTACTTTAGCGCTTTCATCTTATTTATTATCAGGACTTCTTCAGAAAGACATGTTTCATAACTGTGAGCAACCATTTTCACTTCATTTAAATACATTAGTTCTAGCAGGCCATTTAAATTAATAACTGTTCCTTTCCAATAGTAAAGTGTGAACAGGCAGGGTGTTGTATGCATTTTCATTAACATTATAATCGCAGTGACATAAGGTAAATTGGTCAGACAGTAATAGCCTTGTGGTGCCGTGTGCATACTAATAGGGATTGTGTACAAAAAGGGATTGTGTGCAAAATGGGATCATGTGCAAAAAGGGATTGTGTGCAAAAGCAAAAAGCAAAAAAAAAAAAAAAAAAAATTGAAAAATATGGGGAAACCGGAAAGGATGAGAGTCATGCTGTGATAATTCTAATATTAACACCCTGATGGGTTCATCCCTGACAGGACAACCCAGAAATTACATATAGTTACTTTGCGTAACTTATGAGTCCATGCCTCCAAAGGTAAGTAAAGAAGGGCACGGACGAAGGTGGAGGAGTCAGGTAGAGAGTCCTACTATGCTTGGGTATCAGTGTATGTGTAGAGAAATGTGTGGGTTTGCCACCTGAGGGGGGAGTGGGAGGAATATGGTGTGGACTTGAGGTGGGAGCTGTTTGGGGGCTGCCCATGACATGGAGTGTGCAGCCGAAGTTTGAAGGGTAGGAGAATATGAATAATAGAGAGTCCCAGAAGACTGGGCCAGTGCGGATAGTACCGCACATGGGCGGGTTCGGATGGTATCACCCCTTGAATGGCTGTGTGAAAAGTGAGACCGGGGGGTTTGTTGGTGAGGTCGGCGGGGGCTAGCCTGGTGACGGGGAGTATGTGTGTAGGGGGTGGGGGGAGGCAAAAGTCAGAGAGAGAGTAAACACGTTATATTCACTTGCACAGTTGTAAATCCATAAACACATTAAATCCACTTGCACAATTCTTCAAACCCTATCACATTTCAATCTCTATACCTTCTAAGCACACATTTGATGTCCAGGCTTACCTTGAGTAAGGGAGAGAGGGAACACATTAAATCGGCTTGCACAATTGTTAAACTTTCAACCTCTATCACATTTCAATCTCTATACCATTTAAATGCACATTTAATGTTCAGTGTTTCGTTGAGACCTGGATAGACATCAGCTCTCAGTTCTATCTGCCATTTTAATTCCCGGACTTGCAGGAATGTGTCCATGTCCCCTACAAACTCTGTTATTTTTTCCAGCACTGTGAATTTGTATCCTGTAAAGTTTGGGCAAATAGCACTGCGTTTAGCCAGGGCATTCAAACTGTTCTGTTTGCATATTGCTGCAGTGTGTTCTTTAATACCGTTACTCAGCTTTCTGTTCGTTTTGCCGATATAGAAATTCCCGCAATGTTTGCAGAAAACGCAGAAGACTACATTTTTTGTGTTGCAATCATAGAGAACATGTAGATGGACAGTTCTGTTGCAGTGTGAGAAGGTGACGTTGTTGTCTTTTTGTATGTGTACACAGGCAACACACTTACCACAGTCAGACATTCCAGGTTCTGTCGATACTTCGTTCTGTGGGGATAGGCTTTTATTCCTCTCGAACGCACCACCAAAAGAAGAGGTTCATTTGAAACAGAAGTTCAGGGATGTCCCAAGTAACTTTGTCAGACCTTTTTCTCCTTCCAAGATGTCCCAATTGTTGGTGAGGACCCCTCTGATTCAGAACATATCCGTGGACATTGGAAGAGGGAAACTTGCCACCCAGTCCTTTTTGTTCGGTCCATTCTGTGCCCTTGCTGTGAATCCCTTTTCCAGGATTTGTGGGTACCTGGAGTGTCTGTGCTGTATGATCTCTTGGAACAGGTTGTCCACTAAATACTCTGGGTATTTCCTTTCTAAAAACAAGTTTCTGAGGTAAAAACATTCCTTGGTGAAAACTTTGTCCCTAAAAATGAGTCTGGATAACCAGATGAATTGTTCTTTTACAATATTCTTTTTCATGAAATGGGGACGCTGGCTGCTGAACTCTAGATAGTTATTCCAGAGAGTGGGCTTGCAGTAGATGTTGGAGTCAAACTGTCCACTTTCTGGGTCTATAGTGAGGTGGATATCCAGGAATTGAGTAGTGGTTCCGATATGTCCTACCCTAAGGGTCAAGAAGTCCAGACTCTGGAAAAGGGTTTCCAAAAAAATGCTCAGGGAAAGTCTGTCCCCCTTCCAGACAAAAAAGACGTCATCAGTCTAATGCCTGTACATTATGGTGTTGTTGAACCCAGGCAGTGATTCAACCTTATCCATTTCCCAGGCACTGAGGACTAAGTTCACATATGCCAGGGCCATTTTGGACCCCATGGCTACCCCTTTCTGTTGGTGGTAAAGCTTCCCATTGAATTGAAAGAAGTTATTTCTTAATATTGCTTCTGTTAACCTGCATACAGTATTAATCTTAGTCCCGCTTAGGTTGGAGTGCCTGTTCAGGTACTGTCTGGTGAGGGTCAGTCATTTGGCGTGGGGGATGTTTGTGTAGAGTGTTTCTACATCTAGGGTGACCAGTAAATATTCCCCTCCATCCAGCCATAGTTTGGAGATGTCATTTAGAAAAGCCCAGGAGTCCTTGGTGTAGTATTTGCTGTTCTGTACAATGGGGTTGAGGATGTGGTCCACGTATTGCAAAATCTTTTCTGTTTTTGTCCTTCGGTTCGATATCATGTGGTGGAAAGGTGGATTTTCAGAGTTTTTGTGAACCTTGGGGATTCCAAAAAACCTTCCAAGGCTGGGTGTCATGACCTGCATGAAGTCTTTTTCATCTTGAGAGATCTCATCCCTGAAGTACAGTTCCGATAGCAGGTTGTCAATTTGTTTAAAGTTTTGTTGCACCTGGTTGATGTTGACCTTTTTGTAGAACAGGTTATCTGTGAGGGATGCTTCAAGTGTTTGGATATATCTCTCCTGCTCCATCACTACTATCCCAGATCCCTTGTCAGCCTTCATGATTCATAGGGATTTGTCCTGACTCAGTTCCTTCCAAGCCTGTATTTCTTCCCTGTTCAGGTTGTGCCACTTGAAATTCCTGCAAGTCAGGGAATTAAAATGGCAGATAGAACTGAGAGCTGGTGTCTATCCAGGTCTCAACGAAACACTGAACATTAAATGTGCACTTAAATGGTATAGAGATTGAAATGTGACAGGGGTTGAAAGTTTAACAATTGTGCAAGCAGATTTAATGTGTTCCCTCTCTCCCTTACTCAACGTAAGCTTGGACATCAAATGTGCGCTTAGAAGGTATAGAGATTGAAATGTGATAGGGTTTGAAGAATTGTTCAAGTGGATTTAATGTGTTTATGGATATACAACTGTGCAAGTGAATATAACGTGTTCCCTCTCTCTCTGACTTTTGCCCCCCACCACCGCCTACACACATGCTCCCAGTCACCAGGCTAACCCCTGCCGACCTCACCAACAAACCCCCACCCCGGTCTCACTTTTCACACAGCCATTCAGGGGTGATACCATCTGAACCAGCCCATGGGCGGTACCATCCGTAATGACCCAGTCTTCTGGGACTCTCTATTATTCATAGTTTCCTACCCATCAAACCCTGGCTCCTCACTCCATATCGTGGGTGGTCCCCAAACAGCCCCCACCTCAAGTCCACACTGCATTCCTCCCACTCCCCCCTCAGGTGGCATACCCACACATTTCTCTACACATACACTGATACCCAAGCATAGTAGGACTCACTACCTGACTCCTCCACCTTCGTCCATGCCCTTCTTTACTTACCTTTGGAGTAATTGACTCATAAGTTACGCAAAGTAACTATACGTAATTTCTGGGTCGACCCATTAGGGATGAACCCATCTGGGTGTTAATATTAGAATTATCACAGCATGACTCTCATCCTTTCCAGTTCCCCCATATTTAAAATTTTTTTTTTTGCTTTTTGCTTTTGCACACAATCCCTTTTTCCACATGATCCCATTTTGCACATGATCCCTTATTGTACACGATCCTATTAGTATGCACATGGCACCACAAGGCTACTACTGTCTGACCAATTCACCTTATGTAACTGCGATTGTGATGTTAATGAAAATGCACACAGCACCCTGCCTGTTCACACTTTACTATTGGAAAGGAACTGTTGTTAATTTAAATTGCCTGAACTAATGTATTTAAAGGAAGTAAAAATGGTTGCTCATAGTTATGCAACATGTGTTTTGGAAGAAAGCGCTTAGTGTATTTGGAATTTTTATGTCTTGTGTCTTGCTGCTATATTAGCTTCGTTTTATTTATGTATCACAAATCTTGTTGATTAAAGGTCACATCGTGAATGTAGAAGCCTTGGGACTATTTTTACAAGTTTTCAGTTGCGTTTTACATTAATTACCTTACAAGGCGTCTGCTGCTTTCAGTGGGCTAAACAAGATGGAAGAATTATTACAGCAGCAATTACTTATAACGCAACGCCTCATCGCATTTATACAAGAGTCTGGTTCGGGTGCTCAAAATGTGAATAATGGCAACATTTTACTAAATAAAGGGGATATATCGTTAACAGAGACAGAAGAACAAATTTATACACTACATTCCACTCCTGGGGAATTAGACAACGGTCCGTCAGCTAGCCTTGGTTCGAGGGGTTCTATTGGAGGAGGAGCATGTCAATCGAGACAAGAAAGTAATAGACAGGAAGTCCAGCCTCCAAACACCACTGCGAACACTAGGGATGGGAAGGATGGCGACAGAATTATCAGTAATCAAGCGTTGGGTTCCCTGGGTATTAAGGAATTATTAACAGCACCAAGTTTTGCGACTGTGGTTAAAAACAATAGAGACATGGGCACCTTGAATCAACAATTTCAAGACTTTGAAAAGGTACTGAGAAAATACAAATCCTTACAAATGGACAATGTGTATTTAGAGAGATCGCTTGAACTGAAACAAGTATCAAAGGATCTTCGTATTTTTAAAATGCCCTTTGGTTTTGAACAAGACAGTGATTTATTCAATGATTTGTTGCTATTATATGATAAGACTGGTATGGAACTTATGAAATTAATTATAAAGAATACTAATATTAAGTTAAGTAAGTTAAATGAAAATTTAATAACTTTGGATAAAAGTATATGTGAAGATTTATTGTATGAATTTAACAAGCATCATTTAGATACTATTATTACAGATATGGATAGGTTTGTTAACAGAGGATTAGAAATAAAAAATAACAAAATTCAGAGGGACACCAATGATTATCTTCACAATAAAGCATATTCACATTTTAAAGAATTTAAACAGTACAAACGTAATGTTTTAAGGGAAGTGGGGATGCATGAACTGGGTAATACTGAAAACAATGAGTTTGCTGAACATAGTGAATATATAAGGAATGAAACTGGTCAGGGGCATAACAATGGTCCTAACATAAAACAAAGTACTAATAATTTATACAAGGATAGAGCTTTTTTAGAGGAACCAATTTTAAGGAGGTCAGAGCATTTACGCGACCGGAACCAGGGGCAATTTCAATACCAGAATTTCACCAGGGACACAATGAAAATCAGAACATGTTCCCATTATTGAATATAGAGGAAGCTAAAACTAAGAAAGCAGTAAATAATGACTGCATGTGTGTTATGGAAGAATATGAATTGGATTTGGAGGACAAAAATCAAGCTATAAGTATATTAAGTGAAAGTTTTTTATTTGACACACTAAATGAAGAAGATTTTAATATAAATGTTAGTTCCAGTGGAATACTGAGTAATACATTAGATACACATGAATTAAGTTTCTCGATTATTAAAAATGGAGGATTCACAGTATATAATTATTCAGAAAAAGAAATTGGGGACGAATATATTACGCTTTTTAAAAAAGGGTTTACTTTCATCCCAAATTTTAATCTGGATATAGGGAAAGTAATGATTAACTTCAAACTTTATACTAGAATGTTAAATTTAAAAATGTTTTTTTTCTGGAAACAGCAGTAAGGTAATTGAATCTGACATTGACCATTTTAAGTTGAAGAGAAGCAGTACATTTATACCCCCACAAAACCCAGTTATACATTTGTTTGAAATGTTATGTGAGGTTGGTATTAGAAGAGCTATAGATATAGAACAACTGACAATTTGACAACAGCTGAGAGGTTTTGTTTGAAAGAACTGACAAATTCAGATCAATATAGAGTTATGAAGCCAGATAAAGGAGGGGGAGTAGATGTCATGATGAAAACTGACTATTTAAGTAAAATGCATAATATGTTGAGTAACAATGACACATATGAAAACGTTTCAAAATTTGAAATGTGTAAAGCACATACGAAAGTAGATTGGCAATTATAAGAATTACTTATGGATAGTAGTATTGACAAGGAACAGTATGACTACTTGATAGTGGAATTTCCAACCACACCAAATATATTTGGAATACCAAAAGTACATAAGAATATTGCCAATCCTCCATTTAGACCCATAGTGTCAGCAAGGGGGTCAAACATGGAAGCTATAGCACACTATATCGATGTGAAGTGCAAGAAAATATTACCTAAGTTGCCCCACATTTTAAAAGATTCATGGCATTGTTTGAATGTGATTAAGGAACATGAGACACTTATTAGTAAAGATACTATTATGTTAACAATTGACGTTATAGATTTATTTTCTGTAATACCGCATGAATCAGGATTAGCCATGTTTCAAACAAGTTTATTGAACTATAGTGATATGAATGTAGAAGAGAGCAAAGGAATAGTTGATATGATGGAGATGGTATTAACTAATAACTATTTTAGTATTGAAGGTGAATTTTACAAACAAAAATCAGGAGTGGCTATGGGGGCCAAATGTGCACCCATTTATGCCAATTTAGTATTGGCACAGTGGGAAACACAGGAAATCTTCACTTCCAAGTTCTGGTGTAACATTACTCTATATTTGAGGTTTTTGGATGATATCCTTATTTTTGGAATGGGAAAGAGGAAGAAATTACAGAATTTTTAAAATATCTTGAGAGTACTAGTTCATTTTTAAGGTCTACACATCACATATATAGGAACAACTGTGAATATCTTGACATATTATTTGAGTACAACGAGGAAGGAATAGGATCAAATATATTTAGGAAAAAGACGTATTCAAATTCCTTCCTACACT